>NW_026907692.1:0-336250 GCF_028389875.1 Rhea pennata | reverse complement strand
TGTGAAGCAGTGCGTGCTAGGCCAGTGCTGGTTGCCTGGCTGCTCTTGGTAGCTGTGAGGTGAGTGCTGTGTGAGGCCGTGGCAGGCATGTGTGAGTGTGGGAAGGTGCTGTTTGTGCTTGGGAGGTGCCTTTTGGTGTGGCCATTGGTGCTGTGGCTGGTGCCTTATGGCCCAGGATGTGCGAGGGCAGAGCTGGAGGCAGCATTGTGAGGTCACTTGTGCCTCTGTGCCTTGGCGGGCAGTGCTAGGGTGTTGGCTGCTGGTGGTGGTCGTTGTGAGGTCACTTGTGAGGCAGTGCGTGCTAGGCCAGTGCTGGTTGCCTGGCTGCTCTTGGCAGCTGTGAGGTGAGTGCTGCGTGAGGCCGTGGCAGGCAGGTGTGAGTGTGGGAAGGTGCTGTTTGTCCTTGGGAGGTGCCTTTTGGTGTGGCCATTGGTGCTGTGGCTGGTGCCTTGTGGCCCAGGGTGTGCGAGGCCAGAGCTGGAGGCAGCATTGTGAGGTCACTTGTGCCTCTGTGCCTTGGCGGGCAGTGCTAGGGTGTTGGCTGCTGGTGGTGGTGGTTGTGAGGTGACTTGTGAAGCAGTGCGTGCTAGGCCAGTGCTGGTTGCCTGGCTGCTCTTGGCAGCTGTGAGGTGAGTGCTGCGTGAGGCCGTCGAAGGCATGTGTTTTTGTGGGAGGGTGCTGTTTGTCCTTGGGAGGTGCCTTTTGGTGTGGCCATTAGTGCTGTGGCTAGTGCCTTGTGGCCCAGGGTGTGCGAGGCCAGAGCTGGAGGCAGCATTGTGAGGTCACTTGTGCCTCTGTGCCTTGGCGGGCAGTGCTAGGGTGTTGGCTGCTGGTGGTGTTGGTGGTGAGGTCACTTGTGAGGCAGTGCGTGCTAGGCCAGTGCTGGTTGCCTGGCTGCTCTTGGCAGCTGTGAGGTGAGTGCTGCGTGAGGCTCTTGTAGGCATGTGTGAGTGTGGGAAGGTGCTGTTTGTCCTTGGGAGGTGCCTTTTGGTGTGGGCATTGGTGCTGTGGCTAGTGCCTTGTGGCGCAGGGTGTGCGAGGCCAGAGCTGGAGGCAGCATTGTGAGGTCACTTGTGCCTCTGTGCCTTGGCAGGCAGTGCTAGGGTGTTGGCTGCTGGTAGTGGTGGTGGTGAGGTCACTTGTGAGGCAGTGCGTGCTAGGCCAGTGCTGGTTGCCTGGCTGCTCTTGGCAGCTGTGAGGTGAGTGCTGCGTGAGGCCGTGACAGGCATGTGTGAGTGTGGGAAGGTGCTGTTTGTCCTTGGGAGGTGCCTTTTGGTGTGGGCATTGGTGCTGTGGCTGGTGCCTTGTGGCCCAGGGTGTGCGAGGGCAGAGCTGGAGGCAGCATTGGGAGGTCACTTGTGCCTCTGTGCCTTGGCGGGCAGTGCTAGGGTGTTGGCTGCTGGTGGTGGTGGTGGTGAGGTCACTTGTGAGGCAGTGCGTGCTAGGCCAGTGCTGGTTGCCTGGCTGCTCTTGGCAGCTGTGAGGTGAGTGCTGCGTGAGGCTCTTGCAGGCATGTGTGAGTGTGGGAAGGTGCTGTTTGTGCTTGGGAGGTGCCTTTTGGTGTGGCCATTGGTGCTGTGGCTGGTGCCTTGTGGCCCAGGGTGTGCGAGGCCAGACCTGGAGGCAGCATTGTGAGGTCACTTGTGCCTCTGTGCCTTGGCGGGCAGTGCTAGGGTGTTGGCTGCTGGTGGTGGTGGTGGTGAGGTCACTTGTGAAGCAGTGCGTGCTAGGCCAGTGCTGGTTGCCTGGCTGCTCTTGGCAGCTGTGAGGTGAGTGCTGCGTGAGGCTCTTGCAGGCATGTGTCAGTGTGGGAAGGTGCTGTTTGTCCTTGGGAGGTGCCTTTTGGTGTGGGCATTGGTGCTGTGGCTAGTGCCTTGTGGCGCAGGGTGTGCGAGGCCAGAGCTGGAGGCAGCATTGTGAGGTCACTTGTGCCTCTGTGCCTTGGCAGGCAGTGCTAGGGTGTTGGCTGGTGGTAGTGGTGGTGGTGAGGTCACTTGTGAGGCAGTGCGTGCTAGGCCAGTGCTGGTTGCCTGGCTGCTCTTGGCAGCTGTGAGGTGAGTGCTGCGTGAGGCCATGACAGGCATGTGTGAGTGTGGGAAGGTGCTGTTTGTCCTTGGGAGGTGCCTTTTGGTGTGGCCATTGGTGCTGTGGCTGGTGCCTTGTGGCCCAGGGTGTGCGAGGGCAGAGCTGGAGGCAGCATTGGGAGGTCACTTGTGCCTCTGTGCCTTGGCGGGCAGTGCTAGGGTGTTGGCTGGTGGTGGTGGTGGTGGTGAGGTCACTTGTGAGGCAGTGCGTGCTAGGCCAGTGCTGGTTGCCTGGCTGCTCTTGGCAGCTGTGAGGTGAGTGCTGTGTGAGGCTCTTGCAGGCATGTGTCAGGGCGGGAAGGTGCTGTTTGTGCTTGGGAGGTGCCTTTTGGTGTGGCCATTGGTGCTGTGGCTGGTGCCTTGTAGCCCAGGGTGTGCGAGGCCAGAGCTGGAGGCAGCATTGTGAGGTCACTTGTGCCTCTGTGCCTTGGCGGGCATTGCTAGGGTGTTGGCTTCTGGTGGTGGTGGTGGTGGTGAGGTGACTTGTGAAGCAGTGCGTGCTAGGCCAGTGCTGGTTGCCTGGCTGCTCTTGGTAGCTGTGAGGTGAGTGCTGTGTGAGGCCGTGGCAGGCATGTGTGAGTGTGGGAAGGTGCTGTTTGTTCTTGGGAGGTGCCTTTTGGTGTGGCCATTGGTGCTGTGGCTGGTGCCTTGTGGCCCAGGGTGTGCGAGGCCAGAGCTGGAGGCAGCATTGTGAGGTCACTTGTGCCTCTGTGCCTTGGCGGGCAGTGCTAGGGTGTTGGCTGGTGGTAGTGGTGGTGGTTGTGAGGTCACTTGTGAAGCAGTGCGTGCTAGGCCAGTGCTGGTTGCCTGGCTGCTCTTGGCAGCTGTGAGGTGAGTGCTGCGTGAGGCTCTTGCAGGCATGTGTGAGTGTGGGAAGGTGCTGTTTGTCCTTGGGAGGTGCCTTTTGGTGTGGCCATTGGTGGTGTGGCTGGTGCCTTGTGGCCCAGGGTGTGCGAGGCCAGAGCTGGAGGCAGCATTGGGAGGTCACTTGTGCCTCTGTGCCTTGGCGGGCAGTGCTAGGGTGTTGGCTGGTGGTGGTGGTGGTGGTGAGGTCACTTGTGAGGCAGTGCGTGCTAGGCCAGTGCTGGTTGCCTGGCTGCTCTTGGCAGCTGTGAGGTGAGTGCTGCGTGAGGCCCTGGCAGGCATGTGTGAGTGTGGGAAGGTGCTGTTTGTGCTTGGGAGGTGGCTTTTGGTGTGGCCATTGGTGCTGTGGCTGGTGCCTTATGGCCCAGGATGTGCGAGGCCAGAGCTGGAGGCAGCATTGGGAGGTCACTTGTGCCTCTGTGCCTTGGCGGGCATTGCTAGGGTGTTGGCTTCTGGTGGTGGTGGTGGTGGTGAGGTGACTTGTGAAGCAGTGCGTGCTAGGCCAGTGCTGGTTGCCTGGCTGCTCTTGGTAGCTGTGAGGTGAGTGCTGTGTGAGGCCGTGGCAGGCATGTGTGAGTGTGGGAAGGTGCTGTTTGTGCTTGGGAGGTGCCTTTTGGTGTGGCCATTGGTGCTGTGGCTGGTGCCTTGTGGCCCAGGGTGTGCGAGGCCAGAGCTGGAGGCAGCATTGTGAGGTCACTTGTGCCTCTGTGCCTTGGCGGGCAGTGCTAGGGTGTTGGCTGCTGGTGGTGGTGGTTGTGAGGTCACTTGTGAGGCAGTGCGTGCTAGGCCAGTGCTGGTTGCCTGGCTGCTCTTGGCAGCTGTGAGGTGAGTGCTGCGTGAGGCCGTGGCAGGCATGTGTGAGTGTGGGAAGGTGCTGTTTGTGCTTGGGAGGTGCCTTTTGGTGTGGCCATTGGTGCTGTGGCTGGTGCCTTGTGGCCCAGGGTGTGCGAGGCCAGAGCTGGAGGCAGCATTGTGAGGTCACTTGTGCCTCTGTGCCTTGGCGGGCAGTGCTAGGGTGTTGGCTGCTGGTGGTGGTGGTTGTGAGGTGACTTGTGAAGCAGTGCGTGCTAGGCCAGTGCTGGTTTCCTGGCTGCTCTTGGCAGCTGTGAGGTGAGTGCTGCGTGAGGCCGTCGAAGGCATGTGTGAGTGTGGGAGGGTGCTGTTTGTGCTTGGGAGGTGCCTTTTCGTGTGGCCATTAGTGCTGTGGCTAGTGCCTTGTGGCCCAGGGTGTGCGAGGCCAGAGCTGGAGGCAGCATTGTGAGGTCACTTGTGCCTCTGTGCCTTGGCGGGCAGTGCTAGGGTGTTGGCTGCTGGTGGTGGTGGTGGTGAGGTCACTTGTGAGGCAGTGCGTGCTAGGCCAGTGCTGGTTGCCTGGCTGCTCTTGGCAGCTGTGAGGTGAGTGCTGCGTGAGGCTCTTGTAGGCATGTGTGAGTGTGGGAAGGTGCTGTTTGTCCTTGGGAGGTGCCTTTTGGTGTGGGCATTGGTGCTGTGGCTAGTGCCTTGTGGCGCAGGGTGTGCGAGGCCAGAGCTGGAGGCAGCATTGTGAGGTCACTTGTGCCTCTGTGCCTTGGCGGGCAGTGCTAGGGTGTTGGCTGCTGGTGGTGGTGGTGGTGAGGTCACTTGTGAAGCAGTGCGTGCTAGGCCAGTGCTGGTTGCCTGGCTGCTCTTGGCAGCTGTGAGGTGAGTGCTGCGTGAGGCCGTGACAGGCATGTGTGAGTGTGGGAAGGTGCTGTTTGTCCTTGGGAGGTGCCTTTTGGTGTGGCCATTGGTGCTGTGGCTGGTGCCTTGTGGCCCAGGGTGTGCGAGGCCAGAGCTGGAGGCAGCATTGGGAGGTCACTTGTGCCTCTGTGCCTTGGCGGGCAGTGCTAGGGTGTTGGCTGCTGGTGGTGGTTGTTGTGAGGTCACTTGTGAGGCAGTGCGTGCTAGGCCAGTGCTGGTTGCCTGGCTGCTCTTGGCAGCTGTGAGGTGAGTGCTGCGTGAGGCTCTTGCAGGCATGTGTGAGTGTGGGAAGGTGCTGTTTGTGCTTGGGAGGTGCCTTTTGGTGTGGCCATTGGTGCTGTGGCTGGTGCCTTGTGGCCCAGGGTGTGCGAGGCCAGAGCTGGAGGCAGCATTGGGAGGTCACTTGTGCCTCTGTGCCTTGGCGGGCAGTGCTAGGGTGTTGGCTGCTGGTGGTGGTGGTGGTGAGGTCACTTGTGAGGCAGTGCGTGCTAGGCCAGTGCTGGTTGCCTGGCTGCTCTTGGCAGCTGTGAGGTGAGTGCTGCGTGAGGCTCTTGCAGGCATGTGTCAGTGTTTGAAGGTGCTGTTTGTCCTTGGGAGGTGCCTTTTGATGTGGGCATTGGTGCTGTGGCTAGTGCCTTGTGGCCCAGGGTGTGCGAGGCCAGAGCTGGAGGCAGCATTGTGAGGTCACTTGTGCCTCTGTGCCTTGGCGGGCAGTGCTAGGGTGTTGGCTAGTGGTACTGGTGGTGGTGAGGTCACTTGTGAGGCAGTGCGTGCTAGGCCAGTGCTGGTTGCCTGGCTGCTCTTGGCAGCTGTGAGGTGAGTGCTGCGTGAGGCCGTGACAGGCATGTGTGAGTGTGGGAAGGTGCTGTTTGTGCTTGGGAGGTGCCTTTTGGTGTGGCCATTGGTGGTGTGGCTGGTGCCTTGTGGCCCAGGGTGTGCGAGGCCAGAGCTGGAGGCAGCATTGGGAGGTCACTTGTGCCTCTGTGCCTTGGCGGGCAGTGCTAGGGTGTTGTCTGCTGGTGGTGGTCGTTGTGAGGTCACTTGTGAGGCAGTGCATGCTAGGCCAGTGCTGGTTGCCTCGCTGCTCTTGGCAGCTGTGAGGTGAGTGCTGCGTGAGGCCGTCGCAGGCATGTGTCAGTGTGGGAAGGTGCTGTTTGTCCTTGGGAGGTGCCTTTTGGTGTGGCCATTGGTGCTGTGGCTGGTGCCTTGTGGCCCAGGGTGTGCGAGGCCAGAGCTGGAGGCAGCATTGTGAGGTCACTTGTGCCTCTGTGCCTTGGCGGGCATTGCTAGGGTGTTGGCTTCTGGTGGTGGTGGTGGTGGTGAGGTGACTTGTGAAGCAGTGCGTGCTAGGCCAGTGCTGGTTGCCTGGCTGCTCTTGGTAGCTGTGAGGTGAGTGCTGTGTGAGGCCGTGGCAGGCATGTGTGAGTGTGGGAAGGTGCTGTTTGTGCTTGGGAGGTGGCTTTTGGTGTGGCCATTGGTGCTGTGGCTGGTGCCTTATGGCCCAGGATGTGCGAGGGCAGAGCTGGAGGCAGCATTGTGAGGTCACTTGTGCCTCTGTGCCTTGGCGGGCAGTGCTAGGGTGTTGGCTGCTGGTGGTGGTGGTTGTGAGGTCACTTGTGAGGCAGTGCGTGCTAGGCCAGTGCTGGTTGCCTCGCTGCTCTTGGCAGCTGTGAGGTGAGTGCTGCGTGAGGCCGTCGCAGGCATGTGTCAGTGTGGGAAGGTGCTGTTTGTTCTTGGGAGGTGCCTTTTGGTGTGGCCATTGGTGCTGTGGCTGGTGCCTTGTGGCCCAGGGTGTGCGAGGCCAGAGCTGGAGGCAGCATTGTGAGGTCACTTGTGCCTCTGTGCCTTGGCGGGCAGTGCTAGGGTGTTGGCTGGTGGTAGTGGTGGTGGTTGTGAGGTCACTTGTGAAGCAGTGCGTGCTAGGCCAGTGCTGGTTGCCTGGCTGCTCTTGGCAGCTGTGAGGTGAGTGCTGCGTGAGGCTCTTGCAGGCATGTGTGAGTGTGGGAAGGTGCTGTTTGTCCTTGGGAGGTGCCTTTTGGTGTGGCCATTGGTGCTGTGGCTGGTGCCTTGTGGCCCAGGGTGTGCGAGGCCAGAGCTGGAGGCAGCATTGGGAGGTCACTTGTGCCTCTGTGCCTTGGCGGGCAGTGCTAGGGTGTTGGCTGGTGGTGGTGGTGGTGGTGAGGTCACTTGTGAGGCAGTGCGTGCTAGGCCAGTGCTGGTTGCCTGGCTGCTCTTGGCAGCTGTGAGGTGAGTGCTGCGTGAGGCCCTGGCAGGCATGTGTGAGTGTGGGAAGGTGCTGTTTGTGCTTGGGAGGTGGCTTTTGGTGTGGCCATTGGTGCTGTGGCTGGTGCCTTATGGCCCAGGATGTGCGAGGGCGGAGCTGGAGGCAGCATTGTGAGGTCACTTGTGCCTCTGTGCCTTGGCGGGCAGTGCTAGGGTGTTGGCTGGTGGTGGTGGTGGTGGTGAGGTCACTTGTGAGGCAGTGCGTGCTAGGCCAGTGCTGGTTGCCTGGCTGCTCTTGGCAGCTGTGAGGTGAGTGCTGCGTGAGGCTCTTGCAGGCATGTGTGAGTGTGGGAAGGTGCTGTTTGTGCTTGGGAGGTGCCTTTTGGTGTGGCCATTGGTGCTGTGGCTGGTGCCTTGTGGCCCAGGGTGTGCGAGGCCAGAGCTGGAGGCAGCATTGGGAGGTCACTTGTGCCTCTGTGCCTTGGCGGGCAGTGCTAGGGTGTTGGCTGCTGGTGGTGGTGGTGGTGAGGTCACTTGTGAGGCAGTGCGTGCTAGGCCAGTGCTGGTTGCCTGGCTGCTCTTGGCAGCTGTGAGGTGAGTGCTGCGTGAGGCTCTTGCAGGCATGTGTCAGTGTGGGAAGGTGCTGTTTGTCCTTGGGAGGTGCCTTTTGGTGCGGGCATTGGTGCTGTGGCTAGTGCCTTGTGGCGCAGGGTGTGCGAGGCCAGAGCTGGAGGCAGCATTGTGAGGTCACTTGTGCCTCTGTGCCTTGGCGGGCAGTGCTAGGGTGTTGGCTAGTGGTACTGGTGGTGGTGAGGTCACTTGTGAGGCAGTGCGTGCTAGGCCAGTGCTGGTTGCCTGGCTGCTCTTGGCAGCTGTGAGGTGAGTGCTGCGTGAGGCCGTGACAGGCATGTGTGAGTGTGGGAAGGTGCTGTTTGTGCTTGGGAGGTGCCTTTTGGTGTGGCCATTGGTGGTGTGGCTGGTGCCTTGTGGCCCAGGGTGTGCGAGGCCAGAGCTGGAGGCAGCATTGGGAGGTCACTTGTGCCTCTGTGCCTTGGCGGGCAGTGCTAGGGTGTTGGCTGCTGGTGGTGGTCATTGTGAGGTCACTTGTGAGGCAGTGCATGCTAGGCCAGTGCTGGTTGCCTGGCTGCTCTTGGCAGCTGTGAGGTGAGTGCTGCGTGAGGCCGTCGCAGGCATGTGTGAGTGTGGGAAGGTGCTGTTTGTCCTTGGGAGGTGCCTTTTGGTGTGGCCATTGGTGCTGTGGCTGGTGCCTTGTGGCCCAGGGTGTGCGAGGCCAGAGCTGGAGGCAGCATTGGGAGGTCACTTGTGCCTCTGTGCCTTGGCGGGCATTGCTAGGGTGTTGGCTTCTGGTGGTGGTGGTGGTGGTGAGGTGACTTGTGAAGCAGTGCGTGCTAGGCCAGTGCTGGTTGCCTGGCTGCTCTTGGTAGCTGTGAGGTGAGTGCTGTGTGAGGCCGTGGCAGGCATGTGTGAGTGTGGGAAGGTGCTGTTTGTGCTTGGGAGGTGCCTTTTGGTGTGGCCATTGGTGCTGTGGCTGGTGCCTTGTGGCCCAGCGTGTGCGAGGCCAGAGCTGGAGGCAGCATTGTGAGGTCACTTGTGCCTCTGTGCCTTGGCGGGCAGTGCTAGGGTGTTGGCTGCTGGTGGTGGTGGTTGTGAGGTCACTTGTGAGGCAGTGCGTGCTAGGCCAGTGCTGGTTGCCTGGCTGCTCTTGGCAGCTGTGAGGTGAGTGCTGCGTGAGGCCGTGGCAGGCATGTGTGAGTGTGGGAAGGTGCTGTTTGTGCTTGGGAGGTGCCTTTTGGTGTGGCCATTGGTGCTGTGGCTGGTGCCTTGTGGCCCAGGGTGTGCGAGGCCAGAGCTGGAGGCAGCATTGTGAGGTCACTTGTGCCTCTGTGCCTTGGCGGGCAGTGCTAGGGTGTTGGCTGCTGGTGGTGGTGGTTGTGAGGTGACTTGTGAAGCAGTGCGTGCTAGGCCAGTGCTGGTTTCCTGGCTGCTCTTGGCAGCTGTGAGGTGAGTGCTGCGTGAGGCCGTCGAAGGCATGTGTGAGTGTGGGAGGGTGCTGTTTGTGCTTGGGAGGTGCCTTTTGGTGTGGCCATTAGTGCTGTGGCTAGTGCCTTGTGGCCCAGGGTGTGCGAGGCCAGAGCTGGAGGCAGCATTGTGAGGTCACTTGTGCCTCTGTGCCTTGGCGGGCAGTGCTAGGGTGTTGGCTGCTGGTGGTGGTGGTGGTGAGGTCACTTGTGAGGCAGTGCGTGCTAGGCCAGTGCTGGTTGCCTGGCTGCTCTTGGCAGCTGTGAGGTGAGTGCTGCGTGAGGCTCTTGTAGGCATGTGTGAGTGTGGGAAGGTGCTGTTTGTCCTTGGGAGGTGCCTTTTGGTGTGGGCATTGGTGCTGTGACTAGTGCCTTGTGGCGCAGGGTGTGCGAGGCCAGAGCTGGAGGCAGCATTGTGAGGTCACTTGTGCCTCTGTGCCTTGGCGGGCAGTGCTAGGGTGTTGGCTGCTGGTGGTGGTGGTGGTGAGGTCACTTGTGAAGCAGTGCGTGCTAGGCCAGTGCTGGTTGCCTGGCTGCTCTTGGCAGCTGTGAGGTGAGTGCTGCGTGAGGCCGTGACAGGCATGTGTGAGTGTGGGAAGGTGCTGTTTGTCCTTGGGAGGTGCCTTTTGGTGTGGGCATTGGTGCTGTGGCTGGTGCCTTGTGGCCCAGGGTGTGCGAGGGCAGAGCTGGAGGCAGCACTGGGAGGTCACTTGTGCCTCTGTGCCTTGGCGGGCAGTGCTAGGGTGTTGGCTGCTGGTGGTGGTTGTTGTGAGGTCACTTGTGAGGCAGTGCGTGCTAGGCCAGTGCTGGTTGCCTGGCTGCTCTTGGCAGCTGTGAGGTGAGTGCTGCGTGAGGCTCTTGCAGGCATGTGTGAGTGTGGGAAGGTGCTGTTTGTGCTTGGGAGGTGCCTTTTGGTGTGGCCATTGGTGCTGTGGCTGGTGCCTTGTGGCCCAGGGTGTGCGAGGCCAGAGCTGGAGGCAGCATTGGGAGGTCACTTGTGCCTCTGTGCCTTGGCGGGCAGTGCTAGGGTGTTGGCTGGTGGTGGTGGTGGTGGTGAGGTCACTTGTGAGGCAGTGCGTGCTAGGCCAGTGCTGGTTGCCTGGCTGCTCTTGGCAGCTGTGAGGTGAGTGCTGCGTGAGGCTCTTGCAGGCATGTGTCAGTGTTTGAAGGTGCTGTTTGTCCTTGGGAGGTGCCTTTTGATGTGGGCATTGGTGCTGTGGCTAGTGCCTTGTGGCGCAGGGTGTGCGAGGCCAGAGCTGGAGGCAGCATTGTGAGGTCACTTGTGCCTCTGTGCCTTGGCGGGCAGTGCTAGGGTGTTGGCTAGTGGTACTGGTGGTGGTGAGGTCACTTGTGAGGCAGTGCGTGCTAGGCCAGTGCTGGTTGCCTGGCTGCTCTTGGCAGCTGTGAGGTGAGTGCTGCGTGAGGCCGTGACAGGCATGTGTGAGTGTGGGAAGGTGCTGTTTGTGCTTGGGAGGTGCCTTTTGGTGTGGCCATTGGTGGTGTGGCTGGTGCCTTGTGGCCCAGGGTGTGCGAGGCCAGAGCTGGAGGCAGCATTGTGAGGTCACTTGTGCCTCTGTGCCTTGGCGGGCAGTGCTAGGGTGTTGGCTGCTGGTGGTGGTCGTTGTGAGGTCACTTGTGAGGCAGTGCATGCTAGGCCAGTGCTGGTTGCCTCGCTGCTCTTGGCAGCTGTGAGGTGAGTGCTGCGTGAGGCCGTTGCAGGCATGTGTGAGTGTGGGAAGGTGCTGTTTGTCCTTGGGAGGTGCCTTTTGGTGTGGCCATTGGTGCTGTGGCTGGTGCCTTGTTGCCCAGGGTGTGCGAGGCCAGAGCTGGAGGCAGCATTGTGAGGTCACTTGTGCCTCTGTGCCTTGGCGGGCATTGCTAGGGTGTTGGCTTCTGGTGGTGGTGGTGGTGGTGAGGTGACTTGTGAAGCAGTGCGTGCTAGGCCAGTGCTGGTTGCCTGGCTGCTCTTGGTAGCTGTGAGGTGAGTGCTGTGTGAGGCCGTGGCAGGCATGTGTGAGTGTGGGAAGGTGCTGTTTGTGCTTGGGAGGTGGCTTTTGGTGTGGCCATTGGTGCTGTGGCTGGTGCCTTATGGCCCAGGATGTGCGAGGGCAGAGCTGGAGGCAGCATTGTGAGGTCACTTGTGCCTCTGTGCCTTGGCGGGCAGTGCTAGGGTGTTGGCTAGTGGTACTGGTGGTGGTGAGGTCACTTGTGAGGCAGTGCGTGCTAGGCCAGTGCTGGTTGCCTGGCTGCTCTTGGCAGCTGTGAGGTGAGTGCTGCGTGAGGCCGTGGCAGGCAGGTGTGAGTGTGGGAAGGTGCTGTTTGTCCTTGGGAGGTGCCTTTTGGTGTGGCCATTGGTGCTGTGGCTGGTGCCTTGTGGCCCAGGGTGTGCGAGGCCAGAGCTGGAGGCAGCATTGTGAGGTCACTTGTGCCTCTGTGCCTTGGCGGGCAGTGTTAGGGTGTTGGCTGCTGGTGGTGGTGGTTGTGAGGTGACTTGTGAAGCAGTGCGTGCTAGGCCAGTGCTGGTTGCCTGGCTGCTCTTGGCAGCTGTGAGGTGAGTGCTGCGTGAGGCCGTCGAAGGCATGTGTGAGTGTGGGAGGGTGCTGTTTGTGCTTGGGAGGTGCCTTTTGGTGTGGCCATTAGTGCTGTGGCTAGTGCCTTGTGGCCCAGGGTGTGCGAGGCCAGAGCTGGAGGCAGCATTGTGAGGTCACTTGTGCCTCTGTGCCTTGGCGGGCAGTGCTAGGGTGTTGGCTGCTGGTGGTGTTGGTGGTGAGGTCACTTGTGAGGCAGTGCGTGCTAGGCCAGTGCTGGTTGCCTGGCTGCTCTTGGCAGCTGTGAGGTGAGTGCTGCGTGAGGCCGTGACAGGCATGTGTGAGTGTGGGAAGGTGCTGTTTGTCCTTGGGAGGTGCCTTTTGGTGTGGGCATTGGTGCTGTGGCTGGTGCCTTGTGGCCCAGGGTGTGCGAGGGCAGAGCTGGAGGCAGCATTGGGAGGTCACTTGTGCCTCTGTGCCTTGGCGGGCAGTGCTAGGGTGTTGGCTGCTGGTGGTGGTGGTGGTGAGGTCACTTGTGAGGCAGTGCGTGCTAGGCCAGTGCTGGTTGCCTGGCTGCTCTTGGCAGCTGTGAGGTGAGTGCTGCGTGAGGCTCTTGCAGGCATGTGTCAGTGTGGGAAGGTGCTGTTTGTCCTTGGGAGGTGCCTTTTGGTGTGGGCATTGGTGCTGTGGCTAGTGCCTTGTGGCGCAGGGTGTGCGAGGCCAGAGCTGGAGGCAGCATTGTGAGGTCACTTGTGCCTCTGTGCCTTGGCAGGCAGTGCTAGGGTGTTGGCTGGTGGTAGTGGTGGTGGTGAGGTCACTTGTGAGGCAGTGCGTGCTAGGCCAGTGCTGGTTGCCTAGCTGCTCTTGGCAGCTGTGAGGTGAGTGCTGCGTGAGGCCGTGACAGGCATGTGTGAGTGTGGGAAGGTGCTGTTTGTCCTTGGGAGGTGCCTTTTGGTGTGGCCATTGGTGCTGTGGGTGGTGCCTTGTGGCCCAGGGTGTGCGAGGGCAGAGCTGGAGGCAGCATTGGGAGGTCACTTGTGCCTCTGTGCCTTGGCGGGCAGTGCTAGGGTGTTGGCTGGTGGTGGTGGTGGTGGTGAGGTCACTTGTGAGGCAGTGCGTGCTAGGCCAGTGCTGGTTGCCTGGCTGCTCTTGGCAGCTGTGAGGTGAGTGCTGTGTGAGGCTCTTGCAGGCATGTGTCAGGGCGGGAAGGTGCTGTTTGTGCTTGGGAGGTGCCTTTTGGTGTGGCCATTGGTGCTGTGGCTGGTGCCTTGTAGCCCAGGGTGTGCGAGGCCAGAGCTGGAGGCAGCATTGGGAGGTCACTTGTGCCTCTGTGCCTTGGCGGGCATTGCTAGGGTGTTGGCTTCTGGTGGTGGTGGTGGTGGTGAGGTGACTTGTGAAGCAGTGCGTGCTAGGCCAGTGCTGGTTGCCTGGCTGCTCTTGGTAGCCGTGAGGTGAGTGCTGCGTGAGGCCGTGGCAGGCATGTGTGAGTGTGGGAAGGTGCTGTTTGTTCTTGGGAGGTGCCTTTTGGTGTGGCCATTGGTGCTGTGGCTGGTGCCTTGTGGCCCAGGGTGTGCGAGGCCAGAGCTGGAGGCAGCATTGTGAGGTCACTTGTGCCTCTGTGCCTTGGCGGGCAGTGCTAGGGTGTTGGCTGGTGGTAGTGGTGGTGGTTGTGAGGTCACTTGTGAAGCAGTGCGTGCTAGGCCAGTGCTGGTTGCCTGGCTGCTCTTGGTAGCTGTGAGGTGAGTGCTGCGTGAGGCTCTTGCAGGCATGTGTGAGTGTGGGAAGGTGCTGTTTGTGCTTGGGAGGTGCCTTTTGGTGTGGCCATTGGTGCTGTGGCTGGTGCCTTGTGGCCCAGGGTGTGCGAGGCCAGACCTGGAGGCAGCATTGTGAGGTCACTTGTGCCTCTGTGCCTTGGCGGGCAGTGCTAGGGTGTTGGCTGCTGGTGGTGGTGGTGGTGAGGTCACTTGTGAGGCAGTGCGTGCTAGGCCAGTGCTGGTTGCCTGGCTGCTCTTGGCAGCTGTGAGGTGAGTGCTGCGTGAGGCTCTTGCAGGCATGTGTCAGTGTGGGAAGGTGCTGTTTGTCCTTGGGAGGTGCCTTTTGGTGTGGGCATTGGTGCTGTGGCTAGTGCCTTGTGGCGCAGGGTGTGCGAGGCCAGAGCTGGAGGCAGCATTGGGAGGTCACTTGTGCCTCTGTGCCTTGGCGGGCAGTGCTAGGGTGTTGGCTGCTGGTGGTGGTCGTTGTGAGGTCACTTGTGAGGCAGTGCATGCTAGGCCAGTGCTGGTTGCCTCGCTGCTCTTGGCAGCTGTGAGGTGAGTGCTGCGTGAGGCCGTCGCAGGCATGTGTCAGTGTGGGAAGGTGCTGTTTGTCCTTGGGAGGTGCCTTTTGGTGTGGCCATTGGTGCTGTGGCTGGTGCCTTGTGGCCCAGGGTGTGCGAGGCCAGAGCTGGAGGCAGCATTGTGAGGTCACTTGTGCCTCTGTGCCTTGGCGGGCATTGCTAGGGTGTTGGCTTCTGGTGGTGGTGGTGGTGGTGAGGTGACTTGTGAAGCAGTGCGTGCTAGGCCAGTGCTGGTTGCCTGGCTGCTCTTGGTAGCTGTGAGGTGAGTGCTGTGTGAGGCCGTGGCAGGCATGTGTGAGTGTGGGAAGGTGCTGTTTGTGCTTGGGAGGTGGCTTTTGGTGTGGCCATTGGTGCTGTGGCTGGTGCCTTATGGCCCAGGATGTGCGAGGGCAGAGCTGGAGGCAGCATTGTGAGGTCACTTGTGCCTCTGTGCCTTGGCGGGCAGTGCTAGGGTGTTGGCTGCTGGTGGTGGTCGTTGTGAGGTCACTTGTGAGGCAGTGCGTGCTAGGCCAGTGCTGGTTGCCTGGCTGCTCTTGGCAGCTGTGAGGTGAGTGCTGCGTGAGGCCGTGGCAGGAAGGTGTGAGTGTGGGAAGGTGCTGTTTGTCCTTGGGAGGTGCCTTTTGGTATGGCCATTGGTGCTGTGGCTGGTGCCTTGTGGCCCAGGGTGTGCGAGGCCAGAGCTGGAGGCAGCATTGTGAGGTCACTTGTGCCTCTGTGCCTTGGCAGGCAGTGCTAGGGTGTTGGCTGCTGGTGGTGGTGGTTGTGAGGTGACTTGTGAAGCAGTGCGTGCTAGGCCAGTGCTGGTTGCCTGGCTGCTCTTGGCAGCTGTGAGGTGAGTGCTGCGTGAGGCCGTCGAAGGCATGTGTGAGTGTGGGAGGGTGCTGTTTGTGCTTGGGAGGTGCCTTTTGGTGTGGCCATTAGTGCTGTGGCTAGTGCCTTGTGGCCCAGGGTGTGCGAGGCCAGAGCTGGAGGCAGCATTGTGAGGTCACTTGTGCCTCTGTGCCTTGGCGGGCAGTGCTAGGGTGTTGGCTGCTGGTGGTGGTGGTGGTGAGGTCACTTGTGAGGCAGTGCGTGCTAGGCCAGTGCTGGTTGCCTGGCTGCTCTTGGTAGCTGTGAGGTGAGTGCTGCGTGAGGCTCTTGCAGGCATGTGTCAGTGTGGGAAGGTGCTGTTTGTCCTTGGGAGGTGCCTTTTGGTGTGGGCATTGGTGCTGTGGCTGGTGCCTTGTGGCCCAGGGTGTGCGAGGCCAGAGCTGGAGGCAGCATTGGGAGGTCACTTGTGCCTCTGTGCCTTGGCGGGCAGTGCTAGGGTGTTGGCTGGTGGTAGTGGTGGTGGTTGTGAGGTCACTTGTGAAGCAGTGCGTGCTAGGCCAGTGCTGGTTGCCTGGCTGCTCTTGGCAGCTGTGAGGTGAGTGCTGCGTGAGGCTCTTGCAGGCATGTGTGAGTGTGGGAAGGTGCTGTTTGTGCTTGGGAGGTGCCTTTTGGTGTGGCCATTGGTGGTGTGGCTGGTGCCTTGTGTCCCAGGGTGTGCGAGGCCAGAGCTGGAGGCAGCATTGTGAGGTCACTTGTGCCTCTGTGCCTTGGCGGGCAGTGCTAGGGTGTTGGCTGCTGGTGGTGGTCGTGGTGAGGTCACTTGTGAGGCAGTGCGTGCTAGGCCAGTGCTGGTTGCCTGGCTGCTCTTGGCAGCTGTGAGGTGAGTGCTGCGTGAGGCTCTTGCAGGCATGTGTGAGTGTGGGAAGGTGCTGTTTGTGCTTGGGAGGTGCCTTTTGGTGTGGCCATTGGTGCTGTGGCTGGTGCCTTGTGGCCCAGGGTGTGCGAGGCCAGAGCTGGAGGCAGCATTGTGAGGTCACTTGTGCCTCTGTGCCTTGGCAGGCAGTGCTAGGGTGTTGGCTGGTGGTGGTGGTGGTTGTGAGGTCACTTGTGAGGCAGTGCATGCTAGGCCAGTGCTGGTTGCCTGGCTGCTCTTGGCAGCTGTGAGGTGAGTGCTGCATGAGGCCGTCGCAGGCATGTGTCAGTGTGGGAAGGTGTTGTTTGTGCTTGGGAGGTGCCTTTTGGTGTGGTCATTGGTGCTGTGGCTGGTGCCTTGTGGCCCAGGGTGTGCGAGGCCAGAGCTGGAGGCAGCATTGTGAGGTCACTTGTGCCTCTGTGCCTTGGCGGGCATTGCTAGGGTGTTGGCTTCTGGTGGTGGTGGTGGTGGTGAGGTGACTTGTGAAGCAGTGCGTGCTAGGCCAGTGCTGGTTGCCTGGCTGCTCTTGGTAGCTGTGAGGTGAGTGCTGTGTGAGGCCGTGGCAGGCATGTGTGAGTGTGGGAAGGTGCTGTTTGTTCTTGGGAGGTGCCTTTTGGTGTGGCCATTGGTGCTGTGGCTGGTGCCTTGTGGCCCAGGGTGTGCGAGGCCAGAGCTGGAGGCAGCATTGTGAGGTCACTTGTGCCTCTGTGCCTTGGCGGGCAGTGCTAGGGTGTTGGCTGGTGGTAGTGGTGGTGGTTGTGAGGTCACTTGTGAAGCAGTGCGTGCTAGGCCAGTGCTGGTTGCCTGGCTGCTCTTGGTAGCTGTGAGGTGAGTGCTGCGTGAGGCTCTTGCAGGCATGTGTGAGTGTGGGAAGGTGCTGTTTGTGCTTGGGAGGTGCCTTTTGGTGTGGCCATTGGTGCTGTGGCTGGTGCCTTGTAGCCCAGGGTGTGCGAGGCCAGAGCTGGAGGCAGCATTGTGAGGTCACTTGTGCCTCTGTGCCTTGTCGGGCAGTGCTAGGGTGTTGGCTTCTGGTGGTGGTGGTGGTGGTGAGGTGACTTGTGAAGCAGTGCGTGCTAGGCCAGTGCTGGTTGCCTGGCTGCTCTTGGTAGCTGTGAGGTGAGTGCTGTGTGAGGCCGTGGCACGCATGTGTGAGTGTGGGAAGGTGCTGTTTGTTCTTGGGAGGTGCCTTTTGGTGTGGCCATTGGTGCTGTGGCTGGTGCCTTGTGGCCCAGGGTGTGCGAGGCCAGAGCTGGAGGCAGCATTGTGAGGTCACTTGTGCCTCTGTGCCTTGGCGGGCAGTGCTAGGGTGTTGGCTGGTGGTAGTGGTGGTGGTTGTGAGGTCACTTGTGAAGCAGTGCGTGCTAGGCCAGTGCTGGTTGCCTGGCTGCTCTTGGTAGCTGTGAGGTGAGTGCTGCGTGAGGCTCTTGCAGGCATGTGTGAGTGTGGGAAGGTGCTGTTTGTGCTTGGGAGGTGCCTTTTGGTGTGGCCATTGGTGCTGTGGCTGGTGCCTTGTGGCCCAGGGTGTGCGAGGCCAGACCTGGAGGCAGCATTGTGAGGTCACTTGTGCCTCTGTGCCTTGGCGGGCAGTGCTAGGGTGTTGGCTGCTGGTGGTGGTGGTGGTGAGGTCACTTGTGAGGCAGTGCGTGCTAGGCCAGTGCTGGTTGCCTGGCTGCTCTTGGCAGCTGTGAGGTGAGTGCTGCGTGAGGCTCTTGCAGGCATGTGTCAGTGTGGGAAGGTGCTGTTTGTCCTTGGGAGGTGCCTTTTGGTGTGGGCATTGGTGCTGTGGCTAGTGCCTTGTGGCGCAGGGTGTGCGAGGCCAGAGCTGGAGGCAGCATTGTGAGGTCACTTGTGCCTCTGTGCCTTGGCGGGCAGTGCTAGGGTGTTGGCTGGTGGTAGTGGTGGTGGTGAGGTCACTTGTGAGGCAGTGCGTGCTAGGCCAGTGCTGGTTGCCTGGCTGCTCTTGGCAGCTGTGAGGTGAGTGCTGCGTGAGGCCGTGACAGGCATGTGTGAGTGTGGGAAGGTGCTGTTTGTTCTTGGGAGGTGCCTTTTGGTGTGGGCATTGGTGCTGTGGCTGGTGCCTTGTGGCCCAGGGTGTGCGAGGCCAGAGCTGGAGGCAGCATTGGGAGGTCACTTGTGCCTCTGTGCCTTGGCGGGCAGTGCTAGGGTGTTGGCTGGTGGTAGTGGTGGTGGTTGTGAGGTCACTTGTGAAGCAGTGCGTGCTAGGCCAGTGCTGGTTGCCTGGCTGCTCTTGGCAGCTGTGAGGTGAGTGCTGCATGAGGCTCTTGCAGGCATGTGTGAGTGTGGGAAGGTGCTGTTTGTCCTTGGGAGGTGCCTTTTGGTGTGGCCATTGGTGCTGTGGCTGGTGCCTTGTGGCCCAGGGTGTGCGATGGTGGAGTTGGAGGCAGCATTGTGAGGTCACTTGTGCCTCTGTGCCTTGGCGGGCAGTGCTAGGGTGTTGGCTGCTGGTGGTGGTGGTTGTGAGGTCACTTGTGAAGCAGTGCATGCTAGGCCAGTGCTGGTTGCCTGGCTGCTCGTGGCAGCTGTGAGGTGAGTGCTGCGTGAGGCCGTGGCAGGCATGTGTGAGTGTGGGAAGGTGCTGTTTGTGCTTGGGAGGTGCCTTTTGGTGTGGCCATTGGTGGTGTGGCTGGTGCCTTGTGGCCCAGGGTGTGCGAGGCCAGAGCTGGAGGCAGCATTGTGAGGTCACTTGTGCCTCTGTGCCTTGTCGGGCAGTGCTAGGGTGTTGGCTGCTGGTGGTGGTGGTTGTGAGGTGACTTGTGAAGCAGTGCGTGCTAGGCCAGTGCTGGTTGCCTGGCTGCTCTTGGCAGCTGTGAGGTGAGTGCTGCGTGAGGCCGTCGCAGGCATGTGTGAGTGTGGGAAGGTGCTGTTTGTCCTTGGGAGGTGCCTTTTGGTGTGGCCATTGGTGCTGTGGCTGGTGCCTTGTGGCCCAGGGTGTGCGAGGCCAGACCTGGAGGCAGCATTGTGAGGTCACTTGTGCCTCTGTGCCTTGGCGGGCAGTGCTAGGGTGTTGGCTGGTGGTAGTGGTGGTGGTGAGGTCACTTGTGAGGCAGTGCGTGCTAGGCCAGTGCTGGTTGCCTGGCTGCTCTTGGCAGCTGTGAGGTGAGTGCTGCGTGAGGCTCTTGCAGGCATGTGTGAGTGTGGGAAGGTGCTGTTTGTGCTTGGGAGGTGCCTTTTGGTGTGGCCATTGGTGGTGTGGCTGGTGCCTTGTGTCCCAGGGTGTGCGAGGCCAGAGCTGGAGGCAGCATTGGGAGGTCACTTGTGCCTCTGTGCCTTGGCGGGCAGTGCTAGGGTGTTGGCTGCTGGTGGTGGTCGTGGTGAGGTCACTTGTGAGGCAGTGCGTGCTAGTCCAGTGCTGGTTGCCTGGCTGCTCTTGGCAGCTGTGAGGTGAGTGCTGCATGAGGCCGTCGCAGGCATGTGTCAGTGTGGGAAGGTGTTGTTTGTGCTTGGGAGGTGCCTTTTGGTGTGGCCATTGGTGCTGTGGCTGGTGCCTTGTGGCCCAGGGTGTGCGAGGCCAGAGCTGGAGGCAGCATTGGGAGGTCACTTGTGCCTCTGTGCCTTGGCAGGCAGTGCTAGGGTGTTGGCTGGTGGTGGTGGGGGTTGTGAGGTCACTTGTGAGGCAGTGCATGCTAGGCCAGTGCTGGTTGCCTGGCTGCTCTTGGCAGCTGTGAGGTGAGTGCTGCATGAGGCCGTCGCAGGCATGTGTCAGTGTGGGAAGGTGTTGTTTGTGCTTGGGAGGTGCCTTTTGGTGTGGCCATTGGTGCTGTGGCTGGTGCCTTGTGGCCCAGGGTGTGCGAGGCCAGAGCTGGAGGCAGCATTGTGAGGTCACTTGTGCCTCTGTGCCTTGGCGGGCATTGCTAGGGTGTTGGCTTCTGGTGGTGGTGGTGGTGGTGAGGTGACTTGTGAAGCAGTGCGTGCTAGGCCAGTGCTGGTTGCCTGGCTGCTCTTGGTAGCTGTGAGGTGAGTGCTGCGTGAGGCTCTTGCAGGCATGTGTGAGTGTGGGAAGGTGCTGTTTGTGCTTGGGAGGTGGCTTTTGGTGGGGCCATTGGTGGTGTGGCTGGTGCCTTGTGGCCCAGGGTGTGCGAGGCCAGAGCTGGAGGCAGCATTGTGAGGTCACTTGTGCCTCTGTGCCTTGGCGGGCAGTGCTAGGGTGTTGGCTGCTGGTGGTGGTGGTTGTGAGGTGACTTGTGAAGCAGTGCGTGCTAGGCCAGTGCTGGTTGCCTGGCTGCTCTTGGCAGCTGTGAGGTGAGTGCTGCATGAGGCTCTTGCAGGCATGTGTGAGTGTGGGAAGGTGCTGTTTGTGCTTGGGAGGTGCCTTTTGGTGGGGCCATTGG
Organism: Rhea pennata; assembly: GCF_028389875.1. Classification (NCBI taxonomy): domain Eukaryota; kingdom Metazoa; phylum Chordata; class Aves; order Rheiformes; family Rheidae; genus Rhea; species Rhea pennata. Next base: position 316,386 of record NW_026907692.1, on the reverse strand, counting down.
TGCTGTGGCTGGTGCCTTGTGGCCCAGGGTGTGCGAGGCCAGAGCTGGAGGCAGCATTGTGAGGTCACTTGTGCCTCTGTGCCTTGGCAGGCAGTGCTAGGGTGTTGGCTGGTGGTGGTGGTGGTTGTGAGGTCACTTGTGAGGCAGTGCATGCTAGGCCAGTGCTGGTTGCCTGGCTGCTCTTGGCAGCTGTGAGGTGAGTGCTGCATGAGGCCGTCGCAGGCATGTGTCAGTGTGGGAAGGTGTTGTTTGTGCTTGGGAGGTGCCTTTTGGTGTGGCCATTGGTGCTGTGGCTGGTGCCTTGTGGCCCAGGGTGTGCGAGGCCAGAGCTGGAGGCAGCATTGTGAGGTCACTTGTGCCTCTGTGCCTTGGCGGGCATTGCTAGGGTGTTGGCTTCTGGTGGTGGTGGTGGTGGTGAGGTGACTTGTGAAGTAGTGCGTGCTAGGCCAGTGCTGGTTGCCTGGCTGCTCTTGGTAGCTGTGAGGTGAGTGCTGTGTGAGGCCGTGGCAGGCATGTGTGAGTGTGGGAAGGTGCTGTTTGTGCTTGGGAGGTGGCTTTTGGTGTGGCCATTGGTGCTGTGGCTGGTGCCTTATGGCCCAGGATGTGCGAGGGCAGAGCTGGAGGCAGCATTGTGAGGTCACTTGTGCCTCTGTGCCTTGGCGGGCAGTGCTAGGGTGTTGGCTGCTGGTGGTGGTCGTTGTGAGGTGACTTGTGAGGCAGTGCGTGCTAGGCCAGTGCTGGTTGCCTGGCTGCTCTTGGCAGCTGTGAGGTGAGTGCTGTGTGAGGCCGTGGCAGGCATGTGTGAGTGTGGGAAGGTGCTGTTTGTCCTTGGGAGGTGCCTTTTGGTGTGGCCATTGGTGCTGTGGCTGGTGCCTTGTGGCCCAGGGTGTGCGAGGCCAGAGCTGGAGGCAGCATTGTGAGGTCACTTGTGCCTCTGTGCCTTGGCGGGCAGTGCTAGGGTGTTGGCTGCTGGTGGTGGTGGTTGTGAGGTGACTTGTGAAGCAGTGCGTGCTAGGCCAGTGCTGGTTGCCTGGCTGCTCTTGGCAGCTGTGAGGTGAGTGCTGCGTGAGGCCGTCGCAGGCATGTGTGAGTGTGGGAAGGTGCTGTTTGTCCTTGGGAGGTGCCTTTTGGTGTGGCCATTGGTGCTGTGGCTGGTGCCTTGTGGCCCAGGGTGTGCGAGGCCAGAGCTGGAGGCAGCATTGTGAGGTCACTTGTGCCTCTGTGCCTTGTCGGGCAGTGCTAGGGTGTTGGCTGCTGGTGGTGGTGGTGGTGAGGTCACTTGTGAGGCAGTGCGTGCTAGGCCAGTGCTGGTTGCCTGGCTGCTCTTGGCAGCTGTGAGGTGAGTGCTGCGTGAGGCTCTTGCAGGCATGTGTGAGTGTGGGAAGGTGCTGTTTGTGCTTGGGAGGTGCCTTTTGGTGTGGCCATTGGTGCTGTGGCTGGTGCCTTGTGGCCCAGGGTGTGCGAGGCCAGAGCTGGAGGCAGCATTGGGAGGTCACTTGTGCCTCTGTGCCTTGGTGGGCAGTGCTAGGGTGTTGGCTGCTGGTGGTGGTGGTTGTGAGGTCACTTGTGAGGCAGTGCGTGCTAGGCCAGTGCTGGTTGCCTGGCTGCTCTTGGCAGCTGTGAGGTGAGTGCTGCGTGAGGCTCTTGCAGGCATGTGTGAGTGTGGGAAGGTGCTGTTTGTGCTTGGGAGGTGCCTTTTGGTGTGGCCATTGGTGCTGTGGCTGGTGCCTTGTGGCCCAGGGTGTGCGAGGCCAGACCTGGAGGCAGCATTGTGAGGTCACTTGTGCCTCTGTGCCTTGGCGGGCAGTGCTAGGGTGTTGGCTGCTGGTGGTGGTGGTGGTGGTGAGGTGACTTGTGAAGCAGTGCGTGCTAGGCCAGTGCTGGTTGCCTGGCTGCTCTTGGTAGCTGTGAGGTGAGTGCTGTGTGAGGCCGTGGCAGGCATGTGTGAGTGTGGGAAGGTGCTGTTTGTTCTTGGGAGGTGCCTTTTGGTGTGGCCATTGGTGCTGTGGCTGGTGCCTTGTGGCCCAGGGTGTGCGAGGCCAGAGCTGGAGGCAGCATTGGGAGGTCACTTGTGCCTCTGTGCCTTGGCGGGCAGTGCTAGGGTGTTGGCTGGTGGTAGTGGTGGTGGTTGTGAGGTCACTTGTGAAGCAGTGCGTGCTAGGCCAGTGCTGGTTGCCTGGCTGCTCTTGGCAGCTGTGAGGTGAGTGCTGCATGAGGCTCTTGCAGGCATGTGTGAGTGTGGGAAGGAGCTGTTTGTCCTTGGGAGGTGCCTTTTGGTGTGGCCATTGGTGCTGTGGCTGGTGCCTTGTGGCCCAGGGTGTGCGATGGTGGAGTTGGAGGCAGCATTGTGAGGTCACTTGTGCCTCTGTGCCTTGGCGGGCAGTGCTAGGGTGTTGGCTGCTGGTGGTGGTGGTTGTGAGCTCACTTGTGAAGCAGTGCGTGCTAGGCCAGTGCTGGTTGCCTGGCTGCTCGTGGCAGCTGTGAGGTGAGTGCTGCGTGAGGCCGTGGCAGGCATGTGTGAGTGTGGGAAGGTGCTGTTTGTGCTTGGGAGGTGCCTTTTGGTGTGGCCATTGGTGGTGTGGCTGGTGCCTTGTGGCCCAGGGTGTGCGAGGCCAGAGCTGGAGGCAGCATTGTGAGGTCACTTGTGCCTCTGTGCCTTGGCGGGCAGTGCTAGGGTGTTGGCTGCTGGTGGTGGTGGTTGTGAGGTGACTTGTGAAGCAGTGCGTGCTAGGCCAGTGCTGGTTGCCTGGCTGCTCTTGGCAGCTGTGAGGTGAGTGCTGCGTGAGGCCGTCGCAGGCATGTGTGAGTGTGGGAAGGTGCTGTTTGTGCTTGGGAGGTGCCTTTTGGTGTGGCCATTGGTGCTGTGGCTGGTGCCTTGTGGCGCAGGGTGTGCGAGGCCAGACCTGGAGGCAGCATTGTGAGGTCACTTGTGCCTCTGTGCCTTGGCGGGCAGTGCTAGGGTGTTGGCTGGTGGTAGTGGTGGTGGTGAGGTCACTTGTGAGGCAGTGTGTGCTAGGCCAGTGCTGGTTGCCTGGCTGCTCTTGGCAGCTGTGAGGTGAGTGCTGCGTGAGGCTCTTGCAGGCATGTGTGAGTGTGGGAAGGTGCTGTTTGTGCTTGGGAGGTGCCTTTTGGTGTGGCCATTGGTGGTGTGGCTGGTGCCTTGTGTCCCAGGGTGTGCGAGGCCAGAGCTGGAGGCAGCATTGGGAGGTCACTTGTGCCTCTGTGCCTTGGCGGGCAGTGCTAGGGTGTTGGCTGCTGGTGGTGGTCGTGGTGAGGTCACTTGTGAGGCAGTGCGTGCTAGGCCAGTGCTGGTTGCCTGGCTGCTCTTGGCAGCTGTGAGGTGAGTGCTGCGTGAGGCTCTTGCAGGCATGTGTGAGTGTGGGAAGGTGCTGTTTGTGCTTGGGAGGTGCCTTTTGGTGTGGCCATTGGTGCTGTGGCTGGTGCCTTGTGGCCCAGGGTGTGCGAGGCCAGAGCTGGAGGCAGCATTGTGAGGTCACTTGTGCCTCTGTGCCTTGGCAGGCAGTGCTAGGGTGTTGGCTGGTGGTGGTGGTGGTTGTGAGGTCACTTGTGAGGCAGTGCATGCTAGGCCAGTGCTGGTTGCCTGGCTGCTCTTGGCAGCTGTGAGGTGAGTGCTGCATGAGGCCGTCGCAGGCATGTGTGAGTGTGGGAAGGTGTTGTTTGTGCTTGGGAGGTGCCTTTTGGTGTGGTCATTGGTGCTGTGGCTGGTGCCTTGTGGCCCAGGGTGTGCGAGGCCAGAGCTGGAGGCAGCATTGTGAGGTCACTTGTGCCTCTGTGCCTTGGCGGGCATTGCTAGGGTGTTGGCTTCTGGTGGTGGTGGTGGTGGTGAGGTGACTTGTGAAGCAGTGCGTGCTAGGCCAGTGCTGGTTGCCTGGCTGCTCTTGGTAGCTGTGAGGTGAGTGCTGTGTGAGGCCGTGGCAGGCATGTGTGAGTGTGGGAAGGTGCTGTTTGTTCTTGGGAGGTGCCTTTTGGTGTGGCCATTGGTGCTGTGGCTGGTGCCTTGTGGCCCAGGGTGTGCGAGGCCAGAGCTGGAGGCAGCATTGTGAGGTCACTTGTGCCTCTGTGCCTTGGCGGGCAGTGCTAGGGTGTTGGCTGGTGGTAGTGGTGGTGGTTGTGAGGTGACTTGTGAAGCAGTGCGTGCTAGGCCAGTGCTGGTTGCCTGGCTGCTCTTGGTAGCTGTGAGGTGAGTGCTGCGTGAGGCTCTTGCAGGCATGTGTGAGTGTGGGAAGGTGCTGTTTGTGCTTGGGAGGTGCCTTTTGGTGTGGCCATTGGTGCTGTGGCTGGTGCCTTGTAGCCCAGGGTGTGCGAGGCCAGAGCTGGAGGCAGCATTGTGAGGTCACTTGTGCCTCTGTGCCTTGGCGGGCAGTGCTAGGGTGTTGGCTTCTGGTGGTGGTGGTGGTGGTGAGGTGACTTGTGAAGCAGTGCGTGCTAGGCCAGTGCTGGTTGCCTGGCTGCTCTTGGTAGCTGTGAGGTGAGTGCTGTGTGAGGCCGTGGCAGGCATGTGTGAGTGTGGGAAGGTGCTGTTTGTCCTTGGGAGGTGCCTTTTGGTGTGGCCATTGGTGCTGTGGCTGGTGCCTTGTGGCCCAGGGTGTGCGAGGCCAGAGCTGGAGGCAGCATTGTGAGGTCACTTGTGCCTCTGTGCCTTGGCGGGCAGTGCTAGGGTGTTGGCTGGTGGTAGTGGTGGTGGTTGTGAGGTCACTTGTGAAGCAGTGCGTGCTAGGCCAGTGCTGGTTGCCTGGCTGCTCTTGGTAGCTGTGAGGTGAGTGCTGCGTGAGGCTCTTGCAGGCATGTGTGAGTGTGGGAAGGTGCTGTTTGTGCTTGGGAGGTGCCTTTTGGTGTGGCCATTGGTGCTGTGGCTGGTGCCTTGTGGCCCAGGGTGTGCGAGGCCAGACCTGGAGGCAGCATTGTGAGGTCACTTGTGCCTCTGTGCCTTGGCGGGCAGTGCTAGGGTGTTGGCTGCTGGTGGTGGTGGTGGTGAGGTCACTTGTGAGGCAGTGCGTGCTAGGCCAGTGCTGGTTGCCTGGCTGCTCTTGGCAGCTGTGAGGTGAGTGCTGCGTGAGGCTCTTGCAGGCATGTGTCAGTGTGGGAAGGTGCTGTTTGTCCTTGGGAGGTGCCTTTTGGTGTGGGCATTGGTGCTGTGGCTAGTGCCTTGTGGCGCAGGGTGTGCGAGGCCAGAGCTGGAGGCAGCATTGTGAGGTCACTTGTGCCTCTGTGCCTTGGCGGGCAGTGCTAGGGTGTTGGCTGGTGGTAGTGGTGGTGGTGAGGTCACTTGTGAGGCAGTGCGTGCTAGGCCAGTGCTGGTTGCCTGGCTGCTCTTGGCAGCTGTGAGGTGAGTGCTGCGTGAGGCCGTGACAGGCATGTGTGAGTGTGGGAAGGTGCTGTTTGTGCTTGGGAGGTGCCTTTTGGTGTGGCCATTGGTGCTGTGGGTGGTGCCTTGTGTCCCAGGGTGTGCGAGGCCAGAGCTGGAGGCAGCATTGGGAGGTCACTTGTGCCTCTGTGCCTTGGCGGGCAGTGCTAGGGTGTTGGCTGGTGGTGGTGGTGGTGGTGAGGTCACTTGTGAGGCAGTGCGTGCTAGGCCAGTGCTGGTTGCCTGGCTGCTCTTGGCAGCTGTGAGGTGAGTGCTGTGTGAGGCTCTTGCAGGCATGTGTCAGTGCGGGAAGGTGCTGTTTGTCCTTGGGAGGTGCCTTTTGGTGTGGCCATTGGTGCCGTGGGTGGTGCCTTGTAGCCCAGGGTGTGCGAGGCCAGAGCTGGAGGCAGCATTGGGAGGTCACTTGTGCCTCTGTGCCTTGGCGGGCATTGCTAGGGTGTTGGCTTCTGGTGGTGGTGGTGGTGGTGAGGTGACTTGTGAAGCAGTGCGTGCTAGGCCAGTGCTGGTTGCCTGGCTGCTCTTGGTAGCTGTGAGGTGAGTGCTGTGTGAGGCCGTGGCAGGCATGTGTGAGTGTGGGAAGGTGCTGTTTGTTCTTGGGAGGTGCCTTTTGGTGTGGCCATTGGTGCTGTGGCTGGTGCCTTGTGGCCCAGGGTGTGCGAGGCCAGAGCTGGAGGCAGCATTGGGAGGTCACTTGTGCCTCTGTGCCTTGGCGGGCAGTGCTAGGGTGTTGGCTGGTGGTAGTGGTGGTGGTTGTGAGGTCACTTGTGAAGCAGTGCGTGCTAGGCCAGTGCTGGTTGCCTGGCTGCTCTTGGCAGCTGTGAGGTGAGTGCTGCATGAGGCTCTTGCAGGCATGTGTGAGTGTGGGAAGGAGCTGTTTGTCCTTGGGAGGTGCCTTTTGGTGTGGCCATTGGTGCTGTGGCTGGTGCCTTGTGGCCCAGGGTGTGCGATGGTGGAGTTGGAGGCAGCATTGTGAGGTCACTTGTGCCTCTGTGCCTTGGCGGGCAGTGCTAGGGTGTTGGCTGCTGGTGGTGGTGGTGGTGAGGTCACTTGTGAGGCAGTGCGTGCTAGGCCAGTGCTGGTTGCCTGGCTGCTCTTGGCAGCTGTGAGGTGAGTGCTGCGTGAGGCTCTTGCAGGCATGTGTGAGTGTGGGAAGGTGCTGTTTGTGCTTGGGAGGTGCCTTTTGGTGTGGCCATTGGTGCTGTGGCTGGTGCCTTGTGGCCCAGGGTGTGCGAGGCCAGAGCTGGAGGCAGCATTGGGAGGTCACTTGTGCCTCTGTGCCTTGGCGGGCAGTGCTAGGGTGTTGGCTGCTGGTGGTGGTGGTTGTGAGGTCACTTGTGAGGCAGTGCGTGCTAGGCCAGTGCTGGTTGCCTGGCTGCTCTTGGCAGCTGTGAGGTGAGTGCTGCGTGAGGCTCTTGCAGGCATGTGTGAGTGTGGGAAGGTGCTGTTTGTGCTTGGGAGGTGCCTTTTGGTGTGGCCATTGGTGCTGTGGCTGGTGCCTTGTGGCCCAGGGTGTGCGAGGCCAGACCTGGAGGCAGCATTGTGAGGTCACTTGTGCCTCTGTGCCTTGGCGGGCAGTGCTAGGGTGTTGGCTGCTGGTGGTGGTGGTGGTGGTGAGGTGACTTGTGAAGCAGTGCGTGCTAGGCCAGTGCTGGTTGCCTGGCTGCTCTTGGTAGCTGTGAGGTGAGTGCTGTGTGAGGCCGTGGCAGGCATGTGTCAGTGTGGGAAGGTGCTGTTTGTTCTTGGGAGGTGCCTTTTGGTGTGGCCATTGGTGCTGTGGCTGGTGCCTTGTGGCCCAGGGTGTGCGAGGCCAGAGCTGGAGGCAGCATTGGGAGGTCACTTGTGCCTCTGTGCCTTGGCGGGCAGTGCTAGGGTGTTGGCTGGTGGTAGTGGTGGTGGTTGTGAGGTCACTTGTGAAGCAGTGCGTGCTAGGCCAGTGCTGGTTGCCTGGCTGCTCTTGGCAGCTGTGAGGTGAGTGCTGCATGAGGCTCTTGCAGGCATGTGTGAGTGTGGGAAGGAGCTGTTTGTCCTTGGGAGGTGCCTTTTGGTGTGGCCATTGGTGCTGTGGCTGGTGCCTTGTGGCCCAGGGTGTGCGATGGTGGAGTTGGAGGCAGCATTGTGAGGTCACTTGTGCCTCTGTGCCTTGGCGGGCAGTGCTAGGGTGTTGGCTGCTGGTGGTGGTGGTTGTGAGCTCACTTGTGAAGCAGTGCGTGCTAGGCCAGTGCTGGTTGCCTGGCTGCTCGTGGCAGCTGTGAGGTGAGTGCTGCGTGAGGCCGTGGCAGGCATGTGTGAGTGTGGGAAGGTGCTGTTTGTGCTTGGGAGGTGCCTTTTGGTGTGGCCATTGGTGGTGTGGCTGGTGCCTTGTGGCCCAGGGTGTGCGAGGCCAGAGCTGGAGGCAGCATTGTGAGGTCACTTGTGCCTCTGTGCCTTGTCGGGCAGTGCTAGGGTGTTGGCTGCTGGTGGTGGTGGTTGTGAGGTGACTTGTGAAGCAGTGCGTGCTAGGCCAGTGCTGGTTGCCTGGCTGCTCTTGGCAGCTGTGAGGTGAGTGCTGCGTGAGGCCGTCGCAGGCATGTGTGAGTGTGGGAAGGTGCTGTTTGTCCTTGGGAGGTGCCTTTTGGTGTGGCCATTGGTGCTGTGGCTGGTGCCTTGTGGCGCAGGGTGTGCGAGGCCAGAGCTGGAGGCAGCATTGTGAGGTCACTTGTGCCTCTGTGCCTTGGCGGGCAGTGCTAGGGTGTTGGCTGGTGGTAGTGGTGGTGGTGAGGTCACTTGTGAGGCAGTGCGTGCTAGGCCAGTGCTGGTTGCCTGGCTGCTCTTGGCAGCTGTGAGGTGAGTGCTGCGTGAGGCTCTTGCAGGCATGTGTGAGTGTGGGAAGGTGCTGTTTGTGCTTGGGAGGTGCCTTTTGGTGTGGCCATTGGTGGTGTGGCTGGTGCCTTGTGTCCCAGGGTGTGCGAGGCCAGAGCTGGAGGCAGCATTGGGAGGTCACTTGTGCCTCTGTGCCTTGGCGGGCAGTGCTAGGGTGTTGGCTGCTGGTGGTGGTCGTGGTGAGGTCACTTGTGAGGCAGTGCGTGCTAGGCCAGTGCTGGTTGCCTGGCTGCTCTTGGCAGCTGTGAGGTGAGTGCTGCGTGAGGCTCTTGCAGGCATGTGTGAGTGTGGGAAGGTGCTGTTTGTGCTTGGGAGGTGCCTTTTGGTGTGGCCATTGGTGCTGTGGCTGGTGCCTTGTGGCCCAGGGTGTGCGAGGCCAGAGCTGGAGGCAGCATTGTGAGGTCACTTGTGCCTCTGTGCCTTGGCAGGCAGTGCTAGGGTGTTGGCTGGTGGTGGTGGTGGTTGTGAGGTCACTTGTGAGGCAGTGCATGCTAGGCCAGTGCTGGTTGCCTGGCTGCTCTTGGCAGCTGTGAGGTGAGTGCTGCATGAGGCCGTCGCAGGCATGTGTCAGTGTGGGAAGGTGTTGTTTGTGCTTGGGAGGTGCCTTTTGGTGTGGTCATTGGTGCTGTGGCTGGTGCCTTGTGGCCCAGGGTGTGCGAGGCCAGAGCTGGAGGCAGCATTGTGAGGTCACTTGTGCCTCTGTGCCTTGGCGGGCATTGCTAGGGTGTTGGCTTCTGGTGGTGGTGGTGGTAGTGAGGTGACTTGTGAAGCAGTGCGTGCTAGGCCAGTGCTGGTTGCCTGGCTGCTCTTGGTAGCTGTGAGGTGAGTGCTGTGTGAGGCCGTGGCAGGCATGTGTGAGTGTGGGAAGGTGCTGTTTGTTCTTGGGAGGTGCCTTTTGGTGTGGCCATTGGTGCTGTGGCTGGTGCCTTGTGGCCCAGGGTGTGCGAGGCCAGAGCTGGAGGCAGCATTGTGAGGTCACTTGTGCCTCTGTGCCTTGGCGGGCAGTGCTAGGGTGTTGGCTGGTGGTAGTGGTGGTGGTTGTGAGGTCACTTGTGAAGCAGTGCGTGCTAGGCCAGTGCTGGTTGCCTGGCTGCTCTTGGTAGCTGTGAGGTGAGTGCTGCGTGAGGCTCTTGCAGGCATGTGTGAGTGTGGGAAGGTGCTGTTTGTGCTTGGGAGGTGCCTTTTGGTGTGGCCATTGGTGCTGTGGCTGGTGCCTTGTAGCCCAGGGTGTGCGAGGCCAGAGCTGGAGGCAGCATTGTGAGGTCACTTGTGCCTCTGTGCCTTGTCGGGCAGTGCTAGGGTGTTGGCTTCTGGTGGTGGTGGTGGTGGTGAGGTGACTTGTGAAGCAGTGCGTGCTAGGCCAGTGCTGGTTGCCTGGCTGCTCTTGGTAGCTGTGAGGTGAGTGCTGTGTGAGGCCGTGGCAGGCATGTGTGAGTGTGGGAAGGTGCTGTTTGTTCTTGGGAGGTGCCTTTTGGTGTGGCCATTGGTGCTGTGGCTGGTGCCTTGTGGCCCAGGGTGTGCGAGGGTGGAGCTGGAGGCAGCATTGTGAGGTCACTTGTGCCTCTGTGCCTTGGCGGGCAGTGCTAGGGTGTTGGCTGGTGGTAGTGGTGGTGGTTGTGAGGTCACTTGTGAAGCAGTGCGTGCTAGGCCAGTGCTGGTTGCCTGGCTGCTCTTGGTAGCTGTGAGGTGAGTGCTGCGTGAGGCTCTTGCAGGCATGTGTGAGTGTGGGAAGGTGCTGTTTGTGCTTGGGAGGTGCCTTTTGGTGTGGCCATTGGTGCTGTGGCTGGTGCCTTGTGGCCCAGGGTGTGCGAGGCCAGACCTGGAGGCAGCATTGGGAGGTCACTTGTGCCTCTGTGCCTTGGCGGGCAGTGCTAGGGTGTTGGCTGCTGGTGGTGGTGGTGGTGAGGTCACTTGTGAGGCAGTGCGTGCTAGGCCAGTGCTGGTTGCCTGGCTGCTCTTGGCAGCTGTGAGGTGAGTGCTGCGTGAGGCTCTTGCAGGCATGTGTCAGTGTGGGAAGGTGCTGTTTGTCCTTGGGAGGTGCCTTTTGGTGTGGGCATTGGTGCTGTGGCTAGTGCCTTGTGGCGCAGGGTGTGCGAGGCCAGAGCTGGAGGCAGCATTGTGAGGTCACTTGTGCCTCTGTGCCTTGGCGGGCAGTGCTAGGGTGTTGGCTGGTGGTAGTGGTGGTGGTGAGGTCACTTGTGAGGCAGTGCGTGCTAGGCCAGTGCTGGTTGCCTGGCTGCTCTTGGCAGCTGTGAGGTGAGTGCTGCGTGAGGCCGTGACAGGCATGTGTGAGTGTGGGAAGGTGCTGTTTGTGCTTGGGAGGTGCCTTTTGGTGTGGCCATTGGTGCTGTGGGTGGTGCCTTGTGGCCCAGGGTGTGCGAGGCCAGAGCTGGAGGCAGCATTGGGAGGTCACTTGTGCCTCTGTGCCTTGGCGGGCAGTGCTAGGGTGTTGGCTGGTGGTGGTGGTGGTGGTGAGGTCACTTGTGAGGCAGTGCGTGCTAGGCCAGTGCTGGTTGCCTGGCTGCTCTTGGCAGCTGTGAGGTGAGTGCTGTGTGAGGCTCTTGCAGGCATGTGTCAGTGCGGGAAGGTGCTGTTTGTCCTTGGGAGGTGCCTTTTGGTGTGGCCATTGGTGCCGTGGGTGGTGCCTTGTAGCCCAGGGTGTGCGAGGCCAGAGCTGGAGGCAGCATTGGGAGGTCACTTGTGCCTCTGTGCCTTGGCGGGCATTGCTAGGGTGTTGGCTTCTGGTGGTGGTGGTGGTGGTGAGGTGACTTGTGAAGCAGTGCGTGCTAGGCCAGTGCTGGTTGCCTGGCTGCTCTTGGTAGCTGTGAGGTGAGTGCTGTGTGAGGCCGTGGCAGGCATGTGTGAGTGTGGGAAGGTGCTGTTTGTTCTTGGGAGGTGCCTTTTGGTGTGGCCATTGGTGCTGTGGCTGGTGCCTTGTGGCCCAGGGTGTGCGAGGCCAGAGCTGGAGGCAGCATTGGGAGGTCACTTGTGCCTCTGTGCCTTGGCGGGCAGTGCTAGGGTGTTGGCTGGTGGTAGTGGTGGTGGTTGTGAGGTCACTTGTGAAGCAGTGCGTGCTAGGCCAGTGCTGGTTGCCTGGCTGCTCTTGGCAGCTGTGAGGTGAGTGCTGCATGAGGCTCTTGCAGGCATGTGTGAGTGTGGGAAGGAGCTGTTTGTCCTTGGGAGGTGCCTTTTGGTGTGGCCATTGGTGCTGTGGCTGGTGCCTTGTGGCCCAGGGTGTGCGATGGTGGAGTTGGAGGCAGCATTGTGAGGTCACTTGTGCCTCTGTGCCTTGGCGGGCAGTGCTAGGGTGTTGGCTGCTGGTGGTGGTGGTTGTGAGGTCACTTGTGAAGCAGTGCGTGCTAGGCCAGTGCTGGTTGCCTGGCTGCTCGTGGCAGCTGTGAGGTGAGTGCTGCGTGAGGCCGTGGCAGGCATGTGTGAGTGTGGGAAGGTGCTGTTTGTGCTTGGGAGGTGCCTTTTGGTGTGGCCATTGGTGGTGTGGCTGGTGCCTTGTGGCCCAGGGTGTGCGAGGGCATAGCTGGAGGCAGCATTGTGAGGTCACTTGTGCCTCTGTGCCTTGTCGGGCAGTGCTAGGGTGTTGGCTGCTGGTGGTGGTGGTTGTGAGGTGACTTGTGAAGCAGTGCGTGCTAGGCCAGTGCTGGTTGCCTGGCTGCTCTTGGCAGCTGTGAGGTGAGTGCTGCGTGAGGCCGTCGCAGGCATGTGTGAGTGTGGGAAGGTGCTGTTTGTCCTTGGGAGGTGCCTTTTGGTGTGGCCATTGGTGCTGTGGCTGGTGCCTTGTGGCGCAGGGTGTGCGAGGCCAGACCTGGAGGCAGCATTGTGAGGTCACTTGTGCCTCTGTGCCTTGGCGGGCAGTGCTAGGGTGTTGGCTGGTGGTAGTGGTGGTGGTGAGGTCACTTGTGAGGCAGTGCGTGCTAGGCCAGTGCTGGTTGCCTGGCTGCTCTTGGCAGCTGTGAGGTGAGTGCTGCGTGAGGCTCTTGCAGGCATGTGTCAGTGTGGGAAGGTGCTGTTTGTCCTTGGGAGGTGCCTTTTGGTGTGGGCATTGGTGCTGTGGCTAGTGCCTTGTGGCGCAGGGTGTGCGAGGCCAGAGCTGGAGGCAGCATTGTGAGGTCACTTGTGCCTCTGTGCCTTGGCGGGCAGTGCTAGGGTGTTGGCTGGTGGTAGTGGTGGTGGTGAGGTCACTTGTGAGGCAGTGCGTGCTAGGCCAGTGCTGGTTGCCTGGCTGCTCTTGGCAGCTGTGAGGTGAGTGCTGCGTGAGGCCGTGACAGGCATGTGTGAGTGTGGGAAGGTGCTGTTTGTGCTTGGGAGGTGCCTTTTGGTGTGGCCATTGGTGCTGTGGGTGGTGCCTTGTGGCCCAGGGTGTGCGAGGCCAGAGCTGGAGGCAGCATTGGGAGGTCACTTGTGCCTCTGTGCCTTGGCGGGCAGTGCTAGGGTGTTGGCTGGTGGTGGTGGTGGTGGTGAGGTCACTTGTGAGGCAGTGCGTGCTAGGCCAGTGCTGGTTGCCTGGCTGCTCTTGGCAGCTGTGAGGTGAGTGCTGTGTGAGGCTCTTGCAGGCATGTGTCAGTGCGGGAAGGTGCTGTTTGTCCTTGGGAGGTGCCTTTTGGTGTGGCCATTGGTGCCGTGGGTGGTGCCTTGTAGCCCAGGGTGTGCGAGGCCAGAGTTGGAGGCAGCATTGGGAGGTCACTTGTGCCTCTGTGCCTTGGCGGGCATTGCTAGGGTGTTGGCTTCTGGTGGTGGTGGTGGTGGTGAGGTGACTTGTGAAGCAGTGCGTGCTAGGCCAGTGCTGGTTGCCTGGCTGCTCTTGGTAGCTGTGAGGTGAGTGCTGTGTGAGGCCGTGGCAGGCATGTGTGAGTGTGGGAAGGTGCTGTTTGTTCTTGGGAGGTGCCTTTTGGTGTGGCCATTGGTGCTGTGGCTGGTGCCTTGTGGCCCAGGGTGTGCGAGGCCAGAGCTGGAGGCAGCATTGGGAGGTCACTTGTGCCTCTGTGCCTTGGCGGGCAGTGCTAGGGTGTTGGCTGGTGGTAGTGGTGGTGGTTGTGAGGTCACTTGTGAAGCAGTGCGTGCTAGGCCAGTGCTGGTTGCCTGGCTGCTCTTGGCAGCTGTGAGGTGAGTGCTGCATGAGGCTCTTGCAGGCATGTGTGAGTGTGGGAAGGAGCTGTTTGTCCTTGGGAGGTGCCTTTTGGTGTGGCCATTGGTGCTGTGGCTGGTGCCTTGTGGCCCAGGGTGTGCGATGGTGGAGTTGGAGGCAGCATTGTGAGGTCACTTGTGCCTCTGTGCCTTGGCGGGCAGTGCTAGGGTGTTGGCTGCTGGTGGTGGTGGTTGTGAGGTCACTTGTGAAGCAGTGCGTGCTAGGCCAGTGCTGGTTGCCTGGCTGCTCGTGGCAGCTGTGAGGTGAGTGCTGCGTGAGGCCGTGGCAGGCATGTGTGAGTGTGGGAAGGTGCTGTTTGTGCTTGGGAGGTGCCTTTTGGTGTGGCCATTGGTGGTGTGGCTGGTGCCTTGTGGCCCAGGGTGTGCGAGGCCAGAGCTGGAGGCAGCATTGTGAGGTCACTTGTGCCTCTGTGCCTTGTCGGGCAGTGCTAGGGTGTTGGCTGCTGGTGGTGGTGGTTGTGAGGTGACTTGTGAAGCAGTGCGTGCTAGGCCAGTGCTGGTTGCCTGGCTGCTCTTGGCAGCTGTGAGGTGAGTGCTGCGTGAGGCCGTCGCAGGCATGTGTGAGTGTGGGAAGGTGCTGTTTGTCCTTGGGAGGTGCCTTTTGGTGTGGCCATTGGTGCTGTGGCTGGTGCCTTGTGGCGCAGGGTGTGCGAGGCCAGACCTGGAGGCAGCATTGTGAGGTCACTTGTGCCTCTGTGCCTTGGCGGGCAGTGCTAGGGTGTTGGCTGGTGGTAGTGGTGGTGGTGAGGTCACTTGTGAGGCAGTGCGTGCTAGGCCAGTGCTGGTTGCCTGGCTGCTCTTGGCAGCTGTGAGGTGAGTGCTGCGTGAGGCTCTTGCAGGCATGTGTCAGTGTGGGAAGGTGCTGTTTGTCCTTGGGAGGTGCCTTTTGGTGTGGGCATTGGTGCTGTGGCTAGTGCCTTGTGGCGCAGGGTGTGCGAGGCCAGAGCTGGAGGCAGCATTGTGAGGTCACTTGTGCCTCTGTGCCTTGGCGGGCAGTGCTAGGGTGTTGGCTGGTGGTAGTGGTGGTGGTGAGGTCACTTGTGAGGCAGTGCGTGCTAGGCCAGTGCTGGTTGCCTGGCTGCTCTTGGCAGCTGTGAGGTGAGTGCTGCGTGAGGCCGTGACAGGCATGTGTGAGTGTGGGAAGGTGCTGTTTGTGCTTGGGAGGTGCCTTTTGGTGTGGCCATTGGTGCTGTGGGTGGTGCCTTGTGGCCCAGGGTGTGCGAGGCCAGAGCTGGAGGCAGCATTGGGAGGTCACTTGTGCCTCTGTGCCTTGGCGGGCAGTGCTAGGGTGTTGGCTGGTGGTGGTGGTGGTGGTGAGGTCACTTGTGAGGCAGTGCGTGCTAGGCCAGTGCTGGTTGCCTGGCTGCTCTTGGCAGCTGTGAGGTGAGTGCTGTGTGAGGCTCTTGCAGGCATGTGTCAGTGCGGGAAGGTGCTGTTTGTCCTTGGGAGGTGCCTTTTGGTGTGGCCATTGGTGCCGTGGGTGGTGCCTTGTAGCCCAGGGTGTGCGAGGCCAGAGCTGGAGGCAGCATTGGGAGGTCACTTGTGCCTCTGTGCCTTGGCGGGCATTGCTAGGGTGTTGGCTTCTGGTGGTGGTGGTGGTGGTGAGGTGACTTGTGAAGCAGTGCGTGCTAGGCCAGTGCTGGTTGCCTGGCTGCTCTTGGTAGCTGTGAGGTGAGTGCTGTGTGAGGCCGTGGCAGGCATGTGTGAGTGTGGGAAGGTGCTGTTTGTTCTTGGGAGGTGCCTTTTGGTGTGGCCATTGGTGCTGTGGCTGGTGCCTTGTGGCCCAGGGTGTGCGAGGCCAGAGCTGGAGGCAGCATTGGGAGGTCACTTGTGCCTCTGTGCCTTGGCGGGCAGTGCTAGGGTGTTGGCTGGTGGTAGTGGTGGTGGTTGTGAGGTCACTTGTGAAGCAGTGCGTGCTAGGCCAGTGCTGGTTGCCTGGCTGCTCTTGGCAGCTGTGAGGTGAGTGCTGCATGAGGCTCTTGCAGGCATGTGTGAGTGTGGGAAGGAGCTGTTTGTCCTTGGGAGGTGCCTTTTGGTGTGGCCATTGGTGCTGTGGCTGGTGCCTTGTGGCCCAGGGTGTGCGATGGTGGAGTTGGAGGCAGCATTGTGAGGTCACTTGTGCCTCTGTGCCTTGGCGGGCAGTGCTAGGGTGTTGGCTGCTGGTGGTGGTGGTTGTGAGGTCACTTGTGAAGCAGTGCGTGCTAGGCCAGTGCTGGTTGCCTGGCTGCTCGTGGCAGCTGTGAGGTGAGTGCTGCGTGAGGCCGTGGCAGGCATGTGTGAGTGTGGGAAGGTGCTGTTTGTGCTTGGGAGGTGCCTTTTGGTGTGGCCATTGGTGGTGTGGCTGGTGCCTTGTGGCCCAGGGTGTGCGAGGCCAGAGCTGGAGGCAGCATTGTGAGGTCACTTGTGCCTCTGTGCCTTGTCGGGCAGTGCTAGGGTGTTGGCTGCTGGTGGTGGTGGTTGTGAGGTGACTTGTGAAGCAGTGCGTGCTAGGCCAGTGCTGGTTGCCTGGCTGCTCTTGGCAGCTGTGAGGTGAGTGCTGCGTGAGGCCGTCGCAGGCATGTGTGAGTGTGGGAAGGTGCTGTTTGTGCTTGGGAGGTGCCTTTTGGTGTGGCCATTGGTGCTGTGGCTGGTGCCTTGTGGCGCAGGGTGTGCGAGGCCAGACCTGGAGGCAGCATTGTGAGGTCACTTGTGCCTCTGTGCCTTGGCGGGCAGTGCTAGGGTGTTGGCTGGTGGTAGTGGTGGTGGTGAGGTCACTTGTGAGGCAGTGCGTGCTAGGCCAGTGCTGGTTGCCTGGCTGCTCTTGGCAGCTGTGAGGTGAGTGCTGCGTGAGGCTCTTGCAGGCATGTGTGAGTGTGGGAAGGTGCTGTTTGTGCTTGGGAGGTGCCTTTTGGTGTGGCCATTGGTGGTGTGGCTGGTGCCTTGTGTCCCAGGGTGTGCGAGGCCAGAGCTGGAGGCAGCATTGGGAGGTCACTTGTGCCTCTGTGCCTTGGCGGGCAGTGCTAGGGTGTTGGCTGCTGGTGGTGGTCGTGGTGAGGTCACTTGTGAGGCAGTGCGTGCTAGGCCAGTGCTGGTTGCCTGGCTGCTCTTGGCAGCTGTGAGGTGAGTGCTGCATGAGGCCGTCGCAGGCATGTGTCAGTGTGGGAAGGTGTTGTTTGTGCTTGGGAGGTGCCTTTTGGTGTGGCCATTGGTGCTGTGGCTGGTGCCTTGTGGCCCAGGGTGTGCGAGGCCAGAGCTGGAGGCAGCATTGGGAGGTCACTTGTGCCTCTGTGCCTTGGCAGGCAGTGCTAGGGTGTTGGCTGGTGGTGGTGGGGGTTGTGAGGTCACTTGTGAGGCAGTGCATGCTAGGCCAGTGCTGGTTGCCTGGCTGCTCTTGGCAGCTGTGAGGTGAGTGCTGCATGAGGCCGTCGCAGGCATGTGTCAGTGTGGGAAGGTGTTGTTTGTGCTTGGGAGGTGCCTTTTGGTGTGGCCATTGGTGCTGTGGCTGGTGCCTTGTGGCCCAGGGTGTGCGAGGCCAGAGCTGGAGGCAGCATTGTGAGGTCACTTGTGCCTCTGTGCCTTGTCGGGCATTGCTAGGGTGTTGGCTTCTGGTGGTGGTGGTGGTGGTGAGGTGACTTGTGAAGCAGTGCGTGCTAGGCCAGTGCTGGTTGCCTGGCTGCTCTTGGTAGCTGTGAGGTGAGTGCTGCGTGAGGCTCTTGCAGGCATGTGTGAGTGTGGGAAGGTGCTGTTTGTGCTTGGGAGGTGGCTTTTGGTGTGGCCATTGGTGCTGTGGCTGGTGCCTTGTGGCCCAGGGTGTGCGAGGCCAGAGCTGGAGGCAGCATTGTGAGGTCACTTGTGCCTCTGTGCCTTGGCGGGCAGTGCTAGGGTGTTGGCTGCTGGTGGTGGTGGTTGTGAGGTGACTTGTGAAGCAGTGCGTGCTAGGCCAGTGCTGGTTGCCTGGCTGCTCTTGGCAGCTGTGAGGTGAGTGCTGCGTGAGGCTCTTGCAGGCATGTGTGAGTGTGGGAAGGTGCTGTTTGTGCTTGGGAGGTGCCTTTTGGTGGGGCCATTGGTGCTGTGGCTGGTGCCTTGTGGCCCAGGGTGTGCGAGGCCAGAGCTGGAGGCAGCATTGTGAGGTCATTTGTGCCTCTGTGCCTTGGCAGGCAGTGCTAGGGTGTTGGCTGGTGGTGGTGGTGGTTGTGAGGTCACTTGTGAGGCAGTGCATGCTAGGCCAGTGCTGGTTGCCTGGCTGCTCTTGGCAGCTGTGAGGTGAGTGCTGCATGAGACCGTCGCAGGCATGTGTCAGTGTGGGAAGGTGTTGTTTGTGCTTGGGAGGTGCCTTTTGGTGTGGCCATTGGTGCTGTGGCTGGTGCCTTGTGGCCCAGGGTGTGCGAGGCCAGAGCTGGAGGCAGCATTGTGAGGTCACTTGTGCCTCTGTGCCTTGGCGGGCATTGCTAGGGTGTTGGCTTCTGGTGGTGGTGGTGGTGGTGAGGTGACTTGTGAAGTAGTGCGTGCTAGGCCAGTGCTGGTTGCCTGGCTGCTCTTGGTAGCTGTGAGGTGAGTGCTGTGTGAGGCCGTGGCAGGCATGTGTGAGTGTGGGAAGGTGCTGTTTGTGCTTGGGAGGTGGCTTTTGGTGTGGCCATTGGTGCTGTGGCTGGTGCCTTATGGCCCAGGATGTGCGAGGGCAGAGCTTGAGGCAGCATTGTGAGGTCACTTGTGCCTCTGTGCCTTGGCGGGCAGTGCTAGGGTGTTGGCTGCTGGTGGTGGTCGTTGTGAGGTGACTTGTGAGGCAGTGCGTGCTAGGCCAGTGCTGGTTGCCTGGCTGCTCTTGGCAGCTGTGAGGTGAGTGCTGTGTGAGGCCGTGGCAGGCATGTGTGAGTGTGGGAAGGTGCTGTTTGTCCTTGGGAGGTGCCTTTTGGTGTGGCCATTGGTGCTGTGGCTGGTGCCTTGTGGCCCAGGGTGTGCGAGGCCAGAGCTGGAGGCAGCATTGTGAGGTCACTTGTGCCTCTGTGCCTTGGCGGGCAGTGCTAGGGTGTTGGCTGCTGGTGGTGGTGGTTGTGAGGTGACTTGTGAAGCAGTGCGTGCTAGGCCAGTGCTGGTTGCCTGGCTGCTCTTGGCAGCTGTGAGGTGAGTGCTGCGTGAGGCCGTCGCAGGCATGTGTGAGTGTGGGAAGGTGCTGTTTGTCCTTGGGAGGTGCCTTTTGGTGTGGCCATTGGTGCTGTGGCTGGTGCCTTGTGGCCCAGGGTGTGCGAGGCCAGAGCTGGAGGCAGCATTGTGAGGTCACTTGTGCCTCTGTGCCTTGGCGGGCAGTGCTAGGGTGTTGGCTGCTGGTGGTGGTGGTGGTGAGGTCACTTGTGAGGCAGTGCGTGCTAGGCCAGTGCTGGTTGCCTGGCTGCTCTTGGCAGCTGTGAGGTGAGTGCTGCGTGAGGCTCTTGCAGGCATGTGTGAGTGTGGGAAGGTGCTGTTTGTGCTTGGGAGGTGCCTTTTGGTGTGGCCATTGGTGCTGTGGCTGGTGCCTTGTGGCCCAGGGTGTGCGAGGCCAGAGCTGGAGGCAGCATTGGGAGGTCACTTGTGCCTCTGTGCCTTGGTGGGCAGTGCTAGGGTGTTGGCTGCTGGTGGTGGTGGTTGTGAGGTCACTTGTGAGGCAGTGCGTGCTAGGCCAGTGCTGGTTGCCTGGCTGCTCTTGGCAGCTGTGAGGTGAGTGCTGCGTGAGGCTCTTGCAGGCATGTGTGAGTGTGGGAAGGTGCTGTTTGTGCTTGGGAGGTGCCTTTTGGTGGGGCCATTGGTGCTGTGGCTGGTGCCTTGTGGCCCAGGGTGTGCGAGGCCAGAGCTGGAGGCAGCATTGTGAGGTCACTTGTGCCTCTGTGCCTTGGCGGGCAGTGCTAGGGTGTTGGCTGCTGGTGGTGGTGGTTGTGAGGTGACTTGTGAAGCAGTGCGTGCTAGGCCAGTGCTGGTTGCCTGGCTGCTCTTGGCAGCTGTGAGGTGAGTGCTGCGTGAGGCCGTCGCAGGCATGTGTGAGTGTGGGAAGGTGCTGTTTGTCCTTGGGAGGTGCCTTTTGGTGTGGCCATTGGTGCTGTGGCTGGTGCCTTGTGGCCCAGGGTGTGCGAGGCCAGAGCTGGAGGCAGCATTGTGAGGTCACTTGTGCCTCTGTGCCTTGGCGGGCAGTGCTAGGGTGTTGGCTGCTGGTGGTGGTGGTGGTGAGGTCACTTGTGAGGCAGTGCGTGCTAGGCCAGTGCTGGTTGCCTGGCTGCTCTTGGCAGCTGTGAGGTGAGTGCTGCGTGAGGCTCTTGCAGGCATGTGTGAGTGTGGGAAGGTGCTGTTTGTGCTTGGGAGGTGCCTTTTGGTGTGGCCATTGGTGCTGTGGCTGGTGCCTTGTGGCCCAGGGTGTGCGAGGCCAGAGCTGGAGGCAGCATTGGGAGGTCACTTGTGCCTCTGTGCCTTGGTGGGCAGTGCTAGGGTGTTGGCTGCTGGTGGTGGTGGTTGTGAGGTCACTTGTGAGGCAGTGCGTGCTAGGCCAGTGCTGGTTGCCTGGCTGCTCTTGGCAGCTGTGAGGTGAGTGCTGCGTGAGGCTCTTGCAGGCATGTGTGAGTGTGGGAAGGTGCTGTTTGTGCTTGGGAGGTGCCTTTTGGTGGGGCCATTGGTGCTGTGGCTGGTGCCTTGTGGCCCAGGGTGTGCGAGGCCAGAGCTGGAGGCAGCATTGTGAGGTCACTTGTGCCTCTGTGCCTTGGCGGGCAGTGCTAGGGTGTTGGCTGCTGGTGGTGGTGGTGGTGAGGTCACTTGTGAGGCAGTGCGTGCTAGGCCAGTGCTGGTTGCCTGGCTGCTCTTGGTAGCTGTGAGGTGAGTGCTGCGTGAGGCTCTTGCAGGCATGTGTGAGTGTGGGAAGGTGCTGTTTGTCCTTGGGAGGTGCCTTTTGGTGTGGCCATTGGTGCTGTGGCTAGTGCCTTGTGGCGCAGGGTGTGCGAGGCCAGAGCTGGAGGCAGCATTGTGAGGTCACTTGTGCCTCTGTGCCTTGGCAGGCAGTGCTAGGGTGTTGGCTAGTGGTAGTGGTGGTGGTGAGGTCACTTGTGAGGCAGTGCATGCTAGGCCAGTGCTGGTTGCCTGGCTGCTCTTGGCAGCTGTGAGGTGAGTGCTGCGTGAGGCCGTGACAGGCATGTGTGAGTGTGGGAAGGTGCTGTTTGTGCTTGGGAGGTGCCTTTTGGTGTGGCCATTGGTGGTGTGGCTGGTGTCTTGTGGCCCAGGGTGTGCGAGGCCAGAGCTGGAGGCAGCATTGTGAGGTCACTTGTGCCTCTGTGCCTTGGCGGGCAGTGCTAGGGTGTTGGCTGCTGGTGGTGGTCGTTGTGAGGTCACTTGTGAGGCAGTGCATGCTAGGCCAGTGCTGGTTGCCTGGCTGCTCTTGGCAGCTGTGAGGTGAGTGCTGCGTGAGGCCGTCGCAGGCATGTGTGAGTGTGGGAAGGTGCTGTTTGTCCTTGGGAGGTGCCTTTTGGTGTGGCCATTGGTGCTGTGGCTGGTGCCTTGTGGCCCAGGGTGTGCGAGGCCAGAGCTGGAGGCAGCATTGTGAGGTCACTTGTGCCTCTGTGCCTTGGCGGGCATTGCTAGGGTGTTGGCTTCTGGTGGTGGTGGTGGTTGTGAGGTGACTTGTGAAGCAGTGCGTGCTAGGCCAGTGCTGGTTGCCTGGCTGCTCTTGGTAGCTGTGAGGTGAGTGCTGTGTGAGGCCGTGGCAGGCATGTGTGAGTGTGGGAAGGTGCTGTTTGTGCTTGGGAGGTGGCTTTTGGTGTGGCCATTGGTGCTGTGGCTGGTGCCTTATGGCCCAGGATGTGCGAGGCCAGAGCTGGAGGCAGCATTGTGAGGTCACTTGTGCCTCTGTGCCTTGGCGGGCAGTGCTAGGGTGTTGGCTGGTGGTGGTGGTGGTTGTGAGGTGACTTGTGAGGCAGTGCGTGCTAGGCCAGTGCTGGTTGCCTGGCTGCTCTTGGCAGCTGTGAGGTGAGTGCTGCGTGAGGCCGTGGCAGGCATGTGTGAGTGTGGGAAGGTGCTGTTTGTCCTTGGGAGGTGCCTTTTGGTGTGGCCATTGGTGCTGTGGCTGGTGCCTTGTGGCCCAGGGTGTGCGAGGCCAGAGCTGGAGGCAGCATTGTGAGGTCACTTGTGCCTCTGTGCCTTGGCGGGCAGTGCTAGGGTGTTGGCTGCTGGTGGTGGTGGTTGTGAGGTGACTTGTGAAGCAGTGCGTGCTAGGCCAGTGCTGGTTGCCTGGCTGCTCTTGGCAGCTGTGAGGTGAGTGCTGCGTGAGGCCGTTGCAGGCATGTGTGAGTGTGGGAAGGTGCTGTTTGTGCTTGGGAGGTGCCTTTTGGTGTGGCCATTAGTGCTGTGGCTGGTGCCTTGTGGCCCAGGGTGTGCGAGGCCAGAGCTGGAGGCAGCATTGTGAGGTCACTTGTGCCTCTGTGCCTTGGCGGGCAGTGCTAGGGTGTTGGCTGCTGGTGGTGGTGGTTGTGAGGTCACTTGTGAGGCAGTGTGTGCTTGGACAGTGCTGGTTGCCTGGCTGCTCTTGGCAGCTGTGAGGTGAGTGCTGCGTGAGGCCGTGACAGGCATGTGTGAGTGTGGGAAGGTGCTGTTTGTCCTTGGGAGGTGCCTTTTGGTGTGGGCATTGGTGCTGTGGCTGGTGCCTTGTGGCCCAGGGTGTGCGAGGCCAGAGCTGGAGGCAGCATTGTGAGGTCACTTGTGCCTCTGTGCCTTGGCGGGCAGTGCTAGGGTGTTGGCTGCTGGTGGTGGTGGTGGTGAGGTCACTTGTGAGGCAGTGCGTGCTAGGCCAGTGCTGGTTGCCTGGCTGCTCTTGGCAGCTGTGAGGTGAGTGCTGCGTGAGGCCGTGGCAGGCATGTGTGAGTGTGGGAAGGTGCTGTTTGTCCTTGGGAGGTGCCTTTTGGTGTGGCCATTGGTGCTGTGGCTGGTGCCTTGTGGCCCAGGGTGTGCGAGGCCAGAGCTGGAGGCAGCATTGTGAGGTCACTTGTGCCTCTGTGCCTTGGCGGGCAGTGCTAGGGTGTTGGCTGCTGGTGGTGGTGGTTGTGAGGTGACTTGTGAAGCAGTGCGTGCTAGGCCAGTGCTGGTTGCCTGGCTGCTCTTGGCAGCTGTGAGGTGAGTGCTGCGTGAGGCCGTTGCAGGCATGTGTGAGTGTGGGAAGGTGCTGTTTGTGCTTGGGAGGTGCCTTTTGGTGTGGCCATTAGTGCTGTGGCTGGTGCCTTGTGGCCCAGGGTGTGCGAGGCCAGAGCTGGAGGCAGCATTGTGAGGTCACTTGTGCCTCTGTGCCTTGGCGGGCAGTGCTAGGGTGTTGGCTGCTGGTGGTGGTGGTTGTGAGGTCACTTGTGAGGCAGTGTGTGCTTGGACAGTGCTGGTTGCCTGGCTGCTCTTGGCAGCTGTGAGGTGAGTGCTGCGTGAGGCCGTGACAGGCATGTGTGAGTGTGGGAAGGTGCTGTTTGTCCTTGGGAGGTGCCTTTTGGTGTGGGCATTGGTGCTGTGGCTGGTGCCTTGTGGCCCAGGGTGTGCGAGGCCAGAGCTGGAGGCAGCATTGGGAGGTCACTTGTGCCTCTGTGCCTTGGCGGGCAGTGCTAGGGTGTTGGCTGCTGGTGGTGGTGGTGGTGAGGTCACTTGTGAGGCAGTGCGTGCTAGGCCAGTGCTGGTTGCCTGGCTGCTCTTGGCAGCTGTGAGGTGAGTGCTGCGTGAGGCTCTTGCAGGCATGTGTGAGTGTGGGAAGGTGCTGTTTGTGCTTGGGAGGTGCCTTTTGGTGTGGCCATTGGTGGTGTGGCTGGTGCCTTGTGTCCCAGGGTGTGCGAGGCCAGAGCTGGAGGCAGCATTGGGAGGTCACTTGTGCCTCTGTGCCTTGGCGGGCAGTGCTAGGGTGTTGGCTGCTGGTGGTGGTCGTGGTGAGGTCACTTGTGAGGCAGTGCGTGCTAGGCCAGTGCTGGTTGCCTGGCTGCTCTTGGCAGCTGTGAGGTGAGTGCTGCATGAGGCCGTCGCAGGCATGTGTCAGTGTGGGAAGGTGTTGTTTGTGCTTGGGAGGTGCCTTTTGGTGTGGCCATTGGTGCTGTGGGTGGTGCCTTGTGGCCCAGGGTGTGCGAGGCCAGAGCTGGAGGCAGCATTGTGAGGTCACTTGTGCCTCTGTGCCTTGGCAGGCAGTGCTAGGGTGTTGGCTGGTGGTGGTGGGGGTTGTGAGGTCACTTGTGAGGCAGTGCATGCTAGGCCAGTGCTGGTTGCCTGGCTGCTCTTGGCAGCTGTGAGGTGAGTGCTGCATGAGGCCGTCGCAGGCATGTGTCAGTGTGGGAAGGTGTTGTTTGTGCTTGGGAGGTGCCTTTTGGTGTGGCCATTGGTGCTGTGGCTGGTGCCTTGTGGCCCAGGGTGTGCGAGGCCAGAGCTGGAGGCAGCATTGTGAGGTCACTTGTGCCTCTGTGCCTTGGCGGGCATTGCTAGGGTGTTGGCTTCTGGTGGTGGTGGTGGTGGTGAGGTGACTTGTGAAGCAGTGCGTGCTAGGCCAGTGCTGGTTGCCTGGCTGCTCTTGGTAGCTGTGAGGTGAGTGCTGCGTGAGGCTCTTGCAGGCATGTGTGAGTGTGGGAAGGTGCTGTTTGTGCTTGGGAGGTGGCTTTTGGTGGGGCCATTGGTGCTGTGGCTGGTGCCTTGTGGCCCAGGGTGTGCGAGGCCAGAGCTGGAGGCAGCATTGTGAGGTCACTTGTGCCTCTGTGCCTTGGCGGGCAGTGCTAGGGTGTTGGCTGCTGGTGGTGGTGGTTGTGAGGTGACTTGTGAAGCAGTGCGTGCTAGGCCAGTGCTGGTTGCCTGGCTGCTCTTGGCAGCTGTGAGGTGAGTGCTGCGTGAGGCTCTTGCAGGCATGTGTGAGTGTGGGAAGGTGCTGTTTGTGCTTGGGAGGTGCCTTTTGGTGGGGCCATTGGTGCTGTGGCTGGTGCCTTGTGGCCCAGGGTGTGCGAGGCCAGAGCTGGAGGCAGCATTGTGAGGTCACTTGTGCCTCTGTGCCTTGGCAGGCAGTGCTAGGGTGTTGGCTGGTGGTGGTGGTGGTTGTGAGGTCACTTGTGAGGCAGTGCATGCTAGGCCAGTGCTGGTTGCCTGGCTGCTCTTGGCAGCTGTGAGGTGAGTGCTGCATGAGGCCGTGGCAGGCATGTGTGAGTGTGGGAAGGTGCTGTTTGTCCTTGGGAGGTGCCTTTTGGTGTGGCCATTGGTGGTGTGGCTGGTGCCTTGTGGCCCAGGGTGTGCGAGGCCAGAGCTGGAGGCAGCATTGTGAGGTCACTTGTGCCTCTGTGCCTTGGCGGGCAGTGCTAGGGTGTTGGCTTCTGGTGGTGGTGGTGGTGGTGAGGTGACTTGTGAAGTAGTGCGTGCTAGGCCAGTGCTGGTTGCCTGGCTGCTCTTGGTAGCTGTGAGGTGAGTGCTGTGTGAGGCCGTGGCAGGCATGTGTGAGTGTGGGAAGGTGCTGTTTGTGCTTGGCAGGTGGCTTTTGGTGTGGCCATTGGTGCTGTGGCTGGTGCCTTATGGCCCAGGATGTGCGAGGGCAGAGCTGGAGGCAGCATTGTGAGGTCACTTGTGCCTCTGTGCCTTGGCGGGCAGTGCTAGGGTGTTGGCTGCTGGTGGTGGTCGTTGTGAGGTGACTTGTGAGGCAGTGCGTGCTAGGCCAGTGCTGGTTGCCTGGCTGCTCTTGGCAGCTGTGAGGTGAGTGCTGTGTGAGGCCGTGGCAGGCATGTGTGAGTGTGGGAAGGTGCTGTTTGTCCTTGGGAGGTGCCTTTTGGTGTGGCCATTGGTGCTGTGGCTGGTGCCTTGTGGCCCAGGGTGTGCGAGGCCAGAGCTGGAGGCAGCATTGTGAGGTCACTTGTGCCTCTGTGCCTTGGCGGGCAGTGCTAGGGTGTTGGCTGCTGGTGGTGGTGGTTGTGAGGTGACTTGTGAAGCAGTGCGTGCTAGGCCAGTGCTGGTTGCCTGGCTGCTCTTGGCAGCTGTGAGGTGAGTGCTGCGTGAGGCCGTCGCAGGCATGTGTGAGTGTGGGAAGGTGCTGTTTGTCCTTGGGAGGTGCCTTTTGGTGTGGCCATTGGTGCTGTGGCTGGTGCCTTGTGGCCCAGGGTGTGCGAGGCCAGAGCTGGAGGCAGCATTGTGAGGTCACTTGTGCCTCTGTGCCTTGGCGGGCAGTGCTAGGGTGTTGGCTGCTGGTGGTGGTGGTGGTGAGGTCACTTGTGAGGCAGTGCGTGCTAGGCCAGTGATGGTTGCCTGGCTGCTCTTGGCAGCTGTGAGGTGAGTGCTGCGTGAGGCTCTTGCAGGCATGTGTGAGTGTGGGAAGGTGCTGTTTGTGCTTGGGAGGTGCCTTTTGGTGTGGTCATTGGTGCTGTGGCTGGTGCCTTGTGGCCCAGGGTGTGCGAGGCCAGAGCTGGAGGCAGCATTGGGAGGTCACTTGTGCCTCTGTGCCTTGGTGGGCAGTGCTAGGGTGTTGGCTGCTGGTGGTGGTGGTTGTGAGGTCACTTGTGAGGCAGTGCGTGCTAGGCCAGTGCTGGTTGCCTGGCTGCTCTTGGCAGCTGTGAGGTGAGTGCTGCGTGAGGCTCTTGCAGGCATGTGTGAGTGTGGGAAGGTGCTGTTTGTGCTTGGGAGGTGCCTTTTGGTGGGGCCATTGGTGCTGTGGCTGGTGCCTTGTGGCCCAGGGTGTGCGAGGCCAGAGCTGGAGGCAGCATTGTGAGGTCACTTGTGCCTCTGTGCCTTGGCGGGCAGTGCTAGGGTGTTGGCTGCTGGTGGTGGTGGTGGTGAGGTCACTTGTGAGGCAGTGCGTGCTAGGCCAGTGCTGGTTGCCTGGCTGCTCTTGGTAGCTGTGAGGTGAGTGCTGCGTGAGGCTCTTGCAGGCATGTGTGAGTGTGGGAAGGTGCTGTTTGTCCTTGGGAGGTGCCTTTTGGTGTGGCCATTGGTGCTGTGGCTAGTGCCTTGTGGCGCAGGGTGTGCGAGGCCAGAGCTGGAGGCAGCATTGTGAGGTCACTTGTGCCTTTGTGCCTTGGCAGGCAGTGCTAGGGTGTTGGCTAGTGGTAGTGGTGGTGGTGAGGTCACTTGTGAGGCAGTGCGTGCTAGGCCAGTGCTGGTTGCCTGGCTGCTCTTGGCAGCTGTGAGGTGAGTGCTGCGTGAGGCCGTGACAGGCATGTGTGAGTGTGGGAAGGTGCTGTTTGTGCTTGGGAGGTGCCTTTTGGTGTGGCCATTGGTGGTGTGGCTGGTGTCTTGTGGCCCAGGGTGTGCGAGGCCAGAGCTGGAGGCAGCATTGTGAGGTCACTTGTGCCTCTGTGCCTTGGCGGGCAGTGCTAGGGTGTTGGCTGCTGGTGGTGGTCGTTGTGAGGTCACTTGTGAGGCAGTGCATGCTAGGCCAGTGCTGGTTGCCTGGCTGCTCTTGGCAGCTGTGAGGTGAGTGCTGCGTGAGGCCGTCGCAGGCATGTGTGAGTGTGGGAAGGTGCTGTTTGTCCTTGGGAGGTGCCTTTTGGTGTGGCCATTGGTGCTGTGGCTGGTGCCTTGTGGCCCAGGGTGTGCGAGGCCAGAGCTGGAGGCAGCATTGTGAGGTCACTTGTGCCTCTGTGCCTTGGCGGGCATTGCTAGGGTGTTGGCTTCTGGTGGTGGTGGTGGTTGTGAGGTGACTTGTGAAGCAGTGCGTGCTAGGCCAGTGCTGGTTGCCTGGCTGCTCTTGGTAGCTGTGAGGTGAGTGCTGTGTGAGGCCGTGGCAGGCATGTGTGAGTGTGGGAAGGTGCTGTTTGTGCTTGGGAGGTGGCTTTTGGTGTGGCCATTGGTGCTGTGGCTGGTGCCTTATGGCCCAGGATGTGCGAGGCCAGAGCTGGAGGCAGCATTGTGAGGTCACTTGTGCCTCTGTGCCTTGGCGGGCAATGCTAGGGTGTTGGCTGGTGGTGGTGGTGGTTGTGAGGTGACTTGTGAGGCAGTGCGTGCTAGGCCAGTGCTGGTTGCCTGGCTGCTCTTGGCAGCTGTGAGGTGAGTGCTGCGTGAGGCCGTGGCAGGCATGTGTGAGTGTGGGAAGGTGCTGTTTGTCCTTGGGAGGTGCCTTTTGGTGTGGCCATTGGTGCTGTGGCTGGTGCCTTGTGGCCCAGGGTGTGCGAGGCCAGAGCTGGAGGCAGCATTGTGAGGTCACTTGTGCCTCTGTGCCTTGGCGGGCAGTGCTAGGGTGTTGGCTGCTGGTGGTGGTGGTTGTGAGGTCACTTGTGAGGCAGTGTGTGCTTGGACAGTGCTGGTTGCCTGGCTGCTCTTGGCAGCTGTGAGGTGAGTGCTGCGTGAGGCTCTTGCAGGCATGTGTGAGTGTGGGAAGGTGCTGTTTGTCCTTGGGAGGTGCCTTTTGGTGTGGGCATTGGTGCTGTGGCTGGTGCCTTGTGGCCCAGGGTGTGCGAGGCCAGAGCTGGAGGCAGCATTGTGAGGTCACTTGTGCCTCTGTGCCTTGGCGGGCAGTGCTAGGGTGTTGGCTGCTGGTGGTGGTGGTGGTGAGGTCACTTGTGAGGCAGTGCGTGCTAGGCCAGTGCTGGTTGCCTGGCTGCTCTTGGCAGCTGTGAGGTGAGTGCTGCGTGAGGCCGTGACAGGCATGTGTGAGTGTGGGAAGGTGCTGTTTGTGCTTGGGAGGTGCCTTTTGGTGTGGCCATTGGTGCTGTGGCTGGTGCCTTGTGGCCCAGGGTGTGCGAGGCCAGAGCTGGAGGCAGCATTGTGAGGTCACTTGTGCCTCTGTGCCTTGGTGGGCAGTGCTAGGGTGTTGGCTGCTGGTGGTGGTGGTTGTGAGGTCACTTGTGAGGCAGTGTGTGCTAGGCCAGTGCTGGTTGCCTGGCTGCTCTTGGCAGCTGTGAGGTGAGTGCTGCGTGAGGCTCTTGCAGGCATGTGTGAGTGTGGGAAGGTGCTGTTTGTGCTTGGGAGGTGCCTTTTGGTGTGGCCATTGGTGCTGTGGCTGGTGCCTTGTGGCCCAGGGTGTGCGAGGCCAGAGCTGGAGGCAGCATTGTGAGGTCACTTGTGCCTCTGTGCCTTGGCGGGCAGTGCTAGGGTGTTGGCTGCTGGTGGTGGTGGTGGTGAGGTCACTTGTGAGGCAGTGCGTGCTAGGCCAGTGCTGGTTGCCTGGCTGCTCTTGGTAGCTGTGAGGTGAGTGCTGCGTGAGGCTCTTGCAGGCATGTGTGAGTGTGGGAAGGTGCTGTTTGTCCTTGGGAGGTGCCTTTTGGTGTGGCCATTGGTGCTGTGGCTAGTGCCTTGTGGCGCAGGGTGTGCGAGGCCAGAGCTGGAGGCAGCATTGTGAGGTCACTTGTGCCTCTGTGCCTTGGCAGGCAGTGCTAGGGTGTTGGCTAGTGGTAGTGGTGGTGGTGAGGTCACTTGTGAGGCAGTGCATGCTAGGCCAGTGCTGGTTGCCTGGCTGCTCTTGGCAGCTGTGAGGTGAGTGCTGCGTGAGGCCGTGACAGGCATGTGTGAGTGTGGGAAGGTGCTGTTTGTGCTTGGGAGGTGCCTTTTGGTGTGGCCATTGGTGGTGTGGCTGGTGCCTTGTGGCCCAGGGTGTGCGAGGCCAGAGCTGGAGGCAGCATTGTGAGGTCACTTGTGCCTCTGTGCCTTGGCGGGCAGTGCTAGGGTGTTGGCTGCTGGTGGTGGTCGTTGTGAGGTCACTTGTGAGGCAGTGCGTGCTAGGCCAGTGCTGGTTGCCTGGCTGCTCTTGGCAGCTGTGAGGTGAGTGCTGCGTGAGGCTCTTGCAGGCATGTGTGAGTGTGGGAAGGTGCTGTTTGTGCTTGGGAGGTGCCTTTTGGTGTGGCCATTGGTGCTGTGGGTGGTGCCTTGTGGCCCAGGGTGTGCGAGGCCAGAGCTGGAGGCAGCATTGTGAGGTCACTTGTGCCTCTGTGCCTTGGTGGGCAGTGCTAGGGTGTTGGCTGCTGGTGGTGGTGGTTGTGAGGTCACTTGTGAGGCAGTGCGTGCTAGGCCAGTGCTGGTTGCCTGGCTGCTCTTGGCAGCTGTGAGGTGAGTGCTGCATGAGGCTCTTGCAGGCATGTGTGAGTGTGGGAAGGTGCTGTTTGTGCTTGGGAGGTGCCTTTTGGTGTGGCCATTGGTGCTGTGGCTGGTGCCTTGTGGCCCAGGGTGTGCGAGGCCAGAGCTGGAGGCAGCATTGTGAGGTCACTTGTGCCTCTGTGCCTTGGCGGGCAGTGCTAGGGTGTTGGCTGCTGGTGGTGGTGGTGGTGAGGTCACTTGTGAGGCAGTGCGTGCTAGGCCAGTGCTGGTTGCCTGGCTGCTCTTGGTAGCTGTGAGGTGAGTGCTGCGTGAGGCTCTTGCAGGCATGTGTGAGTGTGGGAAGGTGCTGTTTGTCCTTGGGAGGTGCCTTTTGGTGTGGCCATTGGTGCTGTGGCTAGTGCCTTGTGGCGCAGGGTGTGCGAGGCCAGAGCTGGAGGCAGCATTGTGAGGTCACTTGTGCCTCTGTGCCTTGGCAGGCAGTGCTAGGGTGTTGGCTAGTGGTAGTGGTGGTGGTGAGGTCACTTGTGAGGCAGTGCGTGCTAGGCCAGTGCTGGTTGCCTGGCTGCTCTTGGCAGCTGTGAGGTGAGTGCTGCGTGAGGCCGTGACAGGCATGTGTGAGTGTGGGAAGGTGCTGTTTGTGCTTGGGAGGTGCCTTTTGGTGTGGCCATTGGTGGTGTGGCTGGTGCCTTGTGGCCCAGGGTGTGCGAGGCCAGAGCTGGAGGCAGCATTGGGAGGTCACTTGTGCCTCTGTGCCTTGGCGGGCAGTGCTAGGGTGTTGGCTGCTGGTGGTGGTCGTTGTGAGGTCACTTGTGAGGCAGTGCATGCTAGGCCAGTGCTGGTTGCCTGGCTGCTCTTGGCAGCTGTGAGGTGAGTGCTGCGTGAGGCCGTCGCAGGCATGTGTCAGTGTGGGAAGGTGCTGTTTGTCCTTGGGAGGTGCCTTTTGGTGTGGCCATTGGTGCTGTGGCTGGTGCCTTGTGGCCCAGGGTGTGCGAGGCCAGAGCTGGAGGCAGCATTGTGAGGTCACTTGTGCCTCTGTGCCTTGTCGGGCATTGCTAGGGTGTTGGCTTCTGGTGGTGGTGGTGGTTGTGAGGTGACTTGTGAAGCAGTGCGTGCTAGGCCAGTGCTGGTTGCCTGGCTGCTCTTGGTAGCTGTGAGGTGAGTGCTGTGTGAGGCCGTGGCAGGCATGTGTGAGTGTGGGAAGGTGCTGTTTGTGCTTGGGAGGTGGCTTTTGGTGTGGCCATTGGTGCTGTGGCTGGTGCCTTATGGCCCAGGATGTGCGAGGGCAGAGCTGGAGGCAGCATTGTGAGGTCACTTGTGCCTCTGTGCCTTGGCGGGCAGTGCTAGGGTGTTGGCTGGTGGTGGTGGTGGTTGTGAGGTGACTTGTGAGGCAGTGCGTGCTAGGCCAGTGCTGGTTGCCTGGCTGCTCTTGGCAGCTGTGAGGTGAGTGCTGCGTGAGGCCGTGGCAGGCATGTGTGAGTGTGGGAAGGTGCTGTTTGTCCTTGGGAGGTGCCTTTTGGTGTGGCCATTGGTGCCGTGGCTGGTGCCTTGTGGCCCAGGGTGTGCGAGGCCAGAGCTGGAGGCAGCATTGTGAGGTCACTTGTGCCTCTGTGCCTTGGCGGGCAGTGCTAGGGTGTTGGCTGCTGGTGGTGGTGGTTGTGAGGTGACTTGTGAAGCAGTGCGTGCTAGGCCAGTGCTGGTTGCCTGGCTGCTCTTGGCAGCTGTGAGGTGAGTGCTGCGTGAGGCCGTTGCAGGCATGTGTGAGTGTGGGAAGGTGCTGTTTGTGCTTGGGAGGTGCCTTTTGGTGTGGCCATTAGTGCTGTGGCTGGTGCCTTGTGGCCCAGGGTGTGCGAGGCCAGAGCTGGAGGCAGCATTGTGAGGTCACTTGTGCCTCTGTGCCTTGGCGGGCAGTGCTAGGGTGTTGGCTGCTGGTGGTGGTGGTTGTGAGGTCACTTGTGAGGCAGTGTGTGCTAGGCCAGTGCTGGTTGCCTGGCTGCTCTTGGCAGCTGTGAGGTGAGTGCTGCGTGAGGCCGTGACAGGCATGTGTGAGTGTGGGAAGGTGCTGTTTGTCCTTGGGAGGTGCCTTTTGGTGTGGCCATTGGTGCTGTGGCTGGTGCCTTGTGGCCCAGGGTGTGCGAGGGCAGAGCTGGAGGCAGCATTGGGAGGTCACTTGTGCCTCTGTGCCTTGGTGGGCAGTGCTAGGGTGTTGGCTGGTGGTGGTGGTGGTGGTGAGGTCACTTGTGAGGCAGTGCGTGCTAGGCCAGTGCTGGTTGCCTGGCTGCTCTTGGCAGCTGTGAGGTGAGTGCTGCGTGAGGCTCTTGCAGGCATGTGTGAGTGTGGGAAGGTGATGTTTGTGCTTGGGAGGTGCCTTTTGGTGTGGCCATTGGTGCTGTGGCTGGTGCCTTGTGGCCCAGGGTGTGCGAGGGTGGAGCTGGAGGCAGCATTGTGAGGTCACTTGTGCCTCTGTGCCTTGGCGGGCAGTGCTAGGGTGTTGGCTGCTGGTGGTGGTGGTTGTGAGGTCACTTGTGAGGCAGTGTGTGCTAGGCCAGTGCTGGTTGCCTGGCTGCTCTTGGTAGCTGTGAGGTGAGTGCTGCGTGAGGCTCTTGCAGGCATGTGTCAGTGTGGGAAGGTGCTGTTTGTCCTTGGGAGGTGCCTTTTGGTGTGGGCATTGGTGCTGTGGCTAGTGCCTTGTGGCCCAGGGTGTGCGAGGGCAGAGCTGGAGGCAGCATTGTGAGGTCACTTGTGCCTCTGTGCCTTGGCAGGCAGTGCTAGGGTTGTGGCTGGTGGTAGTGGTGGTGGTGAGGTCACTTGTGAGGCAGTGCGTGCTAGGCCAGTGCTGGTTGCCTGGCTGCTCTTGGCAGCTGTGAGGTGAGTGCTGCGTGAGGCCGTGACAGGCATGTGTGAGTGTGGGAAGGTGCTGTTTGTGCTTGGGAGGTGCCTTTTGGTGTGGCCATTGGTGCTGTGGGTGGTGCCTTGTGGCCCAGGGTGTGCGAGGGCAGAGCTGGAGGCAGCATTGGGAGGTCACTTGTGCCTCTGTGCCTTGGCGGGCAGTGCTAGGGTGTTGGCTGCTGGTGGTGGTGGTTGTGAGGTCACTTGTGAGGCAGTGCGTGCTAGGCCAGTGCTGGTTGCCTGGCTGCTCTTGGCAGCTGTGAGGTGAGTGCTGCGTGAGGCTCTTGCAGGCATGTGTCAGTGCGGGAAGGTGCTGTTTGTCCTTGGGAGGTGCCTTTTGGTGTGGCCATTGGTGGTGTGGCTGGTGTCTTGTGGCCCAGGGTGTGCGAGGCCAGAGCTGGAGGCAGCATTGGGAGGTCACTTGTGGCTCTGTGCCTTGGTGGGCAGTGCTAGGGTGTTGGCTGCTGGTGGTGGTGGTTGTGAGGTCACTTGTGAGGCAGTGCGTGCTAGGCCAGTGCTGGTTGCCTGGCTGCTCTTGGCAGCTGTGAGGTGAGTGCTGCGTGAGGCTCTTGCAGGCATGTGTGAGTGTGGGAAGGTGCTGTTTGTCCTTGGGAGGTGCCTTTTGGTGTGGCCATTGGTGCTGTGGCTGGTGCCTTGTGGCCCAGGGTGTGCGAGGCCAGACCTGGAGGCAGCATTGTGAGGTCACTTGTGCCTCTGTGCCTTTGCGGGCAGTGCTAGGGTGTTGGCTGCTGGTGGTGGTGGTGGTGAGGTCACTTGTGAGGCAGTGCGTGCTAGGCCAGTGCTGGTTGCCTGGCTGCTCTTGGTAGCTGTGAGGTTAGTGCTGCGTGAGGCTCTTGCAGGCATGTGTGAGTGTGGGAAGGTGCTGTTTGTCCTTGGGAGGTGCCTTTTGGTGTGGCCATTGGTGCTGTGGCTAGTGCCTTGTGGCGCAGGGTGTGCGAGGCCAGAGCTGGAGGCAGCATTGTGAGGTCACTTGTGCCTCTGTGCCTTGGCGGGCATTGCTAGGGTGTTGGCTTCTGGTGGTGGTGGTGGTTGTGAGGTGACTTGTGAAGCAGTGCGTGCTAGGCCAGTGCTGGTTGCCTGGCTGCTCTTGGCAGGTGTGAGGTGAGTGCTGCGTGAGGCCGTGGCAGGCATGTGTGAGTGTGGGAAGGTGCTGTTTGTGCTTGGGAGGTGGCTTTTGGTGTGGCCATTGGTGCTGTGGCTGGTGCCTTGTGGCCCAGGGTGTGCGAGGCCAGAGCTGGAGGCAGCATTGTGAGGTCACTTGTGCCTCTGTGCCTTGGCGGGCAGTGCTAGGGTGTTGGCTGCTGGTGGTGGTGGTTGTGAGGTGACTTGTGAAGCAGTGCGTGCTAGGCCAGTGCTGGTTGCCTGGCTGCTCTTGGCAGCTGTGAGGTGAGTGCTGCGTGAGGCCGTGACAGGCATGTGTGAGTGTGGGAAGGTGCTGTTTGTGCTTGGGAGGTGCCTTTTGGTGTGGCCATTAGTGCTGTGGCTGGTGCCTTGTGGCCCAGGGTGTGCGAGGCCAGAGCTGGAGGCAGCATTGTGAGGTCACTTGTGCCTCTGTGCCTTGGCGGGCAGTGCTAGGGTGTTGGCTGCTGGTGGTGGTGGTTGTGAGGTGACTTGTGAGGCAGTGTGTGCTAGGCCAGTGCTGGTTGCCTGGCTGCTCTTGGCAGCTGTGAGGTGAGTGCTGCGTGAGGCCGTGACAGGCATGTGTGAGTGTGGGAAGGTGCTGTTTGTGCTTGGGAGGTGCCTTTTGGTGTGGGCATTGGTGCTGTGGCTGGTGCCTTGTGGCCCAGGGTGTGCGAGGCCAGAGCTGGAGGCAGCATTGTGAGGTCACTTGTGCCTCTGTGCCTTGGCGGGCAGTGCTAGGGTGTTGGCTGCTGGTGGTGGTGGTGGTGAGGTCACTTGTGAGGCAGTGCGTGCTAGGCCAGTGCTGGTTGCCTGGCTGCTCTTGGCAGCTGTGAGGTGAGTGCTGTGTGAGGCTCTTGCAGGCATGTGTGAGTGTGGGAAGGTGCTGTTTGTGCTTGGGAGGTGCCTTTTGGTGTGGCCATTGGTGCTGTGGCTGGTGCCTTGTGGCCCAGGGTGTGCGAGGCCAGAGCTGGAGGCAGCATTGTGAGGTCACTTGTGCCTCTGTGCCTTGGCGGGCAGTGCTAGGGTGTTGGCTGCTGGTGGTGGTGGTGGTGAGGTCACTTGTGAGGCAGTGCGTGCTAGGCCAGTGCTGGTTGCCTGGCTGCTCTTGGTAGCTGTGAGGTGAGTGCTGCGTGAGGCTCTTGCAGGCATGTGTGAGTGTGGGAAGGTGCTGTTTGTCCTTGGGAGGTGCCTTTTGGTGTGGCCATTGGTGCTGTGGCTAGTGCCTTGTGGCGCAGGGTGTGCGAGGCCAGAGCTGGAGGCAGCATTGTGAGGTCACTTGTGCCTCTGTGCCTTGGCAGGCAGTGCTAGGGTGTTGGCTAGTGGTAGTGGTGGTGGTGAGGTCACTTGTGAGGCAGTGCATGCTAGGCCAGTGCTGGTTGCCTGGCTGCTCTTGGCAGCTGTGAGGTGAGTGCTGCGTGAGGCCGTGACAGGCATGTGTGAGTGTGGGAAGGTGCTGTTTGTGCTTGGGAGGTGCCTTTTGGTGTGGCCATTGGTGGTGTGGCTGGTGCCTTGTGGCCCAGGGTGTGCGAGGCCAGAGCTGGAGGCAGCATTGTGAGGTCACTTGTGCCTCTGTGCCTTGGCGGGCAGTGCTAGGGTGTTGGCTGCTGGTGGTGGTCGTTGTGAGGTCACTTGTGAGGCAGTGCGTGCTAGGCCAGTGCTGGTTGCCTGGCTGCTCTTGGCAGCTGTGAGGTGAGTGCTGCGTGAGGCTCTTGCAGGCATGTGTGAGTGTGGGAAGGTGCTGTTTGTGCTTGGGAGGTGCCTTTTGGTGTGGCCATTGGTGCTGTGGCTGGTGCCTTGTGGCCCAGGGTGTGCGAGGCCAGAGCTGGAGGCAGCATTGTGAGGTCACTTGTGCCTCTGTGCCTTGGTGGGCAGTGCTAGGGTGTTGGCTGCTGGTGGTGGTGGTTGTGAGGTCACTTGTGAGGCAGTGCGTGCTAGGCCAGTGCTGGTTGCCTGGCTGCTCTTGGCAGCTGTGAGGTGAGTGCTGCGTGAGGCTCTTGCAGGCATGTGTGAGTGTGGGAAGGTGCTGTTTGTGCTTGGGAGGTGCCTTTTGGTGGGGCCATTGGTGCTGTGGCTGGTGCCTTGTGGCCCAGGGTGTGCGAGGCCAGAGCTGGAGGCAGCATTGTGAGGTCACTTGTGCCTCTGTGCCTTGGCGGGCAGTGCTAGGGTGTTGGCTGCTGGTGGTGGTGGTGGTGAGGTCACTTGTGAGGCAGTGCGTGCTAGGCCAGTGCTGGTTGCCTGGCTGCTCTTGGTAGCTGTGAGGTGAGTGCTGCGTGAGGCTCTTGCAGGCATGTGTGAGTGTGGGAAGGTGCTGTTTGTCCTTGGGAGGTGCCTTTTGGTGTGGCCATTGGTGCTGTGGTTAGTGCGTTGTGGCCCAGGGTGTGCGAGGCCAGAGCTGGAGGCAGCATTGTGAGGTCACTTGTGCCTCTGTGCCTTGGCAGGCAGTGCTAGGGTGTTGGCTAGTGGTAGTGGTGGTGGTGAGGTCACTTGTGAGGCAGTGCATGCTAGGCCAGTGCTGGTTGCCTGGCTGCTCTTGGCAGCTGTGAGGTGAGTGCTGCGTGAGGCCGTGACAGGCATGTGTGAGTGTGGGAAGGTGCTGTTTGTGCTTGGGAGGTGCCTTTTGGTGTGGCCATTGGTGGTGTGGCTGGTGCCTTGTGGCCCAGGGTGTGCGAGGCCAGAGCTGGAGGCAGCATTGTGAGGTCACTTGTGCCTCTGTGCCTTGGCGGGCAGTGCTAGGGTGTTGGCTGCTGGTGGTGGTCGTTGTGAGGTCACTTGTGAGGCAGTGCATGCTAGGCCAGTGCTGGTTGCCTGGCTGCTCTTGGCAGCTGTGAGGTGAGTGCTGCGTGAGGCCGTCGCAGGCACGTGTCAGTGTGGGAAGGTGCTGTTTGTCCTTGGGAGGTGCCTTTTGGTGTGGCCATTGGTGCTGTGGCTGGTGCCTTGTGGCCCAGGGTGTGCGAGGCCAGAGCTGGAGGCAGCATTGTGAGGTCACTTGTGCCTCTGTGCCTTGTCGGGCATTGCTAGGGTGTTGGCTTCTGGTGGTGGTGGTGGTTGTGAGGTGACTTGTGAGGCAGTGCGTGCTAGGCCAGTGCTGGTTGCCTGGCTGCTCTTGGCAGCTCTGAGGTGAGTGCTGCGTGAGGCCGTGGCAGGCATGTGTGAGTGTGGGAAGGTGCTGTTTGTCCTTGGGAGGTGCCTTTTGGTGTGGCCATTGGTGCTGTGGCTGGTGCCTTGTGGCCCAGGGTGTGCGAGGCCAGAGCTGGAGGCAGCATTGTGAGGTCACTTGTGCCTCTGTGCCTTGGCGGGCAGTGCTAGGGTGTTGGCTGCTGGTGGTGGTGGTTGTGAGGTGACTTGTGAAGCAGTGCGTGCTAGGCCAGTGCTGGTTGCCTGGCTGCTCTTGGCAGCTGTGAGGTGAGTGCTGCGTGAGGCTCTTGCAGGCATGTGTGAGTGTGGGAAGGTGCTGTTTGTGCTTGGGAGGTGCCTTTTGGTGTGGCCATTAGTGCTGTGGCTGGTGCCTTGTGGCCCAGGGTGTGCGAGGCCAGAGCTGGAGGCAGCATTGTGAGGTCACTTGTGCCTCTGTGCCTTGGCGGGCAGTGCTAGGGTGTTGGCTGCTGGTGGTGGTGGTTGTGAGGTCACTTGTGAGGCAGTGTGTGCTAGGCCAGTGCTGGTTGCCTGGCTGCTCTTGGCAGCTGTGAGGTGAGTGCTGCGTGAGGCCGTGACAGGCATGTGTGAGTGTGGGAAGGTGCTGTTTGTCCTTGGGAGGTGCCTTTTGGTGTGGGCATTGGTGCTGTGGCTGGTGCCTTGTGGCCCAGGGTGTGCGAGGGCAGAGCTGGAGGCAGCATTGGGAGGTCACTTGTGCCTCTGTGCCTTGGCAGGCAGTGCTAGGGTGTTGGCTAGTGGTAGTGGTGGTGGTGAGGTCACTTGTGAGGCAGTGCATGCTAGGCCAGTGCTGGTTGCCTGGCTGCTCTTGGCAGCTGTGAGGTGAGTGCTGCGTGAGGCCGTGACAGGCATGTGTGAGTGTGGGAAGGTGCTGTTTGTGCTTGGGAGGTGCCTTTTGGTGTGGCCATTGGTGGTGTGGCTGGTGCCTTGTGGCCCAGGGTGTGCGAGGCCAGAGCTGGAGGCAGCATTGTGAGGTCACTTGTGCCTCTGTGCCTTGGCGGGCAGTGCTAGGGTGTTGGCTGCTGGTGGTGGTCGTTGTGAGGTCACTTGTGAGGCAGTGCATGCTAGGCCAGTGCTGGTTGCCTGGCTGCTCTTGGCAGCTGTGAGGTGAGTGCTGCGTGAGGCCGTCGCAGGCATGTGTGAGTGTGGGAAGGTGCTGTTTGTCCTTGGGAGGTGCCTTTTGGTGTGGCCATTGGTGCTGTGGCTGGTGCCTTGTGGCCCAGGGTGTGCGAGGCCAGAGCTGGAGGCAGCATTGTGAGGTCACTTGTGCCTCTGTGCCTTGTCGGGCATTGCTAGGGTGTTGGCTTCTGGTGGTGGTGGTGGTTGTGAGGTGACTTGTGAAGCAGTGCGTGCTAGGCCAGTGCTGGTTGCCTGGCTGCTCTTGGTAGCTGTGAGGTGAGTGCTGTGTGAGGCCGTGGCAGGCATGTGTGAGTGTGGGAAGGTGCTGTTTGTGCTTGGGAGGTGGCTTTTGGTGTGGCCATTGGTGCTGTGGCTGGTGCCTTATGGCCCAGGATGTGCGAGGGCAGAGCTGGAGGCAGCATTGTGAGGTCACTTGTGCCTCTGTGCCTTGGCGGGCAGTGCTAGGGTGTTGGCTGGTGGTGGTGGTGGTTGTGAGGTGACTTGTGAGGCAGTGCGTGCTAGGCCAGTGCTGGTTGCCTGGCTGCTCTTGGCAGCTCTGAGGTGAGTGCTGCGTGAGGCCGTGGCAGGCATGTGTGAGTGTGGGAAGGTGCTGTTTGTGCTTGGGAGGTGCCTTTTGGTGTGGCCATTGGTGCTGTGGCTGGTGCCTTGTGGCCCAGGGTGTGCGAGGCCAGAGCTGGAGGCAGCATTGTGAGGTCACTTGTGCCTCTGTGCCTTGGTGGGCAGTGCTAGGGTGTTGGCTGCTGGTGGTGGTGGTTGTGAGGTCACTTGTGAGGCAGTGCGTGCTAGGCCAGTGCTGGTTGCCTGGCTGCTCTTGGCAGCTGTGAGGTGAGTGCTGCGTGAGGCTCTTGCAGGCATGTGTGAGTGTGGGAAGGTGCTGTTTGTGCTTGGGAGGTGCCTTTTGGTGGGGCCATTGGTGCTGTGGCTGGTGCCTTGTGGCCCAGGGTGTGCGAGGCCAGAGCTGGAGGCAGCATTGTGAGGTCACTTGTGCCTCTGTGCCTTGGCGGGCAGTGCTAGGGTGTTGGCTGCTGGTGGTGGTGGTGGTGAGGTCACT
Organism: Rhea pennata; assembly: GCF_028389875.1. Lineage (NCBI taxonomy): Eukaryota > Metazoa > Chordata > Aves > Rheiformes > Rheidae > Rhea > Rhea pennata. The sequence continues at coordinate 277,681 of NW_026907692.1, read as the reverse complement.
TGTGAGGCAGTGCGTGCTAGGCCAGTGCTGGTTGCCTGGCTGCTCTTGGTAGCTGTGAGGTGAGTGCTGCGTGAGGCTCTTGCAGGCATGTGTGAGTGTGGGAAGGTGCTGTTTGTCCTTGGGAGGTGCCTTTTGGTGTGGCCATTGGTGCTGTGGCTAGTGCGTTGTGGCCCAGGGTGTGCGAGGCCAGAGCTGGAGGCAGCATTGTGAGGTCACTTGTGCCTCTGTGCCTTGGCAGGCAGTGCTAGGGTGTTGGCTAGTGGTAGTGGTGGTGGTGAGGTCACTTGTGAGGCAGTGCATGCTAGGCCAGTGCTGGTTGCCTGGCTGCTCTTGGCAGCTGTGAGGTGAGTGCTGCGTGAGGCCGTGACAGGCATGTGTGAGTGTGGGAAGGTGCTGTTTGTGCTTGGGAGGTGCCTTTTGGTGTGGCCATTGGTGGTGTGGCTGGTGCCTTGTGGCCCAGGGTGTGCGAGGCCAGAGCTGGAGGCAGCATTGTGAGGTCACTTGTGCCTCTGTGCCTTGGCGGGCAGTGCTAGGGTGTTGGCTGCTGGTGGTGGTCGTTGTGAGGTCACTTGTGAGGCAGTGCATGCTAGGCCAGTGCTGGTTGCCTGGCTGCTCTTGGCAGCTCTGAGGTGAGTGCTGCGTGAGGCCGTCGCAGGCACGTGTCAGTGTGGGAAGGTGCTGTTTGTCCTTGGGAGGTGCCTTTTGGTGTGGCCATTGGTGCTGTGGCTGGTGCCTTGTGGCCCAGGGTGTGCGAGGCCAGAGCTAGAGGCAGCATTGGGAGGTCACTTGTGCCTCTGTGCCTTGTCGGGCATTGCTAGGGTGTTGGCTTCTGGTGGTGGTGGTGGTTGTGAGGTGACTTGTGAGGCAGTGCGTGCTAGGCCAGTGCTGGTTGCCTGGCTGCTCTTGGCAGCTCTGAGGTGAGTGCTGCGTGAGGCCGTGGCAGGCATGTGTGAGTGTGGGAAGGTGCTGTTTGTCCTTGGGAGGTGCCTTTTGGTGTGGCCATTGGTGCTGTGGCTGGTGCCTTGTGGCCCAGGGTGTGCGAGGCCAGAGCTGGAGGCAGCATTGTGAGGTCACTTGTGCCTCTGTGCCTTGGCGGGCAGTGCTAGGGTGTTGGCTGCTGGTGGTGGTGGTTGTGAGGTGACTTGTGAAGCAGTGCGTGCTAGGCCAGTGCTGGTTGCCTGGCTGCTCTTGGCAGCTGTGAGGTGAGTGCTGCGTGAGGCTCTTGCAGGCATGTGTGAGTGTGGGAAGGTGCTGTTTGTGCTTGGGAGGTGCCTTTTGGTGTGGCCATTAGTGCTGTGGCTGGTGCCTTGTGGCCCAGGGTGTGCGAGGCCAGAGCTGGAGGCAGCATTGTGAGGTCACTTGTGCCTCTGTGCCTTGGCGGGCAGTGCTAGGGTGTTGGCTGCTGGTGGTGGTGGTTGTGAGGTCACTTGTGAGGCAGTGTGTGCTAGGCCAGTGCTGGTTGCCTGGCTGCTCTTGGCAGCTGTGAGGTGAGTGCTGCGTGAGGCCGTGACAGGCATGTGTGAGTGTGGGAAGGTGCTGTTTGTCCTTGGGAGGTGCCTTTTGGTGTGGGCATTGGTGCTGTGGCTGGTGCCTTGTGGCCCAGGGTGTGCGAGGGCAGAGCTGGAGGCAGCATTGGGAGGTCACTTGTGCCTCTGTGCCTTGGCAGGCAGTGCTAGGGTGTTGGCTAGTGGTAGTGGTGGTGGTGAGGTCACTTGTGAGGCAGTGCATGCTAGGCCAGTGCTGGTTGCCTGGCTGCTCTTGGCAGCTGTGAGGTGAGTGCTGCGTGAGGCCGTGACAGGCATGTGTGAGTGTGGGAAGGTGCTGTTTGTGCTTGGGAGGTGCCTTTTGGTGTGGCCATTGGTGGTGTGGCTGGTGCCTTGTGGCCCAGGGTGTGCGAGGCCAGAGCTGGAGGCAGCATTGTGAGGTCACTTGTGCCTCTGTGCCTTGGCGGGCAGTGCTAGGGTGTTGGCTGCTGGTGGTGGTCGTTGTGAGGTCACTTGTGAGGCAGTGCATGCTAGGCCAGTGCTGGTTGCCTGGCTGCTCTTGGCAGCTGTGAGGTGAGTGCTGCGTGAGGCCGTCGCAGGCATGTGTGAGTGTGGGAAGGTGCTGTTTGTCCTTGGGAGGTGCCTTTTGGTGTGGCCATTGGTGCTGTGGCTGGTGCCTTGTGGCCCAGGGTGTGCGAGGCCAGAGCTGGAGGCAGCATTGTGAGGTCACTTGTGCCTCTGTGCCTTGTCGGGCATTGCTAGGGTGTTGGCTTCTGGTGGTGGTGGTGGTTGTGAGGTGACTTGTGAAGCAGTGCGTGCTAGGCCAGTGCTGGTTGCCTGGCTGCTCTTGGTAGCTGTGAGGTGAGTGCTGTGTGAGGCCGTGGCAGGCATGTGTGAGTGTGGGAAGGTGCTGTTTGTGCTTGGGAGGTGGCTTTTGGTGTGGCCATTGGTGCTGTGGCTGGTGCCTTATGGCCCAGGATGTGCGAGGGCAGAGCTGGAGGCAGCATTGTGAGGTCACTTGTGCCTCTGTGCCTTGGCGGGCAGTGCTAGGGTGTTGGCTGGTGGTGGTGGTGGTTGTGAGGTGACTTGTGAGGCAGTGCGTGCTAGGCCAGTGCTGGTTGCCTGGCTGCTCTTGGCAGCTCTGAGGTGAGTGCTGCGTGAGGCCGTGGCAGGCATGTGTGAGTGTGGGAAGGTGCTGTTTGTGCTTGGGAGGTGCCTTTTGGTGTGGCCATTGGTGCTGTGGCTGGTGCCTTGTGGCCCAGGGTGTGCGAGGCCAGAGCTGGAGGCAGCATTGTGAGGTCACTTGTGCCTCTGTGCCTTGGCGGGCAGTGCTAGGGTGTTGGCTGCTGGTGGTGGTGGTTGTGAGGTGACTTGTGAAGCAGTGCGTGCTAGGCCAGTGCTGGTTGCCTGGCTGCTCTTGGCAGCTGTGAGGTGAGTGCTGCGTGAGGCCGTTGCAGGCATGTGTGAGTGTGGGAAGGTGCTGTTTGTCCTTGGGAGGTGCCTTTTGGTGTGGGCATTGGTGCTGTGGCTGGTGCCTTGTGGCCCAGGGTGTGCGAGGGCAGAGCTGGAGGCAGCATTGGGAGGTCACTTGTGCCTCTGTGCCTTGGCGGGCAGTGCTAGGGTGTTGGCTGGTGGTGGTGGTGGTGGTGAGGTCACTTGTGAGGCAGTGCGTGCTAGGCCAGTGCTGGTTGCCTGGCTGCTCTTGGCAGCTGTGAGGTGAGTGCTGCGTGAGGCTCTTGCAGGCATGTGTGAGTGTGGGAAGGTGATGTTTGTGCTTGGGAGGTGCCTTTTGGTGTGGCCATTGGTGCTGTGGCTGGTGCCTTGTGGCCCAGGGTGTGCGAGGGTGGAGCTGGAGGCAGCATTGTGAGGTCACTTGTGCCTCTGTGCCTTGGCGGGCAGTGCTAGGGTGTTGGCTGCTGGTGGTGGTGGTTGTGAGGTCACTTGTGAGGCAGTGCGTGCTAGGCCAGTGCTGGTTGCCTGGCTGCTCTTGGTAGCTGTGAGGTGAGTGCTGCGTGAGGCTCTTGCAGGCATGTGTCAGTGTGGGAAGGTGCTGTTTGTCCTTGGGAGGTGCCTTTTGGTGTGGGCATTGGTGCTGTGGCTAGTGCCTTGTGGCGCAGGGTGTGCGAGGCCAGACCTGGAGGCAGCATTTTGAGGTCACTTGTGCCTCTTTGCCTTGGCAGGCAGTGCTAGGGTGTTGGCTGGTGGTAGTGGTGGTGGTGAGGTCACTTGTGAGGCAGTGCGTGCTAGGCCAGTGCTGGTTGCCTGGCTGCTCTTGGCAGCTGTGAGGTGAGTGCTGCGTGAGGCCGTGACAGGCATGTGTGAGTGTGGGAAGGTGCTGTTTGTCCTTGGGAGGTGCCTTTTGGTGTGGCCATTGGTGCTGTGGGTGGTGCCTTGTGGCCCAGGGTGTGCGAGGGCAGAGCTGGAGGCAGCATTGGGAGGTCACTTGTGCCTCTGTGCCTTGGCGGGCAGTGCTAGGGTGTTGGCTGCTGGTGGTGGTGGTTGTGAGGTCACTTGTGAGGCAGTGCGTGCTAGGCCAGTGCTGGTTGCCTGGCTGCTCTTGGCAGCTGTGAGGTGAGTGCTGCGTGAGGCTCTTGCAGGCATGTGTGAGTGTGGGAAGGTGCTGTTTGTGCTTGGGAGGTGCCTTTTGGTGTGGCCATTGGTGCTGTGGCTGGTGCCTTGTGGCCCAGGGTGTGCGAGGCCAGAGCTGGAGGCAGCATTGTGAGGTCACTTGTGCCTCTGTGCCTTGGCGGGCAGTGCTAGGATGTTGGCTTCTGGTGGTTGTGGTGGTGGTGATGTGACTTGTGAAGCAGTGCGTGCTAGGCCAGTGCTGGTTGCCTGGCTGCTCTTGGCAGCTGTGAGGTGAGTGCTGCGTGAGGCCGTGGCAGGCATGTGTGAGTGTGGGAAGGTGCTGTTTGTTCTTGGGAGGTGCCTTTTGGTGTGGCCATTGGTGGTGTGGCTGGTGCCTTGTGGCCCAGGGTGTGCGAGGCCAGAGCTGGAGGCAGCATTGGGAGGTCACTTGTGCCTCTGTGCCTTGGCGGGCAGTGCTAGGGTGTTGGCTGGTGGTAGTGGTGGTGGTTGTGAGGTCACTTGTGAAGCAGTGCGTGCTAGGCCAGTGCTGGTTGCCTGGCTGCTCTTGGCAGCTGTGAGGTGAGTGCTGCGTGAGGCCGTCGCAGGCATGTGTGAGTGTGGGAAGGTGCTGTTTGTGCTTGGGAGGTGCCTTTTGGTGTGGCCATTGGTGGTGTGGCTGGTGCCTTGTGGCCCAGGGTGTGCGAGGCCAGAGCTGGAGGCAGCATTGTGAGGTCACTTGTGCCTCTGTGCCTTGTCGGGCAGTGCTAGGGTGTTGGCTGCTGGTGGTGGTGGTGGTGAGGTGACTTGTGAAGCAGTGTGTGCTAGGCCAGTGCTGGTTGCCTGGCTGCTCTTGGTAGCTGTGAGGTGAGTGCTGTGTGAGGCCGTGGCAGGCATGTGTGAGTGTGGGAAGGTGCTGTTTGTTCTTGGGAGGTGCCTTTTGGTGTGGCCATTGGTGCTGTGGGTGGTGCCTTGTGGCCCAGGGTGTGCGAGGCCAGAGCTGGAGGCAGCATTGGGAGGTCACTTGTGCCTCTGTGCCTTGGCGGGCAGTGCTAGGGTGTTGGCTGGTGGTAGTGGTGGTGGTTGTGAGGTCACTTGTGAAGCAGTGCGTGCTAGGCCAGTGCTGGTTGCCTGGCTGCTCTTGGCAGCTGTGAGGTGAGTGCTGCGTGAGGCTCTTGCAGGCATGTGTGAGTGTGGGAAGGTGCTGTTTGTCCTTGGGAGGTGCCTTTTGGTGTGGCCATTGGTGCTGTGGCTGGTGCCTTGTGGCCCAGGGTGTGCGAGGGTGGAGTTGGAGGCAGCATTGTGAGGTCACTTGTGCCTCTGTGCCTTGGCGGGCAGTGCTAGGGTGTTGGCTGCTGGTGGTGGTGGTTGTGAGGTCACTTGTGAAGCAGTGCGTGCTAGGCCAGTGCTGGTTGCCTGGCTGCTCGTGGCAGCTGTGAGGTGAGTGCTGCGTGAGGCCGTGGCAGGCATGTGTGAGTGTGGGAAGGTGCTGTTTGTGCTTGGGAGGTGCCTTTTGGTGTGGCCATTGGTGGTGTGGCTGGTGCCTTGTGGCCCAGGGTGTGCGAGGGTGGAGCTGGAGGCAGCATTGTGAGGTCACTTGTGCCTCTGTGCCTTGGCGGGCAGTGCTAGGGTGTTGGCTGCTGGTGGTGGTGGTTGTGAGGTGACTTGTGAAGCAGTGCGTGCTAGGCCAGTGCTGGTTGCCTGGCTGCTCTTGGCAGCTGTGAGGTGAGTGCTGCGTGAGGCTCTTGCAGGCATGTGTGAGTGTGGGAAGGTGCTGTTTGTGCTTGGGAGGTGCCTTTTGGTGTGGCCATTGGTGCTGTGGCTGGTGCCTTGTGGCCCAGGGTGTGCGAGGCCAGAGCTGGAGGCAGCATTGTGAGGTCACTTGTGCCTCTGTGCCTTGGTGGGCAGTGCTAGGGTGTTGGCTGCTGGTGGTGGTGGTTGTGAGGTCACTTGTGAGGCAGTGCGTGCTAGGCCAGTGCTGGTTGCCTGGCTGCTCTTGGCAGCTGTGAGGTGAGTGCTGCGTGAGGCTCTTGCAGGCATGTGTGAGTGTGGGAAGGTGCTGTTTGTGCTTGGGAGGTGCCTTTTGGTGGGGCCATTGGTGCTGTGGCTGGTGCCTTGTGGCCCAGGGTGTGCGAGGCCAGAGCTGGAGGCAGCATTGTGAGGTCACTTGTGCCTCTGTGCCTTGGCGGGCAGTGCTAGGGTGTTGGCTGCTGGTGGTGGTGGTGGTGAGGTCACTTGTGAGGCAGTGCGTGCTAGGCCAGTGCTGGTTGCCTGGCTGCTCTTGGTAGCTGTGAGGTGAGTGCTGCGTGAGGCTCTTGCAGGCATGTGTGAGTGTGGGAAGGTGCTGTTTGTCCTTGGGAGGTGCCTTTTGGTGTGGCCATTGGTGCTGTGGCTAGTGCCTTGTGGCGCAGGGTGTGCGAGGCCAGAGCTGGAGGCAGCATTGTGAGGTCACTTGTGCCTCTGTGCCTTGGCAGGCAGTGCTAGGGTGTTGGCTTCTGGTGGTGGTGGTGGTGAGGTCACTTGTGAGGCAGTGCATGCTAGGCCAGTGCTGGTTGCCTGGCTGCTCTTGGCAGCTGTGAGGTGAGTGCTGCGTGAGGCCGTGACAGGCATGTGTGAGTGTGGGAAGGTGCTGTTTGTGCTTGGGAGGTGCCTTTTGGTGTGGCCATTGGTGGTGTGGCTGGTGCCTTGTGGCCCAGGGTGTGCGAGGCCAGAGCTGGAGGCAGCATTGTGAGGTCACTTGTGCCTCTGTGCCTTGGCGGGCAGTGCTAGGGTGTTGGCTGCTGGTGGTGGTCGTTGTGAGGTCACTTGTGAGGCAGTGCGTGCTAGGCCAGTGCTGGTTGCCTGGCTGCTCTTGGCAGCTGTGAGGTGAGTGCTGCGTGAGGCTCTTGCAGGCATGTGTGAGTGTGGGAAGGTGCTGTTTGTGCTTGGGAGGTGCCTTTTGGTGTGGCCATTGGTGCTGTGGCTGGTGCCTTGTGGCCCAGGGTGTGCGAGGCCAGAGCTGGAGGCAGCATTGTGAGGTCACTTGTGCCTCTGTGCCTTGTCGGGCAGTGCTAGGGTGTTGGCTGCTGGTGGTGGTGGTTGTGAGGTCACTTGTGAGGCAGTGCGTGCTAGGCCAGTGCTGGTTGCCTGGCTGCTCTTGGCAGCTGTGAGGTGAGTGCTGCGTGAGGCTCTTGCAGGCATGTGTGAGTGTGGGAAGGTGCTGTTTGTGCTTGGGAGGTGCCTTTTGGTGTGGCCATTGGTGCTGTGGCTGGTGCCTTGTGGCCCAGGGTGTGCGAGGCCAGAGCTGGAGGCAGCATTGTGAGGTCACTTGTGCCTCTGTGCCTTGGCGGGCAGTGCTAGGGTGTTGGCTGCTGGTGGTGGTGGTGGTGAGGTCACTTGTGAGGCAGTGCGTGCTAGGCCAGTGCTGGTTGCCTGGCTGCTCTTGGTAGCTGTGAGGTGAGTGCTGCGTGAGGCTCTTGCAGGCATGTGTGAGTGTGGGAAGGTGCTGTTTGTCCTTGGGAGGTGCCTTTTGGTGTGGCCATTGGTGCTGTGGCTAGTGCCTTGTGGCGCAGGGTGTGCGAGGCCAGAGCTGGAGGCAGCATTGTGAGGTCACTTGTGCCTCTGTGCCTTGGCAGGCAGTGCTAGGGTGTTGGCTAGTGGTACTGGTGGTGGTGAGGTCACTTGTGAGGCAGGTCATGCTAGGCCAGTGCTGGTTGCCTGGCTGCTCTTGGCAGCTGTGAGGTGAGTGCTGCGTGAGGCCGTGACAGGCATGTGTGAGTGTGGGAAGGTGCTGTTTGTGCTTGGGAGGTGCCTTTTGGTGTGGCCACTGGTGGTGTGGCTGGTGCCTTGTGGCCCAGGGTGTGCGAGGCCAGAGCTGGAGGCAGCATTGTGAGGTCACTTGTGCCTCTGTGCCTTGGCGGGCAGTGCTAGGGTGTTGGCTGCTGGTGGTGGTCGTTGTGAGGTCACTTGTGAGGCAGTGCATGCTAGGCCAGTGCTGGTTGCCTGGCTGCTCTTGGCAGCTGTGAGGTGAGTGCTGCGTGAGGCCGTCGCAGGCATGTGTGAGTGTGGGAAGGTGCTGTTTGTCCTTGGGAGGTGCCTTTTGGTGTGGCCATTGGTGCTGTGGCTGGTGCCTTGTGGCCCAGGGTGTGCGAGGCCAGAGCTGGAGGCAGCATTGTGAGGTCACTTGTGCCTCTGTGCCTTGGCGGGCATTGCTAGGGTGTTGGCTTCTGGTGGTGGTGGTGGTTGTGAGGTGACTTGTGAAGCAGTGCGTGCTAGGCCAGTGCTGGTTGCCTGGCTGCTCTTGGTAGCTGTGAGGTGAGTGCTGCGTGAGGCTCTTGCAGGCATGTGTGAGTGTGGGAAGGTGCTGTTTGTGCTTGGGAGGTGGCTTTTGGTGTGGCCATTGGTGCTGTGGCTGGTGCCTTATGGCCCAGGATGTGCGAGGGCAGAGCTGGAGGCAGCATTGTGAGGTCACTTGTGCCTCTGTGCCTTGGCGGGCAGTGCTAGGGTGTTGGCTGGTGGTGGTGGTGGTTGTGAGGTGACTTGTGAGGCAGTGCGTGCTAGGCCAGTGCTGGTTGCCTGGCTGCTCTTGGCAGCTCTGAGGTGAGTGCTGCGTGAGGCTCTTGCAGGCATGTGTGAGTGTGGGAAGGTGCTGTTTGTCCTTGGGAGGTGCCTTTTGGTGTGGCCATTGGTGCTGTGGCTGGTGCCTTGTGGCCCAGGGTGTGCGAGGCCAGAGCTGGAGGCAGCATTGTGAGGTCACTTGTGCCTCTGTGCCTTGGCGGGCAGTGCTAGGGTGTTGGCTGCTGGTGGTGGTGGTTGTGAGGTGACTTGTGAAGCAGTGCGTGCTAGGCCAGTGCTGGTTGCCTGGCTGCTCTTGGCAGCTGTGAGGTGAGTGCTGCGTGAGGCCGTTGCAGGCATGTGTGAGTGTGGGAAGGTGCTGTTTGTGCTTGGGAGGTGCCTTTTGGTGTGGCCATTAGTGCTGTGGCTGGTGCCCTGTGGCCCAGGGTGTGCGAGGCCAGAGCTGGAGGCAGCATTGTGAGGTCACTTGTGCCTCTGTGCCTTGGCGGGCAGTGCTAGGGTGTTGGCTGCTGGTGGTGGTGGTTGTGAGGTCACTTGTGAGGCAGTGTGTGCTAGGCCAGTGCTGGTTGCCTGGCTGCTCTTGGCAGCTGTGAGGTGAGTGCTGCGTGAGGCCGTGACAGGCATGTGTGAGTGTGGGAAGGTGCTGTTTGTCCTTGGGAGGTGCCTTTTGGTGTGGGCATTGGTGCTGTGGCTGGTGCCTTGTGGCCCAGGGTGTGTGAGGGTGGAGCTGGAGGCAGCATTGTGAGGTCACTTGTGCCTCTGTGCCTTGGCGGGCAGTGCTAGGGTGTTGGCTGCTGGTGGTGGTGGTTGTGAGGTCACTTGTGAGGCAGTGCGTGCTAGGCCAGTGCTGGTTGCCTGGCTGCTCTTGGTAGCTGTGAGGTGAGTGCTGCGTGAGGCTCTTGCAGGCATGTGTCAGTGTGGGAAGGTGCTGTTTGTCCTTGGGAGGTGCCTTTTGGTGTGGCCATTGGTGCTGTGGCTAGTGCCTTGTGGCGCAGGGTGTGCGAGGCCAGACCTGGAGGCAGCATTGGGAGGTCACTTGTGCCTCTGTGCCTTGGCAGGCAGTGCTAGGGTGTTGGCTGGTGGTAGTGGTGGTGGTGAGGTCACTTGTGAGGCAGTGCGTGCTAGGCCAGTGCTGGTTGCCTGGCTGCTCTTGGCAGCTGTGAGGTGAGTGCTGCGTGAGGCCGTGACAGGCATGTGTGAGTGTGGGAAGGTGCTGTTTGTGCTTGGGAGGTGCCTTTTGGTGTGGCCATTGGTGCTGTGGGTGGTGCCTTGTGGCCCAGGGTGTGCGAGGGCAGAGCTGGAGGCAGCATTGGGAGGTCACTTGTGCCTCTGTGCCTTGGCGGGCAGTGCTAGGATGTTGGCTTCTGGTGGTTGTGGTGGTGGTGAGGTGACTTGTGAAGCAGTGCGTGCTAGGCCAGTGCTGGTTGCCTGGCTGCTCTTGGTAGCTGTGAGGTGAGTGCTGTGTGAGGCCGTGGCAGGCATGTGTGAGTGTGGGAAGGTGCTGTTTGTTCTTGGGAGGTGCCTTTTGGTGTGGCCATTGGTGGTGTGGCTGGTGCCTTGTGGCCCAGGGTGTGCGAGGCCAGAGCTGGAGGCAGCATTGGGAGGTCACTTGTGCCTCTGTGCCTTGGCGGGCAGTGCTAGGGTGTTGGCTGGTGGTAGTGGTGGTGGTTGTGAGGTCACTTGTGAAGCAGTGCGTGCTAGGCCAGTGCTGGTTGCCTGGCTGCTCTTGGCAGCTGTGAGGTGAGTGCTGCGTGAGGCCGTGACAGGCATGTGTGAGTGTGGGAAGGTGCTGTTTGTGCTTGGGAGGTGCCTTTTGGTGTGGCCATTGGTGGTGTGGCTGGTGCCTTGTGGCCCAGGGTGTGCGAGGGTGGAGCTGGAGGCAGCATTGTGAGGTCACTTGTGCCTCTGTGCCTTGGCGGGCAGTGCTAGGGTGTTGGCTGCTGGTGGTGGTGGTGGTGAGGTGACTTGTGAAGCAGTGCGTGCTAGGCCAGTGCTGGTTGCCTGGCTGCTCGTGGCAGCTGTGAGGTGAGTGCTGCGTGAGGCTCTTGCAGGCATGTGTGAGTGTGGGAAGGTGCTGTTTGTCCTTGGGAGGTGCCTTTTGGTGTGGCCATTGGTGCTGTGGCTGGTGCCTTGTGGCCCAGGGTGTGCGAGGGTGGAGCTGGAGGCAGCATTGTGAGGTCACTTGTGCCTCTGTGCCTTGGCGGGCAGTGCTAGGGTGTTGGCTGCTGGTGGTGGTGGTTGTGAGGTGACTTGTGAAGCAGTGCGTGCTAGGCCAGTGCTGGTTGCCTGGCTGCTCTTGGCAGCTGTGAGGTGAGTGCTGCGTGAGGCCGTGGCAGGCATGTGTGAGTGTGGGAAGGTGCTGTTTGTGCTTGGGAGGTGCGTTTTGGTGTGGCCATTGGTGCTGTGGCTGGTGCCTTGTGGCGCAGGGTGTGCGAGGCCAGAGCTGGAGGCAGCATTGTGAGGTCACTTGTGCCTCTGTGCCTTGGCGGGCAGTGCTAGGGTGTTGGCTGGTGGTAGTGGTGGTGGTGAGGTCACTTGTGAGGCAGTGCGTGCTAGGCCAGTGCTGGTTGCCTGGCTGCTCTTGGCAGCTGTGAGGTGAGTGCTGCGTGAGGCCGTCGCAGGCATGTGTGAGTGTGGGAAGGTGCTGTTTGTGCTTGGGAGGTGCCTTTTGGTGTGGCCATGGGTGCTGTGGCTGGTGCCTTGTGGCCCAGGGTGTGCGAGGCCAGAGCTGGAGGCAGCATTGGGAGGTCACTTGTGCCTCTGTGCCTTGGCGGGCAGTGCTAGGGTGTTGGCTGCTGGTGGTGGTCGTTATGATGTCACTTGTGAGGCAGTGCATGCTAGGCCAGTGCTGGTTGCCTGGCTGCTCTTGGCAGCTGTGAGGTGAGTGCTGCATGAGGCCGTCGCAGGCATGTGTCAGTGTGGGAAGGTGTTGTTTGTGCTTGGGAGGTGCCTTTTGGTGTGGCCATTGGTGGTGTGGCTGGTGCCTTGTGGCCCAGGGTGTGCGAGGGTGGAGCTAGAGGCAGCATTGTGAGGTCACTTGTGCCTCTGTGCCTTGGCAGGCAGTGCTAGGGTGTTGGCTTCTGGTGGTGGTGGTGGTGGTGAGGTGACTTGTGAAGCAGTGCGTGCTAGGCCAGTGCTGGTTGCCTGGCTGCTCTTGGTAGCTGTGAGGTGAGTGCTGTGTGAGGCCGTGGCAGGCATGTGTGAGTGTGGGAAGGTGCTGTTTGTCCTTGGGAGGTGCCTTTTGGTGTGGCCATTGGTGCTGTGGCTGGTGCCTTATGGCCCAGGATGTGCAAGGGCAGAGCTGGAGGCAGCATTGTGAGGTCACTTGTGCCTCTGTGCCTTGGCAGGCAGTGCTAGGGTGTTGGCTGCTGGTGGTGGTCGTTGTGAGGTGACTTGTGAGGCAGTGCGTGCTAGGCCAGTGCTGGTTGCCTGGCTGCTCTTGGCAGCTGTGAGGTGAGTGCTGCGTGAGGCCGTGGCAGGCATGTGTGAGTGTGGGAAGGTGCTGTTTGTCCTTGGGAGGTGCCTTTTGGTGTGGCCATTGGTGGTGTGGCTGGTGCCTTGTGGCCCAGGGTGTGCGAGGGTGGAGCTGGAGGCAGCATTGTGAGGTCACTTGTGCCTCTGTGCCTTGGCGGGCAGTGCTAGGGTGTTGGCTGCTGGTGGTGGTGGTTGTGAGGTGACTTGTGAAGCAGTGCGTGCTAGGCCAGTGCTGGTTGCCTGGCTGCTCTTGGCAGCTGTGAGGTGAGTGCTGCGTGAGGCCCTGGCAGGCATGTGTGAGTGTGGGAAGGTGCTGTTTGTCCTTGGGAGGTGCCTTTTGGTGTGGCCATTGGTGCTGTGGCTGGTGCCTTGTGGCCCAGGGTGTGCGAGGCCAGACCTGGAGGCAGCATTGTGAGGTCACTTGTGCCTCTGTGCCTTGGCGGGCAGTGCTAGGGTGTTGGCTGGTGGTAGTGGTGGTGGTGAGGTCACTTGTGAGGCAGTGCGTGCTAGGCCAGTGCTGGTTGCCTGGCTGCTCTTGGCAGCTGTGAGGTGAGTGCTGCGTGAGGCCGTCGCAGGCATGTGTGAGTGTGGGAAGGTGCTGTTTGTGCTTGGGAGGTGCCTTTTGGTGTGGCCATTGGTGCTGTGGCTGGTGCCTTGTGGCCCAGGGTGTGCGAGGCCAGAGCTGGAGGCAGCATTGGGAGGTCACTTGTGCCTCTGTGCCTTGGCGGGCAGTGCTAGGGTGTTGGCTGCTGGTGGTGGTGGTGGTGAGGTCACTTGTGAGGCAGTGCGTGCTAGACCAGTGCTGGTTGCCTGGCTGCTCTTGGCAGCTGTGAGGTGAGTGCTGCGTGAGGCTCTTGCAGGCATGTGTGAGTGTGGGAAGGTGCTGTTTGTGCTTGGGAGGTGCCTTTTGGTGTGGCCATTGGTGCTGTGGCTGGTGCCTTGTGGCCCAGGGTGTGCGAGGCCAGAGCTGGAGGCAGCATTGTGAGGTCACTTGTGCCTCTGTGCCTTGGCAGGCAGTGCTAGGGTGTTGGCTTCTGGTGGTGGTGGTGGTGGTGAGGTGACTTGTGAAGCAGTGCGTGCTAGGCCAGTGCTGGTTGCCTGGCTGCTCTTGGTAGCTGTGAGGTGAGTGCTGTGTGAGGCCGTGGCAGGCATGTGTGAGTGTGGGAAGGTGCTGTTTGTCCTTGGGAGGTGCCTTTTGGTGTGGCCATTGGTGGTGTGGATGGTGCCTTGTGGCCCAGGGTGTGCGAGGCCAGAGCTGGAGGCAGCATTGTGAGGTCACTTGTGCCTCTGTGCCTTGGCGGGCAGTGCTAGGGTGTTGGCTGCTGGTAGTGGTGGCGGTGAGGTCACTTGTGAGGCAGTGCGTGCTAGGCCAGTGCTGGTTGCCTGGCTGCTCTTGGCAGCTGTGAGGTGAGTGCTGCATGAGGCCGTCGCAGGCATGTGTCAGTGTGGGAAGGTGTTGTTTGTAATTGGGAGGTGCCTTTTGGTGTGGCCATTGGTGCTGTGGCTGGTGCCTTGTGGCCCAGGGTGTGCGAGGGTGGAGCTGGAGGCAGCATTGTGAGGTCACTTGTGCCTCTGTGCCTTGGCAGGCAGTGCTAGGGTGTTGGCTTCTGGTGGTAGTGGTGGTGGTGAGGTGACTTGTGAAGCAGTGCGTGCTAGGCCAGTGCTGGTTGCCTGGCTGCTCTTGGTAGCTGTGAGGTCAGTGCTGTGTGAGGCCGTGGCAGGCATGTGTGAGTGTGGGAAGGTGCTGTTTGTGCTTGGGAGGTGCCTTTTGGTGTGGCCATTGGTGCTGTGGCTGGTGCCTTATGGCCCAGGATGTGCGAGGGCAGAGCTGGAGGCAGCATTGTGAGGTCACTTGTGCCTCTGTGCCTTGGCGGGCAGTGCTAGGGTGTTGGCTGCTGGTGGTGGTCGTTGTGAGGTCACTTGTGAGGCAGTGCGTGCTAGGCCAGTGCTGGTTGCCTGGCTGCTCTTGGCAGCTGTGAGGTGAGTGCTGCGTGAGGCCGTGGCAGGCATGTGTGAGTGTGGGAAGGTGCTGTTTGTGCTTGGGAGGTGCCTTTTGGTGTGGCCATTGGTGGTGTGGCTGGTGCCTTGTGGTGCAGGGTGTGCGAGGCCAGAGCTGGAGGCAGCATTGTGAGGTCACTTGTGCCTCTGTGCCTTGGCGGGCAGTGCTAGGGTGTTGGCTGCTGGTGGTGGTGGTTGTGAGGTGACTTGTGAAGCAGTGCGTGCTAGGCCAATGCTGGTTGCCTGGCTGCTCTTGGCAGCTGTGAGGTGAGTGCTGCGTGAGGCCGTGGCAGGCATGTGTGAGTGTGGGAAGGTGCTGTTTGTCCTTGGGAGGTGCCTTTTGGTGTGGCCATTGGTGCTGTGGCTGGTGCCTTGTGGCCCAGGGTGTGCGAGGCCAGAGCTGGAGGCAGCATTGTGAGGTCACTTGTGCCTCTGTGCCTTGTCGGGCAGTGCTAGGGTGTTGGCTGCTGGTGGTGGTGGTGGTGAGATCACTTGTGAGGCAGTGCGTGCTAGGCCAGTGCTGGTTGCCTGGCTGCTCTTGGCAGCTGTGAGGTGAGTGCTGCGTGAGGCTCTTGCAGGCATGTGTCAGTGCGGGAAGGTGCTGTTTGTGCTTGGGAGGTGCCTTTTGGTGTGGCCATTGGTGCTGTGGCTGGTGCCTTGTGGCCCAGGGTGTGCGAGGCCAGAGCTGGAGGCAGCATTGGGAGGTCACTTGTGCCTCTGTGCCTTGGCGGGCATTGCTAGGGTGTTGGCTTCTGGTGGTGGTGGTGGTGGTGAGGTGACTTGTGAAGCAGTGCGTGCTAGGCCAGTGCTGGTTGCCTGGCTGCTCTTGGTAGCTGTGAGGTGAGTGCTGTGTGAGGCCGTGGCAGGCATGTGTGAGTGTGGGAAGGTGCTGTTTGTTCTTGGGAGGTGCCTTTTGGTGTGGCCATTGGTGCTGTGGGTGGTGCCTTGTGGCCCAGGGTGTGCGAGGCCAGAGCTGGAGGCAGCATTGGGAGGTCACTTGTGCCTCTGTGCCTTGGCGGGCAGTGCTAGGGTGTTGGCTGGTGGTAGTGGTGGTGGTTGTGAGGTCACTTGTGAAGCAGTGCGTGCTAGGCCAGTGCTGGTTGCCTGGCTGCTCTTGGCAGCTGTGAGGTGAGTGCTGCGTGAGGCTCTTGCAGGCATGTGTGAGTGTGGGAAGGTGCTGTTTGTCCTTGGGAGGTGCCTTTTGGTGTGGCCATTGGTGCTGTGGCTGGTGCCTTGTGGCCCAGGGTGTGCGAGGGTGGAGTTGGAGGCAGCATTGTGAGGTCACTTGTGCCTCTGTGCCTTGGCGGGCAGTGCTAGGGTGTTGGCTGCTGGTGGTGGTGGTTGTGAGGTGACTTGTGAAGCAGTGCGTGCTAGGCCAGTGCTGGTTGCCTGGCTGCTCTTGGCAGCTCTGAGGTGAGTGCTGCGTGAGGCCGTGGCAGGCATGTGTGAGTGTGGGAAGGTGCTGTTTGTCCTTGGGAGGTGCCTTTTGGTGTGGCCATTGGTGCTGTGGCTGGTGCCTTGTGGCCCAGGGTGTGCGAGGGTGGAGCTGGAGGCAGCATTGTGAGGTCACTTGTGCCTCTGTGCCTTGGCGGGCAGTGCTAGGGTGTTGGCTGCTGGTGGTGGTGGTTGTGAGGTGACTTGTGAAGCAGTGCGTGCTAGGCCAGTGCTGGTTGCCTGGCTGCTCTTGGCAGCTGTGAGGTGAGTGCTGCGTGAGGCCGTGGCAGGCATGTGTGAGTGTGGGAAGGTGCTGTTTGTCCTTGGGAGGTGCCTTTTGGTGTGGCCATTGGTGCTGTGGCTGGTGCCTTGTGGCGCAGGGTGTGCGAGGCCAGACCTGGAGGCAGCATTGTGAGGTCACTTGTGCCTCTGTGCCTTGGCGGGCAGTGCTAGGGTGTTGGCTGGTGGTAGTGGTGGTGGTGAGGTCACTTGTGAGGCAGTGCGTGCTAGGCCAGTGCTGGTTGCCTGGCTGCTCTTGGCAGCTGTGAGGTGAGTGCTGCGTGAGGCCGTCGCAGGCATGTGTGAGTGTGGGAAGGTGCTGTTTGTGCTTGGGAGGTGCCTTTTGGTGTGGCCATTGGTGCTGTGGCTGGTGCCTTGTGGCCCAGGGTGTGCGAGGCCAGAGCTGGAGGCAGCATTGTGAGGTCACTTGTGCCTCTGTGCCTTGGCGGGCAGTGCTAGGGTGTTGGCTGCTGGTGGTGGTGGTGGTGAGGTCACTTGTGAGGCAGTGCGTGCTAGGCCAGTGCTGGTTGCCTGGCTGCTCTTGGCAGCTGTGAGGTGAGTGCTGCGTGAGGCCCTGGCAGGCATGTGTCAGTGTGGGAAGGTGCTGTTTGTCCTTGGGAGGTGCCTTTTGGTGTGGCCATTGGTGCTGTGGGTGGTGCCTTGTGGCCCAGGGTGTGCGAGGCCAGAGCTGGAGGCAGCATTGTGAGGTCACTTGTGCCTCTGTGCCTTGGCAGGCAGTGCTAGGGTGTTGGCTTCTGGTGGTGGTGGTGGTGGTGAGGTGACTTGTGAAGCAGTGCGTGCTAGGCCAGTGCTGGTTGCCTGGCTGCTCTTGGTAGCTGTGAGGTGAGTGCTGCGTGAGGCCGTGGCAGACATGTGTGAGTGTGGGAAGGTGCTGTTTGTCCTTGGGAGGTGCCTTTTGGTGTGGCCATTGGTGCTGTGGCTGGTGCCTTGTGGCCCAGGGTGTGCGAGGCCAGAGCTGGAGGCAGCATTGTAAGGTCACTTGTGCCTCTGTGCCTTGGCGGGCAGTGCTAGGGTGTTGGCTGCTGGTGGTGGTGGTTGTGAGGTGACTTGTGACGCAGTGCGTGCTAGGCCAATGCTGGTTGCCTGGCTGCTCTTGGCAGCTGTGAGGTGAGTGCTGCGTGAGGCTGTCGCAGGCATGTGTGAGTGTGGGAAGGTGCTGTTTGTGCTTGGGAGGTGCCTTTTGGTGTGGCCATTGGTGCTGTGGCTGGTGCCTTGTGGCCCAGGGTGTGCGAGGCCAGAGCTGGAGGCAGCATTGTGAGGTCACTTGTGCCTCTGTGCCTTGTCGGGCAGTGCTAGTGTGTTGGCTGCTGGTGGTGGTGGTGGTGAGGTCACTTGTGAGGCAGTGCGTGCTAGGCCAGTGCTGGTTGCCTGGCTGCTCTTGGCAGCTGTGAGGTGAGTGCTGCGTGAGGCTCTTGCAGGCATGTGTGAGTGTGGGAAGGTGCTGTTTGTGCTTGGGAGGTGCCTTTTGGTGTGGCCATTAGTGCTGTGGCTGGTGCCTTGTGGCCCAGGGTGTGCGAGGGTGGAGCTGGAGGCAGCATTGTGAGGTCACTTGTGCCTCTGTGCCTTGGCGGGCAGTGCTAGGGTGTTGGCTGCTGCTGGTGGTGGTGGTGAGGTCACTTGTGAGGCAGTGCGTGCTAGGCCAGTGCTGGTTGCCTGGCTGCTCTTGGTAGCTGTGAGGTGAGTGCTGCGTGAGGCTCTTGCAGGCATGTGTGAGTGTGGGAAGGTGCTGTTTGTGCTTGGGAGGTGCCTTTTGGTGTTGGCATTGGTGCTGTGGCTAGTGCCTTGTGGCCCAAGGTGTGCGAGGCCAGACCTGGAGGCAGCATTGTGAGGTCACTTGTGCCTCTGTGCCTTGGCGGGCAGTGCTAGGGTGTTGGCTGCTGGTGGTGGTGGTGGTGAGGTCACTTGTGAGGCAGTGCGTGCTAGGCCAGTGCTGGTTGCCTGGCTGCTCTTGGCAGCTGTGAGGTGAGTGCTGCGTGAGGCTCTTGCAGGCATGTGTCAGTGCGGGAAGGTGCTGTTTGTGCTTGGGAGGTGCCTTTTGGTGTGGCCATTGGTGCTGTGGCTGGTGCCTTGTGGCCCAGGGTGTGCGAGGCCAGAGCTGGAGGCAGCATTGTGAGGTCACTTGTGCCTCTGTGCCTTGGCGGGCATTGCTAGGGTGTTGGCTTCTGGTGGGAGTGGTGGTGGTGAGGTGACTTGTGAAGCAGTGCGTGCTAGGCCAGTGCTGGTTGCCTGGCTGCTCTTGGTAGCTGTGAGGTGAGTGCTGTGTGAGGCCGTGGCAGGCATGTGTGAGTGTGGGAAGGTGCTGTTTGTTCTTGGGAGGTGCCTTTTGGTGTGGCCATTGGTGCTGTGGCTGGTGCCTTGTGGCCCAGGGTGTGCGAGGCCAGAGCTGGAGGCAGCATTGGGAGGTCACTTGTGCCTCTGTGCCTTGGCGGGCAGTGCTAGGGTGTTGGCTGGTGGTAGTGGTGGTGGTTGTGAGGTCACTTGTGAAGCAGTGCGTGCTAGGCCAGTGCTGGTTGCCTGGCTGCTCTTGGCAGCTGTGAGGTGAGTGCTGCGTGAGGCTCTTGCAGGCATGTGTGAGTGTGGGAAGGTGCTGTTTGTCCTTGGGAGGTGCCTTTTGGTGTGGCCATTGGTGCTGTGGCTGGTGCCTTGTGGCCCAGGGTGTGCGAGGGTGGAGTTGGAGGCAGCATTGTGAGGTCACTTGTGCCTCTGTGCCTTGGCGGGCAGTGCTAGGGTGTTGGCTGCTGGTGGTGGTGGTTGTGAGGTGACTTGTGAAGCAGTGCGTGCTAGGCCAGTGCTGGTTGCCTGGCTGCTCTTGGCAGCTGTGAGGTGAGTGCTGCGTGAGGCCGTGGCAGGCATGTGTGAGTGTGGGAAGGTGCTGTTTGTGCTTGGGAGGTGCCTTTTGGTGTGGCCATTGGTGCTGTGGCTGGTGCCTTGTGGCCCAGGGTGTGCGAGGGTGGAGCTGGAGGCAGCATTGGGAGGTCACTTGTGCCTCTGTGCCTTGGCGGGCAGTGCTAGGGTGTTGGCTGCTGGTGGTAGTGGTTGTGAGCTCACTTGTGAAGCAGTGCGTGCTAGGCCAGTGCTGGTTGCCTGGCTGCTCTTGGCAGCTGTGAGGTGAGTGCTGCGTGAGGCCGTGGCAGGCATGTGTGAGTGTGGGAAGGTGCTGTTTGTCCTTGGGAGGTGCCTTTTGGTGTGGCCATTGGTGCTGTGGCTGGTGCCTTGTGGCCCAGGGTGTGCGAGGGTGGAGCTGGAGGCAGCATTGTGAGGTCACTTGTGCCTCTGTGCCTTGGCGGGCAGTGCTAGGGTGTTGGCTGGTGGTAGTGGTGGTGGTGAGGTGACTTGTGAGGCAGTGCGTGCTAGGCCAGTGCTGGTTGCCTGGCTGCTCTTGGCAGCTGTGAGGTGAGTGCTGCGTGAGGCCGTCGCAGGCATGTGTGAGTGTGGGAAGGTGCTGTTTGTCCTTGGGAGGTGCCTTTTGGTGTGGGCATTGGTGCTGTGGGTGGTGCCTTGTGGCCCAGGGTGTGCGAGGCCAGAGCTGGAGGCAGCATTGTGAGGTCACTTGTGCCTCTGTGCCTTGCCAGGCAGTGCTAGGGTGTTGGCTGGTGGTAGTGGTGGTGGTGAGGTCACTTGTGAGGCAGTGCGTGCTAGGCCAGTGCTGGTTGCCTGGCTGCTCTTGGCAGCTGTGAGGTGAGTGCTGTGTGAGGCCGTGACAGGCATGTGTGAGTGTGGGAAGGTGCTGTTTGTGCTTGGGAGGTGCCTTTTGGTGTGGCCATTGGTGCTGTGGGTGGTGCCTTGTGGCCTAGGGTGTGCGAGGGTGGAGTTGGAGGCAGCATTGTGAGGTCACTTGTGCCTCTGTGCCTTGGCGGGCAGTGCTAGGGTGTTGGCTGCTGGTGGTGGTGGTGGTGAGGTCACTTGTGAAGCAGTGCGTGCTAGGCCAGTGCTGGTTGCCTGGCTGCTCTTGGCAGCTGTGAGGTGAGTGCTGCGTGAGGCCGTGGCAGGCATGTGTGAGTGTGGGAAGGTGCTGTTTGTCCTTTGGAGGTGTCTTTTGGTGTGGCCATTGGTGGTGTGGCTGGTGCCTTGTGGCCCAGGGTGTGCGAGGCCAGAGCTGGAGGCAGCATTGGGAGGTCACTTGTGCCTCTGTGCCTTGGCGGGCAGTGCTAGGGTGTTGGCTGCTGGTGGTGGTGGTTGTGAGGTCACTTGTGAGGCAGTGCGTGCTAGGCCAGTGCTGGTTGCCTGGCTGCTCTTGGCAGCTGTGAGGTGAGTGCTGCGTGAGGCCGTCGCAGGCATGTGTCAGTGTGGGAAGGTGCTGTTTGTGCTTGGGAGGTGCCTTTTGGTGTGGCCATTAGTGCTGTGGGTGGTGCCTTGTGGCCCAGGGTGTGCGAGGCCAGAGCTGGAGGCAGCATTGTGAGGTCACTTGTGCCTCTGTGCCTTGGCGGGCAGTGCTAGGGTGTTGGCTGCTGGTGGTGGTGGTGGTGAGGTCACTTGTGAGGCAGTGCGTGCTAGGCCAGTGCTGGTTGCCTCGCTGCTCTTGGTGGCTGTGAGGTGAGTGCTGCGTGAGGCTCTTGCAGGCATGTGTGAGTGTGGGAAGGTGCTGTTTGTCCTTGGGAGGTGCCTTTTGGTGTGGGCATTAGTGCTGTGGCTGGTGCCTTGTGGCCCAGGGTGTGCGAGGCCAGAGCTGGAGGCAGCATTGTGAGGTCACTTGTGCCTCTGTGCCTTGGCGGGCAGTGCTAGGGTGTTGGCTGCTGGTGGTGGTGGTTGTGAGGTCACTTGTGAGGCAGTGTGTGCTAGGCCAGTGCTGGTTGCCTGGCTGCTCTTGGCAGCTGTGAGGTGAGTGCTGCGTGAGGCCGTGACAGGCATGTGTGAGTGTGGGAAGGTGCTGTTTGTCCTTGGGAGGTGCCTTTTGGTGTGGCCATTGGTGCTGTGGCTGGTGCCTTGTGGCCCAGGGTGTGCGAGGGCAGAGCTGGAGGCAGCATTGGGAGGTCACTTGTGCCTCTGTGCCTTGGCAGGCAGTGCTAGGGTGTTGGCTAGTGGTAGTGGTGGTGGTGAGGTCACTTGTGAGGCAGTGCATGCTAGGCCAGTGCTGGTTGCCTGGCTGCTCTTGGCAGCTGTGAGGTGAGTGCTGCGTGAGGCCGTGACAGGCATGTGTGAGTGTGGGAAGGTGCTGTTTGTGCTTGGGAGGTGCCTTTTGGTGTGGCCATTGGTGGTGTGGCTGGTGCCTTGTGGCCCAGGGTGTGCGAGGCCAGAGCTGGAGGCAGCATTGTGAGGTCACTTGTGCCTCTGTGCCTTGGCGGGCAGTGCTAGGGTGTTGGCTGCTGGTGGTGGTCGTTGTGAGGTCACTTGTGAGGCAGTGCATGCTAGGCCAGTGCTGGTTGCCTGGCTGCTCTTGGCAGCTGTGAGGTGAGTGCTGCGTGAGGCCGTCGCAGGCATGTGTGAGTGTGGGAAGGTGCTGTTTGTCCTTGGGAGGTGCCTTTTGGTGTGGGCATTGGTGCTGTGGCTGGTGCCTTGTGGCCCAGGGTGTGCGAGGCCAGAGCTGGAGGCAGCATTGTGAGGTCACTTGTGCCTCTGTGCCTTGTCGGGCATTGCTAGGGTGTTGGCTTCTGGTGGTGGTGGTGGTTGTGAGGTGACTTGTGAAGCAGTGCGTGCTAGGCCAGTGCTGGTTGCCTGGCTGCTCTTGGTAGCTGTGAGGTGAGTGCTGTGTGAGGCCGTGGCAGGCATGTGTGAGTGTGGGAAGGTGCTGTTTGTGCTTGGGAGGTGGCTTTTGGTGTGGCCATTGGTGCTGTGGCTGGTGCCTTATGGCCCAGGATGTGCGAGGGCAGAGCTGGAGGCAGCATTGTGAGGTCACTTGTGCCTCTGTGCCTTGGCGGGCAGTGCTAGGGTGTTGGCTGGTGGTGGTGGTGGTTGTGAGGTGACTTGTGAGGCAGTGCGTGCTAGGCCAGTGCTGGTTGCCTGGCTGCTCTTGGCAGCTCTGAGGTGAGTGCTGCGTGAGGCCGTGGCAGGCATGTGTGAGTGTGGGAAGGTGCTGTTTGTCCTTGGGAGGTGCCTTTTGGTGTGGCCATTGGTGCTGTGGCTGGTGCCTTGTGGCCCAGGGTGTGCGAGGCCAGAGCTGGAGGCAGCATTGTGAGGTCACTTGTGCCTCTGTGCCTTGGCGGGCAGTGCTAGGGTGTTGGCTGCTGGTGGTGGTGGTTGTGAGGTGACTTGTGAAGCAGTGCGTGCTAGGCCAGTGCTGGTTGCCTGGCTGCTCTTGGCAGCTGTGAGGTGAGTGCTGCGTGAGGCCGTTGCAGGCATGTGTGAGTGTGGGAAGGTGCTGTTTGTCCTTGGGAGGTGCCTTTTGGTGTGGGCATTGGTGCTGTGGCTGGTGCCTTGTGGCCCAGGGTGTGCGAGGGCAGAGCTGGAGGCAGCATTGTGAGGTCACTTGTGCCTCTGTGCCTTGGCGGGCAGTGCTAGGGTGTTGGCTGGTGGTGGTGGTGGTGGTGAGGTCACTTGTGAGGCAGTGCGTGCTAGGCCAGTGCTGGTTGCCTGGCTGCTCTTGGCAGCTGTGAGGTGAGTGCTGCGTGAGGCTCTTGCAGGCATGTGTCAGTGTGGGAAGGTGCTGTTTGTCCTTGGGAGGTGCCTTTTGGTGTGGGCATTGGTGCTGTGGCTAGTGCCTTGTGGCGCAGGGTGTGCGAGGCCAGACCTGGAGGCAGCATTGTGAGGTCACTTGTGCCTCTTTGGCTTGGCAGGCAGTGCTAGGGTGTTGGCTGGTGGTAGTGGTGGTGGTGAGGTCACTTGTGAGGCAGTGCGTGCTAGGCCAGTGCTGGTTGCCTGGCTGCTCTTGGCAGCTGTGAGGTGAGTGCTGCGTGAGGCCGTGACAGGCATGTGTGAGTGTGGGAAGGTGCTGTTTGTCCTTGGGAGGTGCCTTTTGGTGTGGCCATTGGTGCTGTGGGTGGTGCCTTGTGGCCCAGGGTGTGCGAGGGCAGAGCTGGAGGCAGCATTGGGAGGTCACTTGTGCCTCTGTGCCTTGGCGGGCAGTGCTAGGGTGTTGGCTGCTGGTGGTGGTGGTTGTGAGGTCACTTGTGAGGCAGTGCGTGCTAGGCCAGTGCTGGTTGCCTGGCTGCTCTTGGCAGCTGTGAGGTGAGTGCTGCGTGAGGCTCTTGCAGGCATGTGTCAGTGCGGGAAGGTGCTGTTTGTCCTTGGGAGGTGCCTTTTGGTGTGGCCATTGGTGCTGTGGCTGGTGCCTTGTGGCCCAGGGTGTGCGAGGCCAGAGCTGGAGGCAGCATTGGGAGGTCACTTGTGCCTCTGTGCCTTGGCGGGCATTGCTAGGATGTTGGCTTCTGGTGGTTGTGGTGGTGGTGATGTGACTTGTGAAGCAGTGCGTGCTAGGCCAGTGCTGGTTGCCTGGCTGCTCTTGGCAGCTGTGAGGTGAGTGCTGCGTGAGGCCGTGGCAGGCATGTGTGAGTGTGGGAAGGTGCTGTTTGTTCTTGGGAGGTGCCTTTTGGTGTGGCCATTGGTGGTGTGGCTGGTGCCTTGTGGCCCAGGGTGTGCGAGGCCAGAGCTGGAGGCAGCATTGTGAGGTCACTTGTGCCTCTGTGCCTTGGCGGGCAGTGCTAGGGTGTTGGCTGGTGGTAGTGGTGGTGGTTGTGAGGTCACTTGTGAAGCAGTGCGTGCTAGGCCAGTGCTGGTTGCCTGGCTGCTCTTGGCAGCTGTGAGGTGAGTGCTGCGTGAGGCCGTGACAGGCATGTGTGAGTGTGGGAAGGTGCTGTTTGTGCTTGGGAGGTGCCTTTTGGTGTGGCCATTGGTGGTGTGGCTGGTGCCTTGTGGCCCAGGGTGTGCGAGGGTGGAGCTGGAGGCAGCATTGTGAGGTCACTTGTGCCTCTGTGCCTTGGCGGGCAGTGCTAGGGTGTTGGCTGCTGGTGGTGGTGGTTGTGAGGTGACTTGTGAAGCAGTGCGTGCTAGGCCAGTGCTGGTTGCCTGGCTGCTCTTGGCAGCTGTGAGGTGAGTGCTGCGTGAGGCCGTGGCAGGCATGTGTCAGTGTGGGAAGGTGCTGTTTGTCCTTGGGAGGTGCCTTTTGGTGTGGCCATTGGTGCTGTGGCTGGTGCCTTGTGGCCCAGGGTGTGCGAGGGTGGAGCTGGAGGCAGCATTGTGAGGTCACTTGTGCCTCTGTGCCTTGGCGGGCAGTGCTAGGGTGTTGGCTGCTGGTGGTGGTGGTTGTGAGGTGACTTGTGAAGCAGTGCGTGCTAGGCCAGTGCTGGTTGCCTGGCTGCTCTTGGCAGCTGTGAGGTGAGTGCTGCGTGAGGCCGTGGCAGGTATGTGTCAGTGTGGGAAGGTGCTGTTTGTGCTTGGGAGGTGCCTTTTGGTGTGGCCATTGGTGCTGTGGCTGGTGACTTGTGGCGCAGGGTGTGCGAGGCCAGAGCTGGAGGCAGCATTGTGAGGTCACTTGTGCCTCTGTGCCTTGGCGGGCAGTGCTAGGGTGTTGGCTGGTGGTAGTGGTGGTGGTGAGGTCACTTGTGAGGCAGTGCGTGCTAGGCCAGTGCTGGTTGCCTGGCTGCTCTTGGCAGCTGTGAGGTGAGTGCTGCGTGAGGCCGTCGCAGGCATGTGTGAGTGTGGGAAGGTGCTGTTTGTGCTTGGGAGGTGCCGTTTGGTGTGGCCATTGGTGCTGTGGCTGGTGCCTTGTGGCCCAGGGTGTGCGAGGCCAGAGCTGGAGGCAGCATTGTGAGGTCACTTGTGCCTCTGTGCCTTGGCAGGCAGTGCTAGGGTGTTGGCTTCTGGTGGTGGTGGTGGTGGTGAGGTGACTTGTGAAGCAGTGCGTGCTAGGCCAGTGCTGGTTGCCTGGCTGCTCTTGGTAGCTGTGAGGTGAGTGCTGTGTGAGGCCGTGGCAGGCATGTGTGAGTGTGGGAAGGTGCTGTTTGTCCTTGGGAGGTGCCTTTTGGTGTGGCCATTGGTGGTGTGGCTGGTGCCTTGTGGCCCAGGGTGTGCGAGGCCAGAGCTGGAGGCAGCATTGTGAGGTCACTTGTGCCTCTGTGCCTTGGCGGGCAGTGCTAGGGTGTTGGCTGCTGGTAGTGGTGGTGGTGAGGTCACTTGTGAGGCAGTGCGTGCTAGGCCAGTGCTGGTTGCCTGGCTGCTCTTGGCAGCTGTGAGGTGAGTGCTGCATGAGGCCGTCGCAGGCATGTGTCAGTGTGGGAAGGTGTTGTTTGTAATTGGGAGGTGCCTTTTGGTGTGGCCATTGGTGCTGTGGCTGGTGCCTTGTGGCCCAGGGTGTGCGAGGCCAGAGCTGGAGGCAGCATTGTGAGGTCACTTGTGCCTCTGTGCCTTGGCAGGCAGTGCTAGGGTGTTGGCTTCTGGTGGTGGTGGTGGTGGTGAGGTGACTTGTGAAGCAGTGCGTGCTAGGCCAGTGCTGGTTGCCTGGCTGCTCTTGGTAGCTGTGAGGTCAGTGCTGTGTGAGGCCGTGGCAGGCATGTGTGAGTGTGGGAAGGTGCTGTTTGTGCTTGGGAGGTGCCTTTTGGTGTGGCCATTGGTGCTGTGGCTGGTGCCTTATGGCCCAGGATGTGCGAGGGCAGAGCTGGAGGCAGCATTGGGAGGTCACTTGTGCCTCTGTGCCTTGGCGGGCAGTGCTAGGGTGTTGGCTGCTGGTGGTGGTCGTTGTGAGGTCACTTGTGAGGCAGTGCGTGCTAGGCCAGTGCTGGTTGCCTGGCTGCTCTTGGCAGCTGTGAGGTGAGTGCTGCGTGAGGCCGTGGCAGGCATGTGTGAGTGTGGGAAGGTGCTGTTTGTCCTTGGGAGGTGCCTTTTGGTGTGGCCATTGGTGCTGTGGCTGGTGCCTTGTGGCGCAGGGTGTGCGAGGCCAGAGCTGGAGGCAGCATTGTGAGGTCACTTGTGCCTCTGTGCCTTGGCGGGCAGTGCTAGGGTGTTGGCTGCTGGTGGTGGTGGTTGTGAGGTGACTTGTGAAGCAGTGCGTGCTAGGCCAATGCTGGTTGCCTGGCTGCTCTTGGCAGCTGTGAGGTGAGTGCTGCGTGAGGCCGTCGCAGGCATGTGTCAGTGTGGGAAGGTGCTGTTTGTGCTTGGGAGGTGCCTTTTGGTGTGGCCATTGGTGCTGTGGCTGGTGCCTTGTGGCCCAGGGTGTGCGAGGCCAGAGCTGGAGGCAGCATTGTGAGGTCACTTGTGCCTCTGTGCCTTGTCGGGCAGTGCTAGGGTGTTGGCTGCTGGTGGTGGTGGTGGTGAGATCACTTGTGAGGCAGTGCGTGCTAGGCCAGTGCTGGTTGCCTGGCTGCTCTTGGCAGCTGTGAGGTGAGTGCTGCGTGAGGCTCTTGCAGGCATGTGTCAGTGCGGGAAGGTGCTGTTTGTGCTTGGGAGGTGCCTTTTGGTGTGGCCATTGGTGCTGTGGCTGGTGCCTTGTGGCCCAGGGTGTGCGAGGCCAGAGCTGGAGGCAGCATTGGGAGGTCACTTGTGCCTCTGTGCCTTGGCGGGCATTGCTAGGGTGTTGGCTTCTGGTGGTGGTGGTGGTGGTGAGGTGACTTGTGAAGCAGTGCGTGCTAGGCCAGTGCTGGTTGCCTGGCTGCTCTTGGTAGCTGTGAGGTGAGTGCTGTGTGAGGCCGTGGCAGGCATGTGTGAGTGTGGGAAGGTGCTGTTTGTTCTTGGGAGGTGCCTTTTGGTGTGGCCATTGGTGCTGTGGGTGGTGCCTTGTGGCCCAGGGTGTGCGAGGCCAGAGCTGGAGGCAGCATTGGGAGGTCACTTGTGCCTCTGTGCCTTGGCGGGCAGTGCTAGGGTGTTGGCTGGTGGTAGTGGTGGTGGTTGTGAGGTCACTTGTGAAGCAGTGCGTGCTAGGCCAGTGCTGGTTGCCTGGCTGCTCTTGGCAGCTGTGAGGTGAGTGCTGCGTGAGGCTCTTGCAGGCATGTGTGAGTGTGGGAAGGTGCTGTTTGTCCTTGGGAGGTGCCTTTTGGTGTGGCCATTGGTGCTGTGGCTGGTGCCTTGTGGCCCAGGGTGTGCGAGGGTGGAGTTGGAGGCAGCATTGTGAGGTCACTTGTGCCTCTGTGCCTTGGCGGGCAGTGCTAGGGTGTTGGCTGCTGGTGGTGGTGGTTGTGAGGTCACTTGTGAAGCAGTGCGTGCTAGGCCAGTGCTGGTTGCCTGGCTGCTCGTGGCAGCTGTGAGGTGAGTGCTGCGTGAGGCCGTGGCAGGCATGTGTGAGTGTGGGAAGGTGCTGTTTGTCCTTGGGAGGTGCCTTTTGGTGTGGCCATTGGTGCTGTGGCTGGTGCCTTGTGGCCCAGGGTGTGCGAGGGTGGAGCTGGAGGCAGCATTGTGAGGTCACTTGTGCCTCTGTGCCTTGGCGGGCAGTGCTAGGGTGTTGGCTGGTGGTGGTGGTGGTGGTTGTGAGGTCACTTGTGAAGCAGTGCGTGCTAGGCCAGTGCTGGTTGCCTGGCTGCTCTTGGCAGCTGTGAGGTGAGTGCTGCGTGAGGCTCTTGCAGGCATGTGTGAGTGTGGGAAGGTGCTGTTTGTCCTTGGGAGGTGCCTTTTGGTGTGGCCATTGGTGCTGTGGCTGGTGCCTTGTGGCCCAGGGTGTGCGAGGCCAGAGCTGGAGGCAGCATTGTGAGGTCACTTGTGCCTCTGTGCCTTGGTGGGCAGTGCTAGGGTGTTGGCTGCTGGTGGTGGTGGTTGTGAGGTCACTTGTGAGGCAGTGCGTGCTAGGCCAGTGCTGGTTGCCTGGCTGCTCTTGGCAGCTGTGAGGTGAGTGCTGCGTGAGGCTCTTGCAGGCATGTGTGAGTGTGGGAAGGTGCTGTTTGTGCTTGGGAGGTGCCTTTTGGTGGGGCCATTGGTGCTGTGGCTGGTGCCTTGTGGCCCAGGGTGTGCGAGGCCAGAGCTGGAGGCAGCATTGTGAGGTCACTTGTGCCTCTGTGCCTTGGCGGGCAGTGCTAGGGTGTTGGCTGCTGGTGGTGGTGGTGGTGAGGTCACTTGTGAGGCAGTGCGTGCTAGGCCAGTGCTGGTTGCCTGGCTGCTCTTGGCAGCTGTGAGGTGAGTGCTGCGTGAGGCTCTTGCAGGCATGTGTGAGTGTGGGAAGGTGCTGTTTGTCCTTGGGAGGTGCCTTTTGGTGTGGCCATTGGTGCTGTGGCTAGTGCCTTGTGGCGCAGGGTGTGCGAGGCCAGAGCTGGAGGCAGCATTGTGAGGTCACTTGTGCCTCTGTGCCTTGGCAGGCAGTGCTAGGGTGTTGGCTAGTGGTACTGGTGGTGGTGAGGACACTTGTGAGGCAGTGCATGCTAGGCCAGTGCTGGTTGCCTGGCTGCTCTTGGCAGCTGTGAGGTGAGTGCTGCGTGAGGCCGTGACAGGCATGTGTGAGTGTGGGAAGGTGCTGTTTGTGCTTGGGAGGTGCCTTTTGGTGTGGCCATTGGTGGTGTGGCTGGTGCCTTGTGGCCCAGGGTGTGCGAGGCCAGAGCTGGAGGCAGCATTGTGAGGTCACTTGTGCCTCTGTGCCTTGGCGGGCAGTGCTAGGGTGTTGGCTGCTGGTGGTGGTCGTTGTGAGGTCACTTGTGAGGCAGTGCATGCTAGGCCAGTGCTGGTTGCCTGGCTGCTCTTGGCAGCTGTGAGGTGAGTGCTGCGTGAGGCCGTCGCAGGCATGTGTGAGTGTGGGAAGGTGCTGTTTGTCCTTGGGAGGTGCCTTTTGGTGTGGCCATTGGTGCTGTGGGTGGTGCCTTGTGGCCCAGGGTGTGCGAGGCCAGAGCTGGAGGCAGCATTGTGAGGTCACTTGTGCCTCTGTGCCTTGGCGGGCATTGCTAGGGTGTTGGCTTCTGGTGGTGGTGGTGGTTGTGAGGTGACTTGTGAAGCAGTGCGTGCTAGGCCAGTGCTGGTTGCCTGGCTGCTCTTGGCAGCTCTGAGGTGAGTGCTGCGTGAGGCCGTGGCAGGCATGTGTGAGTGTGGGAAGGTGCTGTTTGTCCTTGGGAGGTGCCTTTTGGTGTGGCCATTGGTGCTGTGGCTGGTGCCTTGTGGCCCAGGGTGTGCGAGGCCAGAGCTGGAGGCAGCATTGTGAGGTCACTTGTGCCTCTGTGCCTTGGCGGGCAGTGCTAGGGTGTTGGCTGTTGGTGGTGGTGGTTGTGAGGTGACTTGTGAAGCAGTGCGTGCTAGGCCAGTGCTGGTTGCCTGGCTGCTCTTGGCAGCTGTGAGGTGAGTGCTGCGTGAGGCCGTTGCAGGCATGTGTGAGTGTGGGAAGGTGCTGTTTGTGCTTGGGAGGTGCCTTTTGGTGTGGCCATTAGTGCTGTGGCTGGTGCCTTGTGGCCCAGGGTGTGCGAGGCCAGAGCTGGAGGCAGCATTGTGAGGTCACTTGTGCCTCTGTGCCTTGGCGGGCAGTGCTAGGGTGTTGGCTGCTGGTGGTGGTGGTTGTGAGGTCACTTGTGAGGCAGTGTGTGCTAGGCCAGTGCTGGTTGCCTGGCTGCTCTTGGCAGCTGTGAGGTGAGTGCTGCGTGAGGCCGTGACAGGCATGTGTGAGTGTGGGAAGGTGCTGTTTGTCCTTGGGAGGTGCCTTTTGGTGTGGGCATTGGTGCTGTGGCTGGTGCCTTGTGGCCCAGGGTGTGCGAGGGCAGAGCTGGAGGCAGCATTGGGAGGTCACTTGTGCCTCTGTGCCTTGGCGGGCAGTGCTAGGGTGTTGGCTGCTTGTGGTGGTGGTGGTGAGGTCACTTGTGAGGCAGTGCGTGCTAGGCCAGTGCTGGTTGCCTGGCTGCTCTTGGCAGCTGTGAGGTGAGTGCTGCGTGAGGCTCTTGCAGGCATGTGTGAGTGTGGGAAGGTGATGTTTGTGCTTGGGAGGTGCCTTTTGGTGTGGCCATTGGTGCTGTGGCTGGTGCCTTGTGGCCCAGGGTGTGTGAGGGTGGAGCTGGAGGCAGCATTGTGAGGTCACTTGTGCCTCTGTGCCTTGGCGGGCAGTGCTAGGGTGTTGGCTGCTGGTGGTGGTGGTGGTGAGGTCACTTGTGAGGCAGTGCGTGCTAGGCCAGTGCTGGTTGCCTGGCTGCTCTTGGTAGCTGTGAGGTGAGTGCTGCGTGAGGCTCTTGCAGGCATGTGTCAGTGTGGGAAGGTGCTGTTTGTCCTTGGGAGGTGCCTTTTGGTGTGGGCATTGGTGCTGTGGCTAGTGCCTTGTGGCGCAGGGTGTGCGAGGCCAGACCTGGAGGCAGCATTGTGAGGTCACTTGTGCCTCTGTGCCTTGGCAGGCAGTGCTAGGGTGTTGGCTGGTGGTAGTGGTGGTGGTGAGGTCACTTGTGAGGCAGTGCGTGCTAGGCCAGTGCTGGTTGCCTGGCTGCTCTTGGCAGCTGTGAGGTGAGTGCTGCGTGAGGCCGTGACAGGCATGTGTGAGTGTGGGAAGGTGCTGTTTGTGCTTGGGAGGTGCCTTTTGGTGTGGCCATTGGTGCTGTGGGTGGTGCCTTGTGGCCCAGGGTGTGCGAGGCCAGAGCTGGAGGCAGCATTGGGAGGTCACTTGTGCCTCTGTGCCTTGGCGGGCAGTGCTAGGATGTTGGCTTCTGGTGGTTGTGGTGGTGGTGAGGTGACTTGTGAAGCAGTGCATGCTAGGCCAGTGCTGGTTGCCTGGCTGCTCTTGGTAGCTGTGAGGTGAGTGCTGTGTGAGGCCGTGGCAGGCATGTGTGAGTGTGGGAAGGTGCTGTTTGTTCTTGGGAGGTGCCTTTTGGTGTGGCCATTGGTGGTGTGGCTGGTGCCTTGTGGCCCAGGGTGTGCGAGGCCAGAGCTGGAGGCAGCATTGGGAGGTCACTTGTGCCTCTGTGCCTTGGCGGGCAGTGCTAGGGTGTTGGCTGGTGGTAGTGGTGGTGGTTGTGAGGTCACTTGTGAAGCAGTGCGTGCTAGGCCAGTGCTGGTTGCCTGGCTGCTCTTGGCAGCTGTGAGGTGAGTGCTGCGTGAGGCCGTGACAGGCATGTGTGAGTGTGGGAAGGTGCTGTTTGTGCTTGGGAGGTGCCTTTTGGTGTGGCCATTGGTGGTGTGGCTGGTGCCTTGTGGCCCAGGGTGTGCGAGGGTGGAGCTGGAGGCATCATTTTGAGGTCACTTGTGCCTCTGTGCCTTGGCGGGCAGTGCTAGGGTGTTGGCTGCTGGTGGTGGTGGTTGTGAGGTGACTTGTGAAGCAGTGCGTGCTAGGCCAGTGCTGGTTGCCTGGCTGCTCGTGGCAGCTGTGAGGTGAGTGCTGCGTGAGGCTCTTGCAGGCATGTGTGAGTGTGGGAAGGTGCTGTTTGTCCTTGGGAGGTGCCTTTTGGTGTGGCCATTGGTGCTGTGGCTGGTGCCTTGTGGCCCAGGGTGTGCGAGGGTGGAGCTGGAGGCAGCATTGTGAGGTCACTTGTGCCTCTGTGCCTTGGCGGGCAGTGCTAGGGTGTTGGCTGCTGGTGGTGGTGGTTGTGAGGTGACTTGTGAAGCAGTGCGTGCTAGGCCAGTGCTGGTTGCCTGGCTGCTCTTGGCAGCTGTGAGGTGAGTGCTGCGTGAGGCCGTGGCAGGCATGTGTGAGTGTGGGAAGGTGCTGTTTGTGCTTGGGAGGTGCGTTTTGGTGTGGCCATTGGTGCTGTGGCTGGTGCCTTGTGGCGCAGGGTGTGCGAGGCCAGAGCTGGAGGCAGCATTGTGAGGTCACTTGTGCCTCTGTGCCTTGGCGGGCAGTGCTAGGGTGTTGGCTGGTGGTAGTGGTGGTGGTGAGGTCACTTGTGAGGCAGTGCGTGCTAGGCCAGTGCTGGTTGCCTGGCTGCTCTTGGCAGCTGTGAGGTGAGTGCTGCGTGAGGCCGTCGCAGGCATGTGTGAGTGTGGGAAGGTGCTGTTTGTGCTTGGGAGGTGCCTTTTGGTGTGGCCATTGGTGCTGTGGCTGGTGCCTTGTGGCCCAGGGTGTGCGAGGCCAGAGCTGGAGGCAGCATTGTGAGGTCACTTGTGCCTCTGTGCCTTGGCGGGCAGTGCTAGGGTGTTGGCTGCTGGTGGTGGTGGTGGTGAGGTCACTTGTGAGGCAGTGCGTGCTAGGCCAGTGCTGGTTGCCTGGATGCTCTTGGTAGCTGTGAGGTGAGTGCTGTGTGAGGCCGTGGCAGGCATGTGTGAGTGTGGAAAGGTGCTGTTTGTCCTTGGGAGGTGCCTTTTGGTGTGGCCATTGGTGCTGTGGCTGGTGCCTTATGGCCCAGGATGTGCAAGGGCAGAGCTGGAGGCAGCATTGTGAGGTCACTTGTGCCTCTGTGCCTTGGCGGGCAGTGCTAGGGTGTTGGCTGCTGGTGGTGGTCGTTGTGAGGTCACTTGTGAGGCAGTGCGTGCTAGGCCAGTGCTGGTTGCCTGGCTGCTCTTGGCAGCTGTGAGGTGAGTGCTGCGTGAGGCCGTGGCAGGCATGTGTGAGTGTGGGAAGGTGCTGTTTGTCCTTGGGAGGTGCCTTTTGGTGTGGCCATTGGTGGTGTGGCTGGTGCCTTGTGGCCCAGGGTGTGCGAGGGTGGAGCTGGAGGCAGCATTGTGAGGTCACTTGTGCCTCTGTGCCTTGGCGGGCAGTGCTAGGGTGTTGGCTGCTGGTGGTGGTGGTTGTGAGGTGACTTGTGAAGCAGTGCGTGCTAGGCCAGTGCTGGTTGCCTGGCTGCTCTTGGCAGCTGTGAGGTGAGTGCTGCGTGAGGCCGTGGCAGGCATGTGTGAGTGTGGGAAGGTGCTGTTTGTCCTTGGGAGGTGCCTTTTGGTGTGGCCATTGGTGCTGTGGCTGGTGCCTTGTGGCGCAGGGTGTGCGAGGCCAGACCTGGAGGCAGCATTGTGAGGTCACTTGTGCCTCTGTGCCTTGGCGGGCAGTGCTAGGGTGTTGGCTGGTGGTAGTGGTGGTGGTGAGGTCACTTGTGAGGCAGTGCGTGCTAGGCCAGTGCTGGTTGCCTGGCTGCTCTTGGCAGCTGTGAGGTGAGTGCTGCGTGAGGCCGTCGCAGGCATGTGTGAGTGTGGGAAGGTGCTGTTTGTGCTTGGGAGGTGCCTTTTGGTGTGGCCATTGGTGCTGTGGCTGGTGCCTTGTGGCCCAGGGTGTGCGAGGCCAGAGCTGGAGGCAGCATTGGGAGGTCACTTGTGCCTCTGTGCCTTGGCGGGCAGTGCTAGGGTGTTGGCTGCTGGTGGTGGTGGTGGTGAGGTCACTTGTGAGGCAGTGCGTGCTAGGCCAGTGCTGGTTGCCTGGCTGCTCTTGGCAGCTGTGAGGTGAGTGCTGCGTGAGGCTCTTGCAGGCATGTGTGAGTGTGGGAAGGTGCTGTTTGTCCTTGGGAGGTGCCTTTTGGTGTGGCCATTGGTGCTGTGGCTGGTGCCTTGTGGCCCAGGGTGTGCGAGGGTGGAGTTGGAGGCAGCATTGTGAGGTCACTTGTGCCTCTGTGCCTTGGCAGGCAGTGCTAGGGTGTTGGCTTCTGGTGGTGGTGGTGGTGGTGAGGTGACTTGTGAAGCAGTGCGTGCTAGGCCAGTGCTGGTTGCCTGGCTGCTCTTGGTAGCTGTGAGGTGAGTGCTGTGTGAGGCCGTGGCAGGCATGTGTGAGTGTGGGAAGGTGCTGTTTGTCCTTGGGAGGTGCCTTTTGGTGTGGCCATTGGTGGTGTGGATGGTGCCTTGTGGCCCAGGGTGTGCGAGGCCAGAGCTGGAGGCAGCATTGTGAGGTCACTTGTGCCTCTGTGCCTTGGCGGGCAGTGCTAGGGTGTTGGCTGCTGGTAGTGGTGGTGGTGAGGTCACTTGTGAGGCAGTGCGTGCTAGGCCAGTGCTGGTTGCCTGGCTGCTCTTGGCAGCTGTGAGGTGAGTGCTGCATGAGGCCGTCGCAGGCATGTGTCAGTGTGGGAAGGTGTTGTTTGTAATTGGGAGGTGCCTTTTGGTGTGGCCATTGGTGCTGTGGCTGGTGCCTTGTGGCCCAGGGTGTGCGAGGCCAGAGCTGGAGGCAGCATTGTGAGGTCACTTGTGCCTCTGTGCCTTGGCAGGCAGTGCTAGGGTGTTGGCTTCTGGTGGTAGTGGTGGTGGTGAGGTGACTTGTGAAGCAGTGCGTGCTAGGCCAGTGCTGGTTGCCTGGCTGCTCTTGGTAGCTGTGAGGTCAGTGCTGTGTGAGGCCGTGGCAGGCATGTGTGAGTGTGGGAAGGTGCTGTTTGTGCTTGGGAGGTGCCTTTTGGTGTGGCCATTGGTGCTGTGGCTGGTGCCTTATGGCCCAGGATGTGCGAGGGCAGAGCTGGAGGCAGCATTGTGAGGTCACTTGTGCCTCTGTGCCTTGGCGGGCAGTGCTAGGGTGTTGGCTGCTGGTGGTGGTCGTTGTGAGGTCACTTGTGAGGCAGTGCGTGCTAGGCCAGTGCTGGTTGCCTGGCTGCTCTTGGCAGCTGTGAGGTGAGTGCTGCGTGAGGCCGTGGCAGGCATGTGTGAGTGTGGGAAGGTGCTGTTTGTCCTTGGGAGGTGCCTTTTGGTGTGGCCATTGGTGCTGTGGCTGGTGCCTTGTGGCGCAGGGTGTGCGAGGCCAGAGCTGGAGGCAGCATTGTGAGGTCACTTGTGCCTCTGTGCCTTGGCGGGCAGTGCTAGGGTGTTGGCTGCTGGTGGTGGTGGTTGTGAGGTGACTTGTGAAGCAGTGCGTGCTAGGCCAATGCTGGTTGCCTGGCTGCTCTTGGCAGCTGTGAGGTGAGTGCTGCGTGAGGCCGTCGCAGGCATGTGTGAGTGTGGGAAGGTGCTGTTTGTCCTTGGGAGGTGCCTTTTGGTGTGGCCATTGGTGGTGTGGCTGGTGCCTTGTGGCCCAGGGTGTGCGAGGCCAGAGCTGGAGGCAGCATTGTGAGGTCACTTGTGCCTCTGTGCCTTGTCGGGCAGTGCTAGGGTGTTGGCTGCTGGTGGTGGTGGTGGTGAGATCACTTGTGAGGCAGTGCGTGCTAGGCCAGTGCTGGTTGCCTGGCTGCTCTTGGCAGCTGTGAGGTGAGTGCTGCGTGAGGCTCTTGCAGGCATGTGTCAGTGCGGGAAGGTGCTGTTTGTGCTTGGGAGGTGCCTTTTGGTGTGGCCATTGGTGCTGTGGCTGGTGCCTTGTGGCCCAGGGTGTGCGAGGCCAGAACTGGAGGCAGCATTGGGAGGTCACTTGTGCCTCTGTGCCTTAGCGGGCATTGCTAGGGTGTTGGCTTCTGGTGGTGGTGGTGGTGGTGAGGTGACTTGTGAAGCAGTGCGTGCTAGGCCAGTGCTGGTTGCCTGGCTGCTCTTGGTAGCTGTGAGGTGAGTGCTGTGTGAGGCCGTGGCAGGCATGTGTGAGTGTGGGAAGGTGCTGTTTGTTCTTGGGAGGTGCCTTTTGGTGTGGCCATTGGTGCTGTGGGTGGTGCCTTGTGGCCCAGGGTGTGCGAGGCCAGAGCTGGAGGCAGCATTGGGAGGTCACTTGTGCCTCTGTGCCTTGGCGGGCAGTGCTAGGGTGTTGGCTGGTGGTAGTGGTGGTGGTTGTGAGGTCACTTGTGAAGCAGTGCGTGCTAGGCCAGTGCTGGTTGCCTGGCTGCTCTTGGCAGCTGTGAGGTGAGTGCTGCGTGAGGCTCTTGCAGGCATGTGTGAGTGTGGGAAGGTGCTGTTTGTCCTTGGGAGGTGCCTTTTGGTGTGGCCATTGGTGCTGTGGCTGGTGCCTTGTGGCCCAGGGTGTGCGAGGGTGGAGTTGGAGGCAGCATTGTGAGGTCACTTGTGCCTCTGTGCCTTGGCGGGCAGTGCTAGGGTGTTGGCTGCTGGTGGTGGTCGTTGTGAGGTCACTTGTGAGGCAGTGCGTGCTAGGCCAGTGCTGGTTGCCTGGCTGCTCTTGGCAGCTGTGAGGTGAGTGCTGCGTGAGGCCGTGGCAGGCATGTGTGAGTGTGGGAAGGTGCTGTTTGTCCTTGGGAGGTGCCTTTTGGTGTGGCCATTGGTGCTGTGGCTGGTGCCTTGTGGCCCAGGGTGTGCGAGGGTGGAGCTGGAGGCAGCATTGTGAGGTCACTTGTGCCTCTGTGCCTTGGCGGGCAGTGCTAGGGTGTTGGCTGCTGGTGGTGGTGGTTGTGAGGTGACTTGTGAAGCAGTGCGTGCTAGGCCAGTGCTGGTTGCCTGGCTGCTCTTGGCAGCTGTGAGGTGAGTGCTGCGTGAGGCCGTGGCAGGCATGTGTGAGTGTGGGAAGGTGCTGTTTGTCCTTGGGAGGTGCCTTTTGGTGTGGCCATTGGTGCTGTGGCTGGTGCCTTGTGGCGCAGGGTGTGCGAGGCCAGACCTGGAGGCAGCATTGTGAGGTCACTTGTGCCTCTGTGCCTTGTCGGGCAGTGCTAGGGTGTTGGCTGGTGGTAGTGGTGGTGGTGAGGTCACTTGTGAGGCAGTGCGTGCTAGGCCAGTGCTGGTTGCCTGGCTGCTCTTGGCAGCTGTGAGGTGAGTGCTGCGTGAGGCCGTCGCAGGCATGTGTGAGTGTGGGAAGGTGCTGTTTGTGCTTGGGAGGTGCCTTTTGGTGTGGCCATTGGTGCTGTGGCTGGTGCCTTGTGGCCCAGGGTGTGCGAGGCCAGAGCTGGAGGCAGCATTGTGAGGTCACTTGTGCCTCTGTGCCTTGGCGGGCAGTGCTAGGGTGTTGGCTGCTGGTGGTGGTGGTGGTGAGGTCACTTGTGAGGCAGTGCGTGCTAGGCCAGTGCTGGTTGCCTGGCTGCTCTTGGCAGCTGTGAGGTGAGTGCTGCGTGAGGCCCTGGCAGGCATGTGTCAGTGTGGGAAGGTGCTGTTTGTCCTTGGGAGGTGCCTTTTGGTGTGGCCATTGGTGCTGTGGGTGGTGCCTTGTGGCCCAGGGTGTGCGAGGCCAGAGCTGGAGGCAGCATTGTGAGGTCACTTGTGCCTCTGTGCCTTGGCAGGCAGTGCTAGGGTGTTGGCTTCCGGTGGTGGTGGTGGTGGTGAGGTGACTTGTGAAGCAGTGCGTGCTAGGCCAGTGCTGGTTGCCTGGCTGCTCTTGGTAGCTGTGAGGTGAGTGCTGCGTGAGGCCGTGGCAGGCATGTGTGAGTGTGGGAAGGTGCTGTTTGTCCTTGGGAGGTGCCTTTTGGTGTGGCCATTGGTGCTGTGGCTGGTGCCTTGTGGCCCAGGGTGTGCGAGGCCAGAGCTGGAGGCAGCATTGTGAGGTCACTTGTGCCTCTGTGCCTTGGCGGGCAGTGCT
Organism: Rhea pennata; assembly: GCF_028389875.1. Classification (NCBI taxonomy): domain Eukaryota; kingdom Metazoa; phylum Chordata; class Aves; order Rheiformes; family Rheidae; genus Rhea; species Rhea pennata. The sequence goes on along the minus strand of NW_026907692.1, from coordinate 240,859 downwards.
AGGGTGTTGGCTGCTGGTGGTGGTGGTTGTGAGGTGACTTGTGAAGCAGTGCGTGCTAGGCCAATGCTGGTTGCCTGGCTGCTCTTGGCAGCTGTGAGGTGAGTGCTGCGTGAGGCCGTCGCAGGCATGTGTGAGTGTGGGAAGGTGCTGTTTGTGCTTGGGAGGTGCCTTTTGGTGTGGCCATTGGTGCTGTGGCTGGTGCCTTGTGGCCCAGGGTGTGCGAGGCCAGAGCTGGAGGCAGCATTGTGAGGTCACTTGTGCCTCTGTGCCTTGTCGGGCAGTGCTAGTGTGTTGGCTGCTGGTGGTGGTGGTGGTGAGGTCACTTGTGAGGCAGTGCGTGCTAGGCCAGTGCTGGTTGCCTGGCTGCTCTTGGCAGCTGTGAGGTGAGTGCTGCGTGAGGCTCTTGCAGGCATGTGTGAGTGTGGGAAGGTGCTGTTTGTGCTTGGGAGGTGCCTTTTGGTGTGGCCATTAGTGCTGTGGCTGGTGCCTTGTGGCGCAGGGTGTGCGAGGCCAGAGCTGGAGGCAGCATTGGGAGGTCACTTGTGCCTCTGTGCCTTGGCGGGCAGTGCTAGGGTGTTGGCTGGTGGTAGTGGTGGTGGTTGTGAGGTCACTTGTGAAGCAGTGCGTGCTAGGCCAGTGCTGGTTGCCTGGCTGCTCTTGGCAGCTGTGAGGTGAGTGCTGCGTGAGGCTCTTGCAGGCATGTGTGAGTGTGGGAAGGTGCTGTTTGTCCTTGGGAGGTGCCTTTTGGTGTGGCCATTGGTGCTGTGGCTGGTGCCTTGTGGCCCAGGGTGTGCGAGGGTGGAGTTGGAGGCAGCATTGTGAGGTCACTTGTGCCTCTGTGCCTTGTCGGGCAGTGCTAGGGTGTTGGCTGCTGGTGGTGGTGGTTGTGAGGTCACTTGTGAAGCAGTGCGTGCTAGGCCAGTGCTGGTTGCCTGGCTGCTCTTGGCAGCTGTGAGGTGAGTGCTGCGTGAGGCCGTGGCAGGCATGTGTGAGTGTGGGAAGGTGCTGTTTGTCCTTGGGAGGTGCCTTTTGGTGTGGCCATTGGTGCTGTGGCTGGTGCCTTGTGGCCCAGGGTGTGCGAGGGTGGAGCTGGAGGCAGCATTGTGAGGTCACTTGTGCCTCTGTGCCTTGGCGGGCAGTGCTAGGGTGTTGGCTGCTGGTGGTGGTGGTTGTGAGGTGACTTGTGAAGCAGTGCGTGCTAGGCCAGTGCTGGTTGCCTGGCTGCTCTTGGCAGCTGTGAGGTGAGTGCTGCGTGAGGCCGTGGCAGGCATGTGTGAGTGTGGGAAGGTGCTGTTTGTCCTTGGGAGGTGCCTTTTGGTGTGGCCATTGGTGCTGTGGCTGGTGCCTTGTGGCCCAGGGTGTGCGAGGCCAGAGCTGGAGGCAGCATTGTGAGGTCACTTGTGCCTCTGTGCCTTGTCGGGCAGTGCTAGGGTGTTGGCTGGTGGTAGTGGTGGTGGTGAGGTCACTTGTGAGGCAGTGCGTGCTAGGCCAGTGCTGGTTGCCTGGCTGCTCTTGGCAGCTGTGAGGTGAGTGCTGCGTGAGGCCGTCGCAGGCATGTGTGAGTGTGGGAAGGTGCTGTTTGTGCTTGGGAGGTGCCTTTTGGTGTGGCCATTGGTGCTGTGGCTGGTGCCTTGTGGCCCAGGGTGTGCGAGGCCAGAGCTGGAGGCAGCATTGTGAGGTCACTTGTGCCTCTGTGCCTTGGCGGGCAGTGCTAGGGTGTTGGCTGCTGGTGGTGGTGGTGGTGAGGTCACTTGTGAGGCAGTGCGTGCTAGGCCAGTGCTGGTTGCCTGGCTGCTCTTGGCAGCTGTGAGGTGAGTGCTGCGTGAGGCCCTGGCAGGCATGTGTCAGTGTGGGAAGGTGCTGTTTGTCCTTGGGAGGTGCCTTTTGGTGTGGCCATTGGTGCTGTGGCTGGTGCCTTGTGGCCCAGGGTGTGCGAGGCCAGAGCTGGAGGCAGCATTGTGAGGTCACTTGTGCCTCTGTGCCTTGGCAGGCAGTGCTAGGGTGTTGGCTGCTGGTGGTGGTGGTGGTGGTGAGGTGACTTGTGAAGCAGTGCGTGCTAGGCCAGTGCTGGTTGCCTGGCTGCTCTTGGTAGCTGTGAGGTGAGTGCTGTGTGAGGCCGTGGCAGGCATGTGTGAGTGTGGGAAGGTGCTGTTTGTCCTTGGGAGGTGCCTTTTGGTGTGGCCATTGGTGGTGTGGATGGTGCCTTGTGGCCCAGGGTGTGCGAGGCCAGAGCTGGAGGCAGCATTGTGAGGTCACTTGTGCCTCTGTGCCTTGGCGGGCAGTGCTAGGGTGTTGGCTGCTGGTAGTGGTGGTGGTGAGGTCACTTGTGAGGCAGTGCGTGCTAGGCCAGTGCTGGTTGCCTGGCTGCTCTTGGCAGCTGTGAGGTGAGTGCTGCATGAGGCCGTCGCAGGCATGTGTCAGTGTGGGAAGGTGTTGTTTGTAATTGGGAGGTGCCTTTTGGTGTGGCCATTGGTGCTGTGGCTGGTGCCTTGTGGCCCAGGGTGTGCGAGGCCAGAGCTGGAGGCAGCATTGTGAGGTCACTTGTGCCTCTGTGCCTTGGCAGGCAGTGCTAGGGTGTTGGCTTCTGGTGGTAGTGGTGGTGGTGAGGTGACTTGTGAAGCAGTGCGTGCTAGGCCAGTGCTGGTTGCCTGGCTGCTCTTGGTAGCTGTGAGGTCAGTGCTGTGTGAGGCCGTGGCAGGCATGTGTGAGTGTGGGAAGGTGCTGTTTGTGCTTGGGAGGTGCCTTTTGGTGTGGCCATTGGTGCTGTGGCTGGTGCCTTATGGCCCAGGATGTGCGAGGGCAGAGCTGGAGGCAGCATTGTGAGGTCACTTGTGCCTCTGTGCCTTGGCGGGCAGTGCTAGGGTGTTGGCTGCTGGTGGTGGTCGTTGTGAGGTCACTTGTGAGGCAGTGCGTGCTAGGCCAGTGCTGGTTGCCTGGCTGCTCTTGGCAGCTGTGAGGTGAGTGCTGCGTGAGGCCGTGGCAGGCATGTGTGAGTGTGGGAAGGTGCTGTTTGTCCTTGGGAGGTGCCTTTTGGTGTGGCCATTGGTGCTGTGGCTGGTGCCTTGTGGCGCAGGGTGTGCGAGGCCAGAGCTGGAGGCAGCATTGTGAGGTCACTTGTGCCTCTGTGCCTTGGCGGGCAGTGCTAGGGTGTTGGCTGCTGGTGGTGGTGGTTGTGAGGTGACTTGTGAAGCAGTGCGTGCTAGGCCAATGCTGGTTGCCTGGCTGCTCTTGGCAGCTGTGAGGTGAGTGCTGCGTGAGGCCGTCGCAGGCATGTGTGAGTGTGGGAAGGTGCTGTTTGTCCTTGGGAGGTGCCTTTTGGTGTGGCCATTGGTGCTGTGGCTGGTGCCTTGTGGCCCAGGGTGTGCGAGGCCAGAGCTGGAGGCAGCATTGTGAGGTCACTTGTGCCTCTGTGCCTTGTCGGGCAGTGCTAGGGTGTTGGCTGCTGGTGGTGGTGGTGGTGAGATCACTTGTGAGGCAGTGCGTGCTAGGCCAGTGCTGGTTGCCTGGCTGCTCTTGGCAGCTGTGAGGTGAGTGCTGCGTGAGGCTCTTGCAGGCATGTGTCAGTGCGGGAAGGTGCTGTTTGTGCTTGGGAGGTGCCTTTTGGTGTGGCCATTGGTGCTGTGGCTGGTGCCTTGTGGCCCAGGGTGTGCGAGGCCAGAGCTGGAGGCAGCATTGGGAGGTCACTTGTGCCTCTGTGCCTTAGCGGGCATTGCTAGGGTGTTGGCTTCTGGTGGTGGTGGTGGTGGTGAGGTGACTTGTGAAGCAGTGCGTGCTAGGCCAGTGCTGGTTGCCTGGCTGCTCTTGGTAGCTGTGAGGTGAGTGCTGTGTGAGGCCGTGGCAGGCATGTGTGAGTGTGGGAAGGTGCTGTTTGTTCTTGGGAGGTGCCTTTTGGTGTGGCCATTGGTGCTGTGGGTGGTGCCTTGTGGCCCAGGGTGTGCGAGGCCAGAGCTGGAGGCAGCATTGGGAGGTCACTTGTGCCTCTGTGCCTTGGCGGGCAGTGCTAGGGTGTTGGCTGGTGGTAGTGGTGGTGGTTGTGAGGTCACTTGTGAAGCAGTGCGTGCTAGGCCAGTGCTGGTTGCCTGGCTGCTCTTGGCAGCTGTGAGGTGAGTGCTGCGTGAGGCTCTTGCAGGCATGTGTGAGTGTGGGAAGGTGCTGTTTGTCCTTGGGAGGTGCCTTTTGGTGTGGCCATTGGTGCTGTGGCTGGTGCCTTGTGGCCCAGGGTGTGCGAGGGTGGAGTTGGAGGCAGCATTGTGAGGTCACTTGTGCCTCTGTGCCTTGGCGGGCAGTGCTAGGGTGTTGGCTGCTGGTGGTGGTCGTTGTGAGGTCACTTGTGAGGCAGTGCGTGCTAGGCCAGTGCTGGTTGCCTGGCTGCTCTTGGCAGCTGTGAGGTGAGTGCTGCGTGAGGCCGTGGCAGGCATGTGTGAGTGTGGGAAGGTGCTGTTTGTCCTTGGGAGGTGCCTTTTGGTGTGGCCATTGGTGCTGTGGCTGGTGCCTTGTGGCCCAGGGTGTGCGAGGGTGGAGCTGGAGGCAGCATTGTGAGGTCACTTGTGCCTCTGTGCCTTGGCGGGCAGTGCTAGGGTGTTGGCTGCTGGTGGTGGTGGTTGTGAGGTGACTTGTGAAGCAGTGCGTGCTAGGCCAGTGCTGGTTGCCTGGCTGCTCTTGGCAGCTGTGAGGTGAGTGCTGCGTGAGGCCGTGGCAGGCATGTGTGAGTGTGGGAAGGTGCTGTTTGTCCTTGGGAGGTGCCTTTTGGTGTGGCCATTGGTGCTGTGGCTGGTGCCTTGTGGCGCAGGGTGTGCGAGGCCAGACCTGGAGGCAGCATTGTGAGGTCACTTGTGCCTCTGTGCCTTGGCGGGCAGTGCTAGGGTGTTGGCTGGTGGTAGTGGTGGTGGTGAGGTCACTTGTGAGGCAGTGCGTGCTAGGCCAGTGCTGGTTGCCTGGCTGCTCTTGGCAGCTGTGAGGTGAGTGCTGCGTGAGGCCCTGGCAGGCATGTGTCAGTGTGGGAAGGTGCTGTTTGTCCTTGGGAGGTGCCTTTTGGTGTGGCCATTGGTGCTGTGGGTGGTGCCTTGTGGCCCAGGGTGTGCGAGGCCAGAGCTGGAGGCAGCATTGTGAGGTCACTTGTGCCTCTGTGCCTTGGCAGGCAGTGCTAGGGTGTTGGCTTCCGGTGGTGGTGGTGGTGGTGAGGTGACTTGTGAAGCAGTGCGTGCTAGGCCAGTGCTGGTTGCCTGGCTGCTCTTGGTAGCTGTGAGGTGAGTGCTGCGTGAGGCCGTGGCAGGCATGTGTGAGTGTGGGAAGGTGCTGTTTGTCCTTGGGAGGTGCCTTTTGGTGTGGCCATTGGTGCTGTGGCTGGTGCCTTGTGGCCCAGGGTGTGCGAGGCCAGAGCTGGAGGCAGCATTGTGAGGTCACTTGTGCCTCTGTGCCTTGGCGGGCAGTGCTAGGGTGTTGGCTGCTGGTGGTGGTGGTTGTGAGGTGACTTGTGAAGCAGTGCGTGCTAGGCCAATGCTGGTTGCCTGGCTGCTCTTGGCAGCTGTGAGGTGAGTGCTGCGTGAGGCCGTCGCAGGCATGTGTGAGTGTGGGAAGGTGCTGTTTGTGCTTGGGAGGTGCCTTTTGGTGTGGCCATTGGTGCTGTGGCTGGTGCCTTGTGGCCCAGGGTGTGCGAGGCCAGAGCTGGAGGCAGCATTGTGAGGTCACTTGTGCCTCTGTGCCTTGTCGGGCAGTGCTAGTGTGTTGGCTGCTGGTGGTGGTGGTGGTGAGGTCACTTGTGAGGCAGTGCGTGCTAGGCCAGTGCTGGTTGCCTGGCTGCTCTTGGCAGCTGTGAGGTGAGTGCTGCGTGAGGCTCTTGCAGGCATGTGTGAGTGTGGGAAGGTGCTGTTTGTGCTTGGGAGGTGCCTTTTGGTGTGGCCATTAGTGCTGTGGCTGGTGCCTTGTGGCGCAGGGTGTGCGAGGCCAGAGCTGGAGGCAGCATTGGGAGGTCACTTGTGCCTCTGTGCCTTGGCGGGCAGTGCTAGGGTGTTGGCTGGTGGTAGTGGTGGTGGTTGTGAGGTCACTTGTGAAGCAGTGCGTGCTAGGCCAGTGCTGGTTGCCTGGCTGCTCTTGGCAGCTGTGAGGTGAGTGCTGCGTGAGGCTCTTGCAGGCATGTGTGAGTGTGGGAAGGTGCTGTTTGTCCTTGGGAGGTGCCTTTTGGTGTGGCCATTGGTGCTGTGGCTGGTGCCTTGTGGCCCAGGGTGTGCGAGGGTGGAGTTGGAGGCAGCATTGTGAGGTCACTTGTGCCTCTGTGCCTTGGCGGGCAGTGCTAGGGTGTTGGCTGCTGGTGGTGGTGGTTGTGAGGTCACTTGTGAAGCAGTGCGTGCTAGGCCAGTGCTGGTTGCCTGGCTGCTCTTGGCAGCTGTGAGGTGAGTGCTGCGTGAGGCCGTGGCAGGCATGTGTGAGTGTGGGAAGGTGCTGTTTGTCCTTGGGAGGTGCCTTTTGGTGTGGCCATTGGTGCTGTGGGTGGTGCCTTGTGGCCCAGGGTGTGCGAGGGTGGAGCTGGAGGCAGCATTGTGAGGTCACTTGTGCCTCTGTGCCTTGGCGGGCAGTGCTAGGGTGTTGGCTGCTGGTGGTGGTGGTTGTGAGGTGACTTGTGAAGCAGTGCGTGCTAGGCCAGTGCTGGTTGCCTGGCTGCTCTTGGCAGCTGTGAGGTGAGTGCTGCGTGAGGCCGTGGCAGGCATGTGTGAGTGTGGGAAGGTGCTGTTTGTCCTTGGGAGGTGCCTTTTGGTGTGGCCATTGGTGCTGTGGCTGGTGCCTTGTGGCCCAGGGTGTGCGAGGCCAGAGCTGGAGGCAGCATTGTGAGGTCACTTGTGCCTCTGTGCCTTGGCGGGCAGTGCTAGGGTGTTGGCTGGTGGTAGTGGTGGTGGTGAGGTCACTTGTGAGGCAGTGCGTGCTAGGCCAGTGCTGGTTGCCTGGCTGCTCTTGGCAGCTGTGAGGTGAGTGCTGCGTGAGGCCGTCGCAGGCATGTGTGAGTGTGGGAAGGTGCTGTTTGTGCTTGGGAGGTGCCTTTTGGTGTGGCCATTGGTGCTGTGGCTGGTGCCTTGTGGCCCAGGGTGTGCGAGGCCAGAGCTGGAGGCAGCATTGTGAGGTCACTTGTGCCTCTGTGCCTTGGCGGGCAGTGCTAGGGTGTTGGCTGCTGGTGGTGGTGGTGGTGAGGTCACTTGTGAGGCAGTGCGTGCTAGGCCAGTGCTGGTTGCCTGGCTGCTCTTGGCAGCTGTGAGGTGAGTGCTGCGTGAGGCCCTGGCAGGCATGTGTCAGTGTGGGAAGGTGCTGTTTGTCCTTGGGAGGTGCCTTTTGGTGTGGCCATTGGTGCTGTGGCTGGTGCCTTGTGGCCCAGGGTGTGCGAGGCCAGAGCTGGAGGCAGCATTGTGAGGTCACTTGTGCCTCTGTGCCTTGGCAGGCAGTGCTAGGGTGTTGGCTGCTGGTGGTGGTGGTGGTGGTGAGGTGACTTGTGAAGCAGTGCGTGCTAGGCCAGTGCTGGTTGCCTGGCTGCTCTTTGTAGCTGTGAGGTGAGTGCTGCGTGAGGCCGTGGCAGGCATGTGTGAGTGTGGGAAGGTGCTGTTTGTCCTTGGGAGGTGCCTTTTGGTGTGGCCATTGGTGCTGTGGCTGGTGCCTTGTGGCCCAGGGTGTGCGAGGCCAGAGCTGGAGGCAGCATTGTGAGGTCACTTGTGCCTCTGTGCCTTGGCGGGCAGTGCTAGGGTGTTGGCTGCTGGTGGTGGTGGTTGTGAGGTGACTTGTGAAGCAGTGCGTGCTAGGCCAATGCTGGTTGCCTGGCTGCTCTTGGCAGCTGTGAGGTGAGTGCTGCGTGAGGCCGTCGCAGGCATGTGTGAGTGTGGGAAGGTGCTGTTTGTGCTTGGGAGGTGCCTTTTGGTGTGGCCATTGGTGCTGTGGCTGGTGCCTTGTGGCCCAGGGTGTGCGAGGCCAGAGCTGGAGGCAGCATTGTGAGGTCACTTGTGCCTCTGTGCCTTGTCGGGCAGTGCTAGTGTGTTGGCTGCTGGTGGTGGTGGTGGTGAGGTCACTTGTGAGGCAGTGCGTGCTAGGCCAGTGCTGGTTGCCTGGCTGCTCTTGGCAGCTGTGAGGTGAGTGCTGCGTGAGGCTCTTGCAGGCATGTGTGAGTGTGGGAAGGTGCTGTTTGTGCTTGGGAGGTGCCTTTTGGTGTGGCCATTAGTGCTGTGGCTGGTGCCTTGTGGCGCAGGGTGTGCGAGGCCAGAGCTGGAGGCAGCATTGTGAGGTCACTTGTGCCTCTGTGCCTTGGCGGGCAGTGCTAGGGTGTTGGCTGCTGCTGGTGGTGGTGGTGAGGTCACTTGTGAGGCAGTGCGTGCTAGGCCAGTGCTGGTTGCCTGGCTGCTCTTGGTAGCTGTGAGGTGAGTGCTGCGTGAGGCTCTTGCAGGCATGTGTGAGTGTGGGAAGGTGCTGTTTGTCCTTGGGAGGTGCCTTTTGGTGTTGGCATTGGTGCTGTGGCTAGTGCCTTGTGGCCCAGGGTGTGCGAGGCCAGAGCTGGAGGCAGCATTGTGAGGTCACTTGTGCCTCTGTGCCTTGGCGGGCAGTGCTAGGGTGTTGGCTGCTGGTGGTGGTGGTGGTGAGGTCACTTGTGAGGCAGTGCGTGCTAGGCCAGTGCTGGTTGCCTGGCTGCTCTTGGCAGCTGTGAGGTGAGTGCTGCGTGAGGCTCTTGCAGGCATGTGTCAGTGCGGGAAGGTGCTGTTTGTGCTTGGGAGGTGCCTTTTGGTGTGGCCATTGGTGCTGTGGCTGGTGCCTTGTGGCCCAGGGTGTGCGAGGCCAGAGCTGGAGGCAGCATTGGGAGGTCATTTGTGCCTCTGTGCCTTGGCGGGCATTGCTAGGGTGTTGGCTTCTGGTGGTGGTGGTGGTGGTGAGGTGACTTGTGAAGCAGTGCGTGCTAGGCCAGTGCTGGTTGCCTGGCTGCTCTTGGTAGCTGTGAGGTGAGTGCTGTGTGAGGCCGTGGCAGGCATGTGTGAGTGTGGGAAGGTGCTGTTTGTTCTTGGGAGGTGCCTTTTGGTGTGGCCATTGGTGCTGTGGCTGGTGCCTTGTGGCCCAGGGTGTGCGAGGGTGGAGTTGGAGGCAGCATTGTGAGGTCACTTGTGCCTCTGTGCCTTGGCGGGCAGTGCTAGGGTGTTGGCTGCTGGTGGTGGTGGTTGTGAGGTCACTTGTGAAGCAGTGCGTGCTAGGCCAGTGCTGGTTGCCTGGCTGCTCTTGGCAGCTGTGAGGTGAGTGCTGCATGAGGCCGTGGCAGGCATGTGTGAGTGTGGGAAGGTGCTGTTTGTCCTTGGGAGGTGCCTTTTGGTGTGGCCATTGGTGCTGTGGGTGGTGCCTTGTGGCCCAGGGTGTGCGAGGGTGGAGCTGGAGGCAGCATTGGGAGGTCACTTGTGCCTCTGTGCCTTGGCGGGCAGTGCTAGGGTGTTGGCTGCTGGTGGTGGTGGTTGTGAGCTCACTTGTGAAGCAGTGCGTGCTAGGCCAGTGCTGGTTGCCTGGCTGCTCTTGGCAGCTGTGAGGTGAGTGCTGCGTGAGGCCGTGGCAGGCATGTGTGAGTGTGGGAAGGTGCTGTTTGTCCTTGGGAGGTGCCTTTTGGTGTGGCCATTGGTGCTGTGGCTGGTGCCTTGTGGCCCAGGGTGTGCGAGGGTGGAGCTGGAGGCAGCATTGTGAGGTCACTTGTGCCTCTGTGCCTTGGCGGGCAGTGCTAGGGTGTTGGCTGGTGGTAGTGGTGGTGGTGAGGTCACTTGTGAGGCAGTGCGTGCTAGGCCAGTGCTGGTTGCCTGGCTGCTCTTGGCAGCTGTGAGGTGAGTGCTGCGTGAGGCCGTCGCAGGCATGTGTGAGTGTGGGAAGGTGCTGTTTGTGCTTGGGAGGTGCCTTTTGGTGTGGCCATTGGTGCTGTGGCTGGTGCCTTGTGGCGCAGGGTGTGCGAGGCCAGAGCTGGAGGCAGCATTGTGAGGTCACTTGTGCCTCTGTGCCTTGCCAGGCAGTGCTAGGGTGTTGGCTGGTGGTAGTGGTGGTGGTGAGGTCACTTGTGAGGCAGTGCGTGCTAGGCCAGTGCTGGTTGCCTGGCTGCTCTTGGCAGCTGTGAGGTGAGTGCTGTGTGAGGCCGTGACAGGCATGTGTGAGTGTGGGAAGGTGCTGTTTGTGCTTGGGAGGTGCCTTTTGGTGTGGCCATTGGTGCTGTGGGTGGTGCCTTGTGGCCCAGGGTGTGCGAGGCCAGAGCTGGAGGCAGCATTGGGAGGTCACTTGTGCCTCTGTGCCTTGGCGGGCAGTGCTAGGGTGTTGGCTGCTGGTGGTGGTGGTGGTGAGGTGACTTGTGAAGCAGTGCGTGCTAGGCCAGTGCTGGTTGCCTGGCTGCTCTTGGTAGCTGTGAGGTCAGTGCTGTGTGAGGCCGTGGCAGGCATGTGTGAGTGTGGGAAGGTGCTGTTTGTGCTTGGGAGGTGCCTTTTGGTGTGGCCATTGGTGCTGTGGCTGGTGCCTTATGGCCCAGGATGTGCGAGGGCAGAGCTGGAGGCAGCATTGTGAGGTCACTTGTGCCTCTGTGCCTTGGCGGGCAGTGCTAGGGTGTTGGCTGCTGGTGGTGGTCGTTGTGAGGTCACTTGTGAGGCAGTGCGTGCTAGGCCAGTGCTGGTTGCCTGGCTGCTCTTGGCAGCTGTGAGGTGAGTGCTGCGTGAGGCCGTGGCAGGCATGTGTGAGTGTGGGAAGGTGCTGTTTGTCCTTGGGAGGTGCCTTTTGGTGTGGCCATTGGTGCTGTGGCTGGTGCCTTGTGGCGCAGGGTGTGCGAGGCCAGAGCTGGAGGCAGCATTGTGAGGTCACTTGTGCCTCTGTGCCTTGGCGGGCAGTGCTAGGGTGTTGGCTGCTGGTGGTGGTGGTGGTGAGGTGACTTGTGAAGCAGTGCGTGCTAGGCCAATGCTGGTTGCCTGGCTGCTCTTGGCAGCTGTGAGGTGAGTGCTGCGTGAGGCCGTCGCAGGCATGTGTCAGTGTGGGAAGGTGCTGTTTGTGCTTGGGAGGTGCCTTTTGGTGTGGCCATTGGTGCTGTGGCTGGTGCCTTGTGGCCCAGGGTGTGCGAGGCCAGAGCTGGAGGCAGCATTGTGAGGTCACTTGTGCCTCTGTGCCTTGTCGGGCAGTGCTAGGGTGTTGGCTGCTGGTGGTGGTGGTGGTGAGATCACTTGTGAGGCAGTGCGTGCTAGGCCAGTGCTGGTTGCCTGGCTGCTCTTGGCAGCTGTGAGGTGAGTGCTGCGTGAGGCTCTTGCAGGCATGTGTCAGTGCGGGAAGGTGCTGTTTGTGCTTGGGAGGTGCCTTTTGGTGTGGCCATTGGTGCTGTGGCTGGTGCCTTGTGGCCCAGGGTGTGCGAGGCCAGAGCTGGAGGCAGCATTGGGAGGTCACTTGTGCCTCTGTGCCTTAGCGGGCATTGCTAGGGTGTTGGCTTCTGGTGGTGGTGGTGGTGGTGAGGTGACTTGTGAAGCAGTGCGTGCTAGGCCAGTGCTGGTTGCCTGGCTGCTCTTGGTAGCTGTGAGGTGAGTGCTGTGTGAGGCCGTGGCAGGCATGTGTGAGTGTGGGAAGGTGCTGTTTGTTCTTGGGAGGTGCCTTTTGGTGTGGCCATTGGTGCTGTGGCTGGTGCCTTGTGGCCCAGGGTGTGCGAGGCCAGAGCTGGAGGCAGCATTGGGAGGTCACTTGTGCCTCTGTGCCTTGGCGGGCAGTGCTAGGGTGTTGGCTGGTGGTAGTGGTGGTGGTTGTGAGGTCACTTGTGAAGCAGTGCGTGCTAGGCCAGTGCTGGTTGCCTGGCTGCTCTTGGCAGCTGTGAGGTGAGTGCTGCGTGAGGCTCTTGCAGGCATGTGTGAGTGTGGGAAGGTGCTGTTTGTCCTTGGGAGGTGCCTTTTGGTGTGGCCATTGGTGCTGTGGCTGGTGCCTTGTGGCCCAGGGTGTGCGAGGGTGGAGTTGGAGGCAGCATTGTGAGGTCACTTGTGCCTCTGTGCCTTGGCGGGCAGTGCTAGGGTGTTGGCTGCTGGTGGTGGTGGTTGTGAGGTCACTTGTGAAGCAGTGCGTGCTAGGCCAGTGCTGGTTGCCTGGCTGCTCTTGGCAGCTGTGAGGTGAGTGCTGCGTGAGGCCGTGGCAGGCATGTGTGAGTGTGGGAAGGTGCTGTTTGTCCTTGGGAGGTGCCTTTTGGTGTGGCCATTGGTGCTGTGGCTGGTGCCTTGTGGCCCAGGGTGTGCGAGGGTGGAGCTGGAGGCAGCATTGTGAGGTCACTTGTGCCTCTGTGCCTTGGCGGGCAGTGCTAGGGTGTTGGCTGCTGGTGGTGGTGGTTGTGAGGTGACTTGTGAAGCAGTGCGTGCTAGGCCAGTGCTGGTTGCCTGGCTGCTCTTGGCAGCTGTGAGGTGAGTGCTGCGTGAGGCCGTGGCAGGCATGTGTGAGTGTGGGAAGGTGCTGTTTGTCCTTGGGAGGTGCCTTTTGGTGTGGCCATTGGTGCTGTGGCTGGTGCCTTGTGGCGCAGGGTGTGCGAGGCCAGACCTGGAGGCAGCATTGTGAGGTCACTTGTGCCTCTGTGCCTTGTCGGGCAGTGCTAGGGTGTTGGCTGGTGGTAGTGGTGGTGGTGAGGTCACTTGTGAGGCAGTGCGTGCTAGGCCAGTGCTGGTTGCCTGGCTGCTCTTGGCAGCTGTGAGGTGAGTGCTGCGTGAGGCCGTCGCAGGCATGTGTGAGTGTGGGAAGGTGCTGTTTGTGCTTGGGAGGTGCCTTTTGGTGTGGCCATTGGTGCTGTGGCTGGTGCCTTGTGGCCCAGGGTGTGCGAGGCCAGAGCTGGAGGCAGCATTGTGAGGTCACTTGTGCCTCTGTGCCTTGGCGGGCAGTGCTAGGGTGTTGGCTGCTGGTGGTGGTGGTGGTGAGGTCACTTGTGAGGCAGTGCGTGCTAGGCCAGTGCTGGTTGCCTGGCTGCTCTTGGCAGCTGTGAGGTGAGTGCTGCGTGAGGCCCTGGCAGGCATGTGTCAGTGTGGGAAGGTGCTGTTTGTCCTTGGGAGGTGCCTTTTGGTGTGGCCATTGGTGCTGTGGGTGGTGCCTTGTGGCCCAGGGTGTGCGAGGCCAGAGCTGGAGGCAGCATTGTGAGGTCACTTGTGCCTCTGTGCCTTGGCAGGCAGTGCTAGGGTGTTGGCTTCTGGTGGTGGTGGTGGTGGTGAGGTGACTTGTGAAGCAGTGCGTGCTAGGCCAGTGCTGGTTGCCTGGCTGCTCTTGGTAGCTGTGAGGTGAGTGCTGCGTGAGGCCGTGGCAGGCATGTGTGAGTGTGGGAAGGTGCTGTTTGTCCTTGGGAGGTGCCTTTTGGTGTGGCCATTGGTGCTGTGGCTGGTGCCTTGTGGCCCAGGGTGTGCGAGGCCAGAGCTGGAGGCAGCATTGTGAGGTCACTTGTGCCTCTGTGCCTTGGCGGGCAGTGCTAGGGTGTTGGCTGCTGGTGGTGGTGGTTGTGAGGTGACTTGTGAAGCAGTGCGTGCTAGGCCAATGCTGGTTGCCTGGCTGCTCTTGGCAGCTGTGAGGTGAGTGCTGCGTGAGGCCGTCGCAGGCGTGTGTGAGTGTGGGAAGGTGCTGTTTGTGCTTGGGAGGTGCCTTTTGGTGTGGCCATTGGTGCTGTGGCTGGTGCCTTGTGGCCCAGGGTGTGCGAGGCCAGAGCTGGAGGCAGCATTGTGAGGTCACTTGTGCCTCTGTGCCTTGTCGGGCAGTGCTAGTGTGTTGGCTGCTGGTGGTGGTGGTGGTGAGGTCACTTGTGAGGCAGTGCGTGCTAGGCCAGTGCTGGTTGCCTGGCTGCTCTTGGCAGCTGTGAGGTGAGTGCTGCGTGAGGCTCTTGCAGGCATGTGTGAGTGTGGGAAGGTGCTGTTTGTGCTTGGGAGGTGCCTTTTGGTGTGGCCATTAGTGCTGTGGCTGGTGCCTTGTGGCGCAGGGTGTGCGAGGCCAGAGCTGGAGGCAGCATTGTGAGGTCACTTGTGCCTCTGTGCCTTGGCGGGCAGTGCTAGGGTGTTGGCTGCTGCTGGTGGTGGTGGTGAGGTCACTTGTGAGGCAGTGCGTGCTAGGCCAGTGCTGGTTGCCTGGCTGCTCTTGGTAGCTGTGAGGTGAGTGCTGCGTGAGGCTCTTGCAGGCATGTGTGAGTGTGGGAAGGTGCTGTTTGTCCTTGGGAGGTGCCTTTTGGTGTTGGCATTGGTGCTGTGGCTAGTGCCTTGTGGCCCAGGGTGTGCGAGGCCAGACCTGGAGGCAGCATTGTGAGGTCACTTGTGCCTCTGTGCCTTGGCGGGCAGTGCTAGGGTGTTGGCTGCTGGTGGTGGTGGTGGTTGTGAGGTCACTTGTGAGGCAGTGCGTGCTAGGCCAGTGCTGGTTGCCTGGCTGCTCTTGGCAGCTGTGAGGTGAGTGCTGCGTGAGGCTCTTGCAGGCATGTGTGAGTGTGGGAAGGTGCTGTTTGTCCTTGGGAGGTGCCTTTTGGTGTGGCCATTGGTGCTGTGGCTGGTGCCTTGTGGCCCAGGGTGTGCGAGGGTGGAGTTGGAGGCAGCATTGTGAGGTCACTTGTGCCTCTGTGCCTTGGCGGGCAGTGCTAGGGTGTTGGCTGCTGGTGGTGGTGGTTGTGAGGTCACTTGTGAAGCAGTGCGTGCTAGGCCAGTGCTGGTTGCCTGGCTGCTCTTGGCAGCTGTGAGGTGAGTGCTGCGTGAGGCCGTGGCAGGCATGTGTGAGTGTGGGAAGGTGCTGTTTGTCCTTGGGAGGTGCCTTTTGGTGTGGCCATTGGTGCTGTGGGTGGTGCCTTGTGGCCCAGGGTGTGCGAGGGCAGAGCTGGAGGCAGCATTGGGAGGTCACTTGTGCCTCTGTGCCTTGGCGGGCAGTGCTAGGGTGTTGGCTGCTGGTGGTGGTGGTTGTGAGCTCACTTGTGAAGCAGTGCGTGCTAGGCCAGTGCTGGTTGCCTGGCTGCTCTTGGCAGCTGTGAGGTGAGTGCTGCGTGAGGCCGTGGCAGGCATGTGTGAGTGTGGGAAGGTGCTGTTTGTCCTTGGGAGGTGCCTTTTGGTGTGGCCATTGGTGCTGTGGCTGGTGCCTTGTGGCCCAGGGTGTGCGAGGGTGGAGCTGGAGGCAGCATTGTGAGGTCACTTGTGCCTCTGTGCCTTGGCGGGCAGTGCTAGGGTGTTGGCTGGTGGTAGTGGTGGTGGTGAGGTCACTTGTGAGGCAGTGCGTGCTAGGCCAGTGCTGGTTGCCTGGCTGCTCTTGGCAGCTGTGAGGTGAGTGCTGCGTGAGGCCGTCGCAGGCATGTGTGAGTGTGGGAAGGTGCTGTTTGTGCTTGGGAGGTGCCTTTTGGTGTGGCCATTGGTGCTGTGGCTGGTGCCTTGTGGCGCAGGGTGTGCGAGGCCAGAGCTGGAGGCAGCATTGTGAGGTCACTTGTGCCTCTGTGCCTTGGCAGGCAGTGCTAGGGTGTTGGCTGGTGGTAGTGGTGGTGGTGAGGTCACTTGTGAGGCAGTGCGTGCTAGGCCAGTGCTGGTTGCCTGGCTGCTCTTGGCAGCTGTGAGGTGAGTGCTGTGTGAGGCCGTGACAGGCATGTGTGAGTGTGGGAAGGTGCTGTTTGTGCTTGGGAGGTGCCTTTTGGTGTGGCCATTGGTGCTGTGGGTGGTGCCTTGTGGCCCAGGGTGTGCGAGGCCAGAGCTGGAGGCAGCATTGGGAGGTCACTTGTGCCTCTGTGCCTTGGCGGGCAGTGCTAGGGTGTTGGCTGCTGGTGGTGGTGGTGGTGAGGTGACTTGTGAAGCAGTGCGTGCTAGGCCAGTGCTGGTTGCCTGGCTGCTCTTGGCAGCTGTGAGGTGAGTGCTGCGTGAGGCCGTGGCAGGCATGTGTGAGTGTGGGAAGGTGCTGTTTGTCCTTGGGAGGTGCCTTTTGGTGTGGCCATTGGTGCTGTGGGTGGTGCCTTGTGGCCCAGGTTGTGCGAGGGTGGAGCTGGAGGCAGCATTGGGAGGTCACTTGTGCCTCTGTGCCTTGGCGGGCAGTGCTAGGGTGTTGGCTGCTGGTGGTGGTGGTTGTGAGCTCACTTGTGAAGCAGTGCGTGCTAGGCCAGTGCTGGTTGCCTGGCTGCTCTTGGCAGCTGTGAGGTGAGTGCTGCGTGAGGCCGTGGCAGGCATGTGTGAGTGTGGGAAGGTGCTGTTTGTCCTTGGGAGGTGCCTTTTGGTGTGGGCATTGGTGCTGTGGGTGGTGCCTTGTGGCCCAGGGTGTGCGAGGGTGGAGCTGGAGGCAGCATTGTGAGGTCACTTGTGCCTCTGTGCCTTGGCGGGCAGTGCTAGGGTGTTGGCTGGTGGTAGTGGTGGTGGTGAGGTCACTTGTGAGGCAGTGCGTGCTAGGCCAGTGCTGGTTGCCTGGCTGCTCTTGGCAGCTGTGAGGTGAGTGCTGCGTGAGGCCGTCGCAGGCATGTGTGAGTGTGGGAAGGTGCTGTTTGTGCTTGGGAGGTGCCTTTTGGTGTGGCCATTGGTGCTGTGGCTGGTGCCTTGTGGCGCAGGGTGTGCGAGGCCAGAGCTGGAGGCAGCATTGTGAGGTCACTTGTGCCTCTGTGCCTTGTCGGGCAGTGCTAGGGTGTTGGCTGGTGGTAGTGGTGGTGGTGAGGTCACTTGTGAGGCAGTGCGTGCTAGGCCAGTGCTGGTTGCCTGGCTGCTCTTGGCAGCTGTGAGGTGAGTGCTGTGTGAGGCCGTGACAGGCATGTGTGAGTGTGGGAAGGTGCTGTTTGTGCTTGGGAGGTGCCTTTTGGTGTGGCCATTGGTGCTGTGGGTGGTGCCTTGTGGCCCAGGGTGTGCGAGGCCAGAGCTGGAGGCAGCATTGGGAGGTCACTTGTGCCTCTGTGCCTTGGCGGGCAGTGCTAGGGTGTTGGCTGCTGGTGGTGGTGGTGGTGAGGTGACTTGTGAAGCAGTGCGTGCTAGGCCAGTGCTGGTTGCCTGGCTGCTCTTGGCAGCTGTGAGGTGAGTGCTGCGTGAGGCTCTTGCAGGCATGTGTGAGTGTGGGAAGGTGCTGTTTGTCCTTTGGAGGTGCCTTTTGGTGTGGCCATTGGTGGTGTGGCTGGTGCCTTGTGGCCCAGGGTGTGCGAGGCCAGAGCTGGAGGCAGCATTGGGAGGTCACTTGTGCCTCTGTGCCTTGGCGGGCAGTGCTAGGGTGTTGGCTGCTGGTGGTGGTCGTTGTGAGGTCACTTGTGAGGCAGTGCGTGCTAGGCCAGTGCTGGTTGCCTGGCTGCTCTTGGCAGCTGTGAGGTGAGTGCTGCGTGAGGCCGTCGCAGGCATGTGTCAGTGTGGGAAGGTGCTGTTTGTGCTTGGGAGGTGCCTTTTGGTGTGGCCATTAGTGCTGTGGGTGGTGCCTTGTGGCCCAGGGTGTGCGAGGCCAGAGCTGGAGGCAGCATTGTGAGGTCACTTGTGCCTCTGTGCCTTGGCGGGCAGTGCTAGGGTGTTGGCTGCTGGTGGTGGTGGTGGTGAGGTCACTTGTGAGGCAGTGCGTGCTAGGCCAGTGCTGGTTGCCTCGCTGCTCTTGGTGGCTGTGAGGTGAGTGCTGCGTGAGGCTCTTGCAGGCATGTGTGAGTGTGGGAAGGTGCTGTTTGTGCTTGGGAGGTGCCTTTTGGTGTGGCCATTGGTGCTGTGGCTAGTGCCTTGTGGCGCAGGGTGTGCGAGGCCAGACCTGGAGGCAGCATTGTGAGGTCACTTGTGCCTCTGTGCCTTGGCGGGCAGTGCTAGGGTGTTGGCTGCTGGTGGTGGTGGTTGTGAGGTCACTTGTGAGGCAGTGCGTGCTAGGCCAGTGCTGGTTGCCTGGCTGCTCTTGGCAGCTGTGATGTGAGTGCTGCGTGAGGCCGTCGCAGGCATGTGTGAGTGTGGGAAGGTGTTGTTTTTGCTTGGGAGGTGCCTTTTGGTGTGGCCATTGGTGCTGTGGCTGGTGCCTTGTGGCCCAGGGTGTGCGAGGCCAGAGCTGGAGGCAGCATTGGGAGGTCACTTGTGCCTCTGTGCCTTGGCGGGCAGTGCTAGGGTGTTGGCTGGTGGTAGTGGTGGTGGTGAGGTCACTTGTGAGGCAGTGCGTGCTAGGCCAGTGCTGGTTGCCTGGCTGCTCTTGGCAGCTGTGAGGTGAGTGCTGCGTGAGGCCGTGACAGGCATGTGTGAGTGTGGGAAGGTGCTGTTTGTGCTTGGGAGGTGCCTTTTGGTGTGGCCATTGGTGGTGTGGCTGGTGCCTTGTGGCCCAGGGTGTGCGAGGCCAGAGCTGGAGGCAGCATTGTGAGGTCACTTGTGCCTCTGTGCCTTGGCGGGCAGTGCTAGGGTGTTGGCTGCTGGTTGTGGTCGTTGTGAGGTCACTTGTGAGGCAGTGCATGCTAGGCCAGTGCTGGTTGCCTGACTGCTCTTGGCAGCTGTGAGGTGAGTGCTGCGTGAGGCCGTCGCAGGCATGTGTCAGTGTGGGAAGGTGCTGTTTGTCCTTGGGAGGTGCCTTTTGGTGTGGCCATTGGTGCTGTGGCTGGTGCCTTGTGGCCCAGGGTGTGCGAGGCCAGAGCTGGAGGCAGCATTGTGAGGTCACTTGTGCCTCTGTGCCTTGGCGGGCATTGCTAGGGTGTTGGCTTCTGGTGGTGGTGGTGGTTGTGAGGTGACTTGTGAAGCAGTGCATGCTAGGCCAGTGCTGGTTGCCTGGCTGCTCTTGGTAGCTGTGAGGTGAGTGCTGTGTGAGGCCGTGGCAGGCATGTGTGAGTGTGGGAAGGTGCTGTTTGTGCTTGGGAGGTGGCTTTTGGTGTGGCCATTGGTGCTGTGGCTGGTGCCTTATGGCCCAGGATGTGCGAGGGCAGAGCTGGAGGCAGCATTGTGAGGTCACTTGTGCCTCTGTGCCTTGGCGGGCAGTGCTAGGGTGTTGGCTGGTGGTGGTGGTGGTTGTGAGGTGACTTGTGAGGCAGTGCGTGCTAGGCCAGTGCTGGTTGCCTGGCTGCTCTTGGCAGCTCTGAGGTGAGTGCTGCGTGAGGCCGTGGCAGGCATGTGTGAGTGTGGGAAGGTGCTGTTTGTTCTTGGGAGGTGCCTTTTGGTGTGGCCATTGGTGCTGTGGCTGGTGCCTTGTGGCCCAGGGTGTGCGAGGGTGGAGCTGGAGGCAGCATTGTGAGGTCACTTGTGCCTCTGTGCCTTGGCGGGCAGTGCTAGGGTGTTGGCTGCTGGTGGTGGTGGTGGTGAGGTCACTTGTGAGGCAGTGCGTGCTAGGCCAGTGCTGGTTGCCTGGCTGCTCTTGGCAGCTGTGAGGTGAGTGCTGCGTGAGGCTCTTGCAGGCATGTGTCAGTGCGGGAAGGTGCTGTTTGTCCTTGGGAGGTGCCTTTTGGTGTGGCCATTGGTGCTGTGGCTGGTGCCTTGTGGCCCAGGGTGTGCGAGGCCAGAGCTGGAGGCAGCATTGTGAGGTCACTTGTGCCTCTGTGCCTTGGCGGGCATTGCTAGGATATTGGCTTCTGGTGGTTGTGGTGGTGGTGAGGTGACTTGTGAAGCAGTGCGTGCTAGGCCAGTGCTGGTTGCCTGGCTGCTCTTGGTAGCTGTGAGGTGAGTGCTGTGTGAGGCCGTGGCAGGCATGTGTGAGTGTGGGAAGGTGCTGTTTGTTCTTGGGAGGTGCCTTTTGGTGTGGCCATTGGTGGTGTGGCTGGTGCCTTGTGGCCCAGGGTGTGCGAGGCCAGAGCTGGAGGCAGCATTGGGAGGTCACTTGTGCCTCTGTGCCTTGGCGGGCAGTGCTAGGGTGTTGGCTGGTGGTAGTGGTGGTGGTTGTGAGGTCACTTGTGAAGCAGTGCGTGCTAGGCCAGTGCTGGTTGCCTGGCTGCTCTTGGCAGCTGTGAGGTGAGTGCTGCGTGAGGCCGTGACAGGCATGTGTGAGTGTGGGAAGGTGCTGTTTGTGCTTGGGAGGTGCCTTTTGGTGTGGCCATTGGTGCTGTGGCTGGTGCCTTGTGGCCCAGGGTGTGCGAGGGTGGAGCTGGAGGCAGCATTGGGAGGTCACTTGTGCCTCTGTGCCTTGGCGGGCAGTGCTAGGGTGTTGGCTGCTGGTGGTGGTGGTTGTGAGGTGACTTGTGAAGCAGTGCGTGCTAGGCCAGTGCTGGTTGCCTGGCTGCTCGTGGCAGCTGTGAGGTGAGTGCTGCGTGAGGCTCTTGCAGGCATGTGTGAGTGTGGGAAGGTGCTGTTTGTCCTTGGGAGGTGCCTTTTGGTGTGGCCATTGGTGCTGTGGCTGGTGCCTTGTGGCCCAGGGTGTGCGAGGGTGGAGCTGGAGGCAGCATTGTGAGGTCACTTGTGCCTCTGTGCCTTGGCGGGCAGTGCTAGGGTGTTGGCTGCTGGTGGTGGTGGTTGTGAGGTGACTTGTGAAGCAGTGCGTGCTAGGCCAGTGCTGGTTGCCTGGCTGCTCTTGGCAGCTGTGAGGTGAGTGCTGCGTGAGGCCGTGGCAGGCATGTGTCAGTGTGGGAAGGTGCTGTTTGTGCTTGGGAGGTGCCTTTTGGTGTGGCCATTGGTGCTGTGGCTGGTGCCTTGTGGCGCAGGGTGTGCGAGGCCAGAGCTGGAGGCAGCATTGTGAGGTCACTTGTGCCTCTGTGCCTTGGCGGGCAGTGCTAGGGTGTTGGCTGGTGGTAGTGGTGGTGGTGAGGTCACTTGTGAGGCAGTGCGTGCTAGGCCAGTGCTGGTTGCCTGGCTGCTCTTGGCAGCTGTGAGGTGAGTGCTGCGTGAGGCCGTCGCAGGCATGTGTGAGTGTGGGAAGGTGCTGTTTGTGCTTGGGAGGTGCCTTTTGGTGTGGCCATTGGTGCTGTGGCTGGTGCCTTGTGGCCCAGGGTGTGCGAGGCCAGAGCTGGAGGCAGCATTGGGAGGTCACTTGTGCCTCTGTGCCTTGGCGGGCAGTGCTAGGGTGTTGGCTGCTGGTGGTGGTGGTGGTGAGGTCACTTGTGAGGCAGTGCGTGCTAGGCCAGTGCTGGTTGCCTGGCTGCTCTTGGCAGCTGTGAGGTGAGTGCTGCGTGAGGCTCTTGCAGGCATGTGTGAGTGTGGGAAGGTGCTGTTTGTCCTTGGGAGGTGCCTTTTGGTGTGGCCATTGGTGCTGTGGCTGGTGCCTTGTGGCCCAGGGTGTGCGAGGCCAGAGCTGGAGGCAGCATTGGGAGGTCACTTGTGCCTCTGTGCCTTGGCGGGCAGTGCTAGGGTGTTGGCTGCTGGTGGTGGTCGTTGTGAGGTCACTTGTGAGGCAGTGCATGCTAGGCCAGTGCTGGTTGCCTGGCTGCTCTTGGCAGCTGTGAGGTGAGTGCTGCATGAGGCCGTCGCAGGCATGTGTCAGTGTGGGAAGGTGTTGTTTGTGCTTGGGAGGTGCCTTTTGGTGTGGCCATTGGTGGTGTGGCTGGTGCCTTGTGGCCCAGGGTGTGCGAGGGTGGAGCTAGAGGCAGCATTGTGAGGTCACTTGTGCCTCTGTGCCTTGGCAGGCAGTGCTAGGGTGTTGGCTGCTGGTGGTGGTGGTGGTGGTGAGGTGACTTGTGAAGCAGTGCGTGCTAGGCCAGTGCTGGTTGCCTGGCTGCTCTTGGTAGCTGTGAGGTGAGTGCTGTGTGAGGCCGTGGCAGGCATGTGTGAGTGTGGGAAGGTGCTGTTTGTCCTTGGGAGGTGCCTTTTGGTGTGGCCATTGGTGCTGTGGCTGGTGCCTTATGGCCCAGGATGTGCAAGGGCAGAGCTGGAGGCAGCATTGTGAGGTCACTTGTGCCTCTGTGCCTTGGCGGGCAGTGCTAGGGTGTTGGCTGCTGGTGGTGGTCGTTGTGAGGTCACTTGTGAGGCAGTGCGTGCTAGGCCAGTGCTGGTTGCCTGGCTGCTCTTGGCAGCTGTGAGGTGAGTGCTGCGTGAGGCTCTTGCAGGCATGTGTGAGTGTGGGAAGGTGCTGTTTGTCCTTGGGAGGTGCCTTTTGGTGTGGCCATTGGTGCTGTGGCTGGTGCCTTGTGGCCCAGGGTGTGCGAGGCCAGAGCTGGAGGCAGCATTGTGAGGTCACTTGTGCCTCTGTGCCTTGGCGGGCAGTGCTAGGGTGTTGGCTGCTGGTGGTGGTGGTTGTGAGGTGACTTGTGAAGCAGTGCGTGCTAGGCCAGTGCTGGTTGCCTGGCTGCTCTTGGCAGCTGTGAGGTGAGTGCTGCGTGAGGCCGTGGCAGGCATGTGTGAGTGTGGGAAGGTGCTGTTTGTGCTTGGGAGGTGCCTTTTGGTGTGGCCATTGGTGCTGTGGCTGGTGCCTTGTGGCGCAGGGTGTGCGAGGCCAGAGCTGGAGGCAGCATTGTGAGGTCACTTGTGCCTCTGTGCCTTGGCGGGCAGTGCTAGGGTGTTGGCTGGTGGTAGTGGTGGTGGTGAGGTCACTTGTGAGGCAGTGCGTGCTAGGCCAGTGCTGGTTGCCTGGCTGCTCTTGGCAGCTGTGAGGTGAGTGCTGTGTGAGGCCGTCGCAGGCATGTGTGAGTGTGGGAAGGTGCTGTTTGTGCTTGGGAGGTGCCTTTTGGTGTGGCCATTGGTGCTGTGGCTGGTGCCTTGTGGCCCAGGGTGTGCGAGGCCAGAGCTCGAGGCAGCATTGGGAGGTCACTTGTGCCTCTGTGCCTTGGCGGGCAGTGCTAGGGTGTTGGCTGCTGGTGGTGGTGGTGGTGAGGTCACTTGTGAGGCAGTGCGTGCTAGGCCAGTGCTGGTTGCCTGGCTGCTCTTGGCAGCTGTGAGGTGAGTGCTGCGTGAGGCTCTTGCAGGCATGTGTGAGTGTGGGAAGGTGATGTTTGTGCTTGGGAGGTGCCTTTTGGTGTGGCCATTGGTGCTGTGGCTGGTGCCTTGTGGCCCAGGGTGTGCGAGGGTGGAGCTGGAGGCAGCATTGTGAGGTCACTTGTGCCTCTGTGCCTTGGCGGGCAGTGCTAGGGTGTTGGCTGCTGGTGGTGGTGGTTGTGAGGTCACTTGTGAGGCAGTGCGTGCTAGGCCAGTGCTGGTTGCCTGGCTGCTCTTGGCAGCTGTGAGGTGAGTGCTGCGTGAGGCTCTTGCAGGCATGTGTCAGTGCGGGAAGGTGCTGTTTGTCCTTGGGAGGTGCCTTTTGGTGTGGCCATTGGTGCTGTGGCTGGTGCCTTGTGGCCCAGGGTGTGCGAGGCCAGAGCTGGAGGCAGCATTGTGAGGTCACTTGTGCCTCTGTGCCTTGGCGGGCATTGCTAGGATGTTGGCTTCTGGTGGTTGTGGTGGTGGTGAGGTGACTTGTGAAGCAGTGCGTGCTAGGCCAGTGCTGGTTGCCTGGCTGCTCTTGGTAGCTGTGAGGTGAGTGCTGTGTGAGGCCGTGGCAGGCATGTGTGAGTGTGGGAAGGTGCTGTTTGTTCTTGGGAGGTGCCTTTTGGTGTGGCCATTGGTGGTGTGGCTGGTGCCTTGTGGCCCAGGGTGTGCGAGGGTGGAGCTGGAGGCAGCATTGGGAGGTCACTTGTGCCTCTGTGCCTTGGCGGGCAGTGCTAGGGTGTTGGCTGGTGGTAGTGGTGGTGGTTGTGAGGTCACTTGTGAAGCAGTGCGTGCTAGGCCAGTGCTGGTTGCCTGGCTGCTCTTGGCAGCTGTGAGGTGAGTGCTGCGTGAGGCCGTGACAGGCATGTGTGAGTGTGGGAAGGTGCTGTTTGTGCTTGGGAGGTGCCTTTTGGTGTGGCCATTGGTGCTGTGGCTGGTGCCTTGTGGCCCAGGGTGTGCGAGGGTGGAGCTGGAGGCAGCATTGTGAGGTCACTTGTGCCTCTGTGCCTTGGCGGGCAGTGCTAGGGTGTTGGCTGCTGGTGGTGGTGGTTGTGAGGTGACTTGTGAAGCAGTGCGTGCTAGGCCAGTGCTGGTTGCCTGGCTGCTCGTGGCAGCTGTGAGGTGAGTGCTGCGTGAGGCTCTTGCAGGCATGTGTGAGTGTGGGAAGGTGCTGTTTGTCCTTGGGAGGTGCCTTTTGGTGTGGCCATTGGTGCTGTGGCTGGTGCCTTGTGGCCCAGGGTGTGCGAGGGTGGAGCTGGAGGCAGCATTGTGAGGTCACTTGTGCCTCTGTGCCTTGGCGGGCAGTGCTAGGGTGTTGGCTGCTGGTAGTGGTGGTTGTGAGGTGACTTGTGAAGCAGTGCGTGCTAGGCCAGTGCTGGTTGCCTGGCTGCTCTTGGCAGCTGTGAGGTGAGTGCTGCGTGAGGCCGTGGCAGGCATGTGTCAGTGTGGGAAGGTGCTGTTTGTGCTTGGGAGGTGCCTTTTGGTGTGGCCATTGGTGCTGTGGCTGGTGCCTTGTGGCGCAGGGTGTGCGAGGCCAGAGCTGGAGGCAGCATTGTGAGGTCACTTGTGCCTCTGTGCCTTGGCGGGCAGTGCTAGGGTGTTGGCTGGTGGTAGTGGTGGTGGTGAGGTCACTTGTGAGGCAGTGCGTGCTAGGCCAGTGCTGGTTGCCTGGCTGCTCTTGGCAGCTGTGAGGTGAGTGCTGCGTGAGGCCGTCGCAGGCATGTGTGAGTGTGGGAAGGTGCTGTTTGTGCTTGGGAGGTGCCTTTTGGTGTGGCCATTGGTGCTGTGGCTGGTGCCTTGTGGCCCAGGGTGTGCGAGGCCAGAGCTCGAGGCAGCATTGGGAGGTCACTTGTGCCTCTGTGCCTTGGCGGGCAGTGCTAGGGTGTTGGCTGCTGGTGGTGGTGGTGGTGAGGTCACTTGTGAGGCAGTGCGTGCTAGGCCAGTGCTGGTTGCCTGGCTGCTCTTGGCAGCTGTGAGGTGAGTGCTGCGTGAGGCTCTTGCAGGCATGTGTGAGTGTGGGAAGGTGCTGTTTGTGCTTGGGAGGTGCCTTTTGGTGTGGCCATTGGTGGTGTGGCTGGTGCCTTGTGGCCCAGGGTGTGCGAGGCCAGAGCTGGAGGCAGCATTGGGAGGTCACTTGTGCCTCTGTGCCTTGGCGGGCAGTGCTAGGGTGTTGGCTGCTGGTGGTGGTCGTTGTGAGGTCACTTGTGAGGCAGTGCATGCTAGGCCAGTGCTGGTTGCCTGGCTGCTCTTGGCAGCTGTGAGGTGAGTGCTGCATGAGGCCGTCGCAGGCATGTGTCAGTGTGGGAAGGTGTTGTTTGTGCTTGGGAGGTGCCTTTTGGTGTGGCCATTGGTGGTGTGGCTGGTGCCTTGTGGCCCAGGGTGTGCGAGGGTGGAGCTAGAGGCAGCATTGTGAGGTCACTTGTGCCTCTGTGCCTTGGCAGGCAGTGCTAGCGTGTTGGCTGCTGGTGGTGGTGGTGGTGGTGAGGTGACTTTTGAAGCAGTGCGTGCTAGGCCAGTGCTGGTTGCCTGGCTGCTCTTGGTAGCTGTGAGGTGAGTGCTGTGTGAGGCCGTGGCAGGCATGTGTGAGTGTGGGAAGGTGCTGTTTGTCCTTGGGAGGTGCCTTTTGGTGTGGCCATTGGTGCTGTGGCTGGTGCCTTATGGCCCAGGATGTGCAAGGGCAGAGCTGGAGGCAGCATTGTGAGGTCACTTGTGCCTCTGTGCCTTGGCGGGCAGTGCTAGGGTGTTGGCTGCTGGTGGTGGTCGTTGTGAGGTCACTTGTGAGGCAGTGCGTGCTAGGCCAGTGCTGGTTGCCTGGCTGCTCTTGGCAGCTGTGAGGTGAGTGCTGCGTGAGGCTCTTGCAGGCATGTGTGAGTGTGGGAAGGTGCTGTTTGTGCTTGGGAGGTGCCTTTTGGTGTGGCCATTGGTGCTGTGGCTGGTGCCTTGTGGCCCAGGGTGTGCGAGGGTGGAGCTGGAGGCAGCATTGGGAGGTCACTTGTGCCTCTGTGCCTTGGCGGGCAGTGCTAGGGTGTTGGCTGCTGGTGGTGGTGGTTGTGAGGTGACTTGTGAAGCAGTGCGTGCTAGGCCAGTGCTGGTTGCCTGGCTGCTCTTGGCAGCTGTGAGGTGAGTGCTGCGTGAGGCTCTTGCAGGCATGTGTGAGTGTGGGAAGGTGCTGTTTGTCCTTGGGAGGTGCCTTTTGGTGTGGCCATTGGTGCTGTGGCTGGTGCCTTGTGGCCCAGGGTGTGCGAGGGTGGAGCTGGAGGCAGCATTGTGAGGTCACTTGTGCCTCTGTGCCTTGGCGGGCAGTGCTAGGGTGTTGGCTGCTGGTGGTGGTGGTTGTGAGGTGACTTGTGAAGCAGTGCGTGCTAGGCCAGTGCTGGTTGCCTGGCTGCTCTTGGCAGCTGTGAGGTGAGTGCTGCGTGAGGCCGTGGCAGGCATGTGTCAGTGTGGGAAGGTGCTGTTTGTGCTTGGGAGGTGCCTTTTGGTGTGGCCATTGGTGCTGTGGCTGGTGCCTTGTGGCGCAGGGTGTGCGAGGCCAGAGCTGGAGGCAGCATTGTGAGGTCACTTGTGCCTCTGTGCCTTGGCGGGCAGTGCTAGGGTGTTGGCTGGTGGTAGTGGTGGTGGTGAGGTCACTTGTGAGGCAGTGCGTGCTAGGCCAGTGCTGGTTGCCTGGCTGCTCTTGGCAGCTGTGAGGTGAGTGCTGCGTGAGGCCGTCGCAGGCATGTGTGAGTGTGGGAAGGTGCTGTTTGTGCTTGGGAGGTGCCTTTTGGTGTGGCCATTGGTGCTGTGGCTGGTGCCTTGTGGCCCAGGGTGTGCGAGGCCAGAGCTCGAGGCAGCATTGGGAGGTCACTTGTGCCTCTGTGCCTTGGCGGGCAGTGCTAGGGTGTTGGCTGCTGGTGGTGGTGGTGGTGAGGTCACTTGTGAGGCAGTGCGTGCTAGGCCAGTGCTGGTTGCCTGGCTGCTCTTGGCAGCTGTGAGGTGAGTGCTGCGTGAGGCTCTTGCAGGCATGTGTGAGTGTGGGAAGGTGCTGTTTGTCCTTGGGAGGTGCCTTTTGGTGTGGCCATTGGTGCTGTGGCTGGTGCCTTGTGGCCCAGGGTGTGCGAGGCCAGAGCTGGAGGCAGCATTGGGAGGTCACTTGTGCCTCTGTGCCTTGGCGGGCAGTGCTAGGGTGTTGGCTGCTGGTGGTGGTCGTTGTGAGGTCACTTGTGAGGCAGTGCATGCTAGGCCAGTGCTGGTTGCCTGGCTGCTCTTGGCAGCTGTGAGGTGAGTGCTGCATGAGGCCGTCGCAGGCATGTGTCAGTGTGGGAAGGTGTTGTTTGTGCTTGGGAGGTGCCTTTTGGTGTGGCCATTGGTGGTGTGGCTGGTGCCTTGTGGCCCAGGGTGTGCGAGGGTGGAGCTAGAGGCAGCATTGTGAGGTCACTTGTGCCTGTGTGCCTTGGCAGGCAGTGCTAGCGTGTTGGCTGCTGGTGGTGGTGGTGGTGGTGAGGTGACTTTTGAAGCAGTGCGTGCTAGGCCAGTGCTGGTTGCCTGGCTGCTCTTGGTAGCTGTGAGGTGAGTGCTGTGTGAGGCCGTGGCAGGCATGTGTGAGTGTGGGAAGGTGCTGTTTGTCCTTGGGAGGTGCCTTTTGGTGTGGCCATTGGTGCTGTGGCTAGTGCCTTATGGCCCAGGATGTGCAAGGGCAGAGCTGGAGGCAGCATTGTGAGGTCACTTGTGCCTCTGTGCCTTGGCGGGCAGTGCTAGGGTGTTGGCTGCTGGTGGTGGTCGTTGTGAGGTCACTTGTGAGGCAGTGCGTGCTAGGCCAGTGCTGGTTGCCTGGCTGCTCTTGGCAGCTGTGAGGTGAGTGCTGCGTGAGGCCGTGGCAGGCATGTGTGAGTGTGGGAAGGTGCTGTTTGTCCTTGGGAGGTGCCTTTTGGTGTGGCCATTGGTGCTGTGGCTGGTGCCTTGTGGCCCAGGGTGTGCGAGGCCAGAGCTGGAGGCAGCATTGGGAGGTCACTTGTGCCTCTGTGCCTTGGCGGGCAGTGCTAGGGTGTTGGCTGGTGGTAGTGGTGGTGGTGAGGTCACTTGTGAGGCAGTGCGTGCTAGGCCAGTGCTGGTTGCCTGGCTGCTCTTGGCAGCTGTGAGGTGAGTGCTGCGTGAGGCCGTCGCAGGCATGTGTGAGTGTGGGAAGGTGCTGTTTGTGCTTGGGAGGTGCCTTTTGGTGTGGCCATTGGTGCTGTGGGTGGTGCCTTGTGGCCCAGGGTGTGCGAGGCCAGAGCTCGAGGCAGCATTGGGAGGTCACTTGTGCCTCTGTGCCTTGGCGGGCAGTGCTAGGGTGTTGGCTGCTGGTGGTGGTGGTGGTGAGGTCACTTGTGAGGCAGTGCGTGCTAGGCCAGTGCTGGTTGCCTGGCTGCTCTTGGCAGCTGTGAGGTGAGTGCTGCGTGAGGCTCTTGCAGGCATGTGTGAGTGTGGGAAGGTGCTGTTTGTCCTTGGGAGGTGCCTTTTGGTGTGGCCATTGGTGCTGTGGCTGGTGCCTTGTGGCCCAGGGTGTGCGAGGCCAGAGCTGGAGGCAGCATTGGGAGGTCACTTGTGCCTCTGTGCCTTGGCAGGCAGTGCTAGGGTGTTGGCTTCTGGTGGTGGTGGTGGTGGTGAGGTGACTTGTGAAGCAGTGCGTGCTAGGCCAGTGCTGGTTGCCTGGCTGCTCTTGGTAGCTGTGAGGTGAGTGCTGTGTGAGGCCGTGGCAGGCATGTGTGAGTGTGGGAAGGTGCTGTTTGTCCTTGGGAGGTGCCTTTTGGTGTGGCCATTGGTGGTGTGGCTGGTGCCTTGTGGCCCAGGGTGTGCGAGGCCAGAGCTGGAGGCAGCATTGTGAGGTCACTTGTGCCTCTGTGCCTTGGCGGGCAGTGCTAGGGTGTTGGCTGCTGGTAGTGGTGGTGGTGAGGTCACTTGTGAGGCAGTGCGTGCTAGGCCAGTGCTGGTTGCCTGGCTGCTCTTGGCAGCTGTGAGGTGAGTGCTGCATGAGGCCGTCGCAGGCATGTGTCAGTGTGGGAAGGTGTTGTTTTTGCTTGGGAGGTGCCTTTTGGTGTGGCCATTGGTGCTGTGGCTGGTGCCTTGTGGCCCAGGGTGTGCGAGGCCAGAGCTGGAGGCAGCATTGTGAGGTCACTTGTGCCTCTGTGCCTTGGCAGGCAGTGCTAGGGTGTTGGCTTCTGGTGGTGGTGGTGGTGGTGAGGTGACTTGTGAAGCAGTGCGTGCTAGGCCAGTGCTGGTTGCCTGGCTGCTCTTGGTAGCTGTGAGGTCAGTGCTGTGTGAGGCCGTGGCAGGCATGTGTGAGTGTGGGAAGGTGCTGTTTGTGCTTGGGAGGTGCCTTTTGGTGTGGCCATTGGTGCTGTGGCTGGTGCCTTATGGCCCAGGATGTGCGAGGGCAGAGCTGGAGGCAGCATTGTGAGGTCACTTGTGCCTCTGTGCCTTGGCGGGCAGTGCTAGGGTGTTGGCTGCTGGTGGTGGTGGTTGTGAGGTGACTTGTGAGGCAGTGCGTGCTAGGCCAGTGCTGGTTGCCTGGCTGCTCTTGGCAGCTGTGAGGTGAGTGCTGCGTGAGGCCGTGGCAGGCATGTGTGAGTGTGGGAAGGTGCTGTTTGTCCTTGGGAGGTGCCTTTTGGTGTGGCCATTGGTGCTGTGGCTGGTGCCTTGTGGCGCAGGGTGTGCGAGGCCAGAGCTGGAGGCAGCATTGTGAGGTCACTTGTGCCTCTGTGCCTTGGCGGGCAGTGCTAGGGTGTTGGCTGCTGGTGGTGGTGGTTGTGAGGTGACTTGTGAAGCAGTGCGTGCTAGGCCAATGCTGGTTGCCTGGCTGCTCTTGGCAGCTGTGAGGTGAGTGCTGCGTGAGGCCGTCGCAGGCATGTGTCAGTGTGGGAAGGTGCTGTTTGTGCTTGGGAGGTGCCTTTTGGTGTGGCCATTGGTGCTGTGGCTGGTGCCTTGTGGCCCAGGGTGTGCGAGGCCAGAGCTGGAGGCAGCATTGTGAGGTCACTTGTGCCTCTGTGCCTTGTCGGGCAGTGCTAGGGTGTTGGCTGCTGGTGGTGGTGGTGGTGAGATCACTTGTGAGGCAGTGCGTGCTAGGCCAGTGCTGGTTGCCTGGCTGCTCTTGGCAGCTGTGAGGTGAGTGCTGCGTGAGGCCGTCGCAGGCATGTGTCAGTGCGGGAAGGTGCTGTTTGTGCTTGGGAGGTGCCTTTTGGTGTGGCCATTGGTGCTGTGGCTGGTGCCTTGTGGCCCAGGGTGTGCGAGGCCAGAGCTGGAGGCAGCATTGGGAGGTCACTTGTGCCTCTGTGCCTTGGCGGGCATTGCTATGGTGTTGGCTTCTGGTGGTGGTGGTGGTGGTGAGGTGACTTGTGAGGCAGTGCGTGCTAGGCCAGTGCTGGTTGCCTGGCTGCTCTTGGTAGCTGTGAGGTGAGTGCTGTGTGAGGCCGTGGCAGGCATGTGTGAGTGTGGGAAGGTGCTGTTTGTTCTTGGGAGGTGCCTTTTGGTGTGGCCATTGGTGCTGTGGGTGGTGCCTTGTGGCCCAGGGTGTGCGAGGCCAGAGCTGGAGGCAGCATTGTGAGGTCACTTGTGCCTCTGTGCCTTGGCGGGCAGTGCTAGGGTGTTGGCTGCTGGTAGTGGTGGTGGTGAGGTCACTTGTGAGGCAGTGCGTGCTAGGCCAGTGCTGGTTGCCTGGCTGCTCTTGGCAGCTGTGAGGTGAGTGCTGCATGAGGCCGTCGCAGGCATGTGTCAGTGTGGGAAGGTGTTGTTTGTAATTGGGAGGTGCCTTTTGGTGTGGCCATTGGTGCTGTGGCTGGTGCCTTGTGGCCCAGGGTGTGCGAGGCCAGAGCTGGAGGCAGCATTGTGAGGTCACTTGTGCCTCTGTGCCTTGGCAGGCAGTGCTAGGGTGTTGGCTTCTGGTAGTGGTGGTGGTGGTGAGGTGACTTGTGAAGCAGTGCGTGCTAGGCCAGTGCTGGTTGCCTGGCTGCTCTTGGTAGCTGTGAGGTCAGTGCTGTGTGAGGCCGTGGCAGGCATGTGTGAGTGTGGGAAGGTGCTGTTTGTGCTTGGGAGGTGCCTTTTGGTGTGGCCATTGGTGCTGTGGCTGGTGCCTTATGGCCCAGGATGTGCGAGGGCAGAGCTGGAGGCAGCATTGTGAGGTCACTTGTGCCTCTGTGCCTTGGCGGGCAGTGCTAGGGTGTTGGCTGCTGGTGGTGGTGGTTGTGAGGTGACTTGTGAAGCAGTGCGTGCTAGGCCAGTGCTGGTTGCCTGGCTGCTCTTGGCAGCTGTGAGGTGAGTGCTGCGTGAGGCCGTGGCAGGCATGTGTGAGTGTGGGAAGGTGCTGTTTGTCCTTGGGAGGTGCCTTTTGGTGTGGCCATTGGTGCTGTGGCTGGTGCCTTGTGGCCCAGGGTGTGCGAGGCCAGAGCTGGAGGCAGCATTGGGAGGTCACTTGTGCCTCTGTGCCTTGGCGGGCAGTGCTAGGGTGTTGGCTGGTGGTAGTGGTGGTGGTGAGGTCACTTGTGAGGCAGTGCGTGCTAGGCCAGTGCTGGTTGCCTGGCTGCTCTTGGCAGCTGTGAGGTGAGTGCTGCGTGAGGCCGTCGCAGGCATGTGTGAGTGTGGGAAGGTGCTGTTTGTGCTTGGGAGGTGCCTTTTGGTGTGGCCATTGGTGCTGTGGCTGGTGCCTTGTGGCCCAGGGTGTGCGAGGCCAGAGCTCGAGGCAGCATTGGGAGGTCACTTGTGCCTCTGTGCCTTGGCGGGCAGTGCTAGGGTGTTGGCTGCTGGTGGTGGTGGTGGTGAGGTCACTTGTGAGGCAGTGCGTGCTAGGCCAGTGCTGGTTGCCTGGCTGCTCTTGGCAGCTGTGAGGTGAGTGCTGCGTGAGGCTCTTGCAGGCATGTGTGAGTGTGGGAAGGTGCTGTTTGTCCTTGGGAGGTGCCTTTTGGTGTGGCCATTGGTGCTGTGGCTGGTGCCTTGTGGCCCAGGGTGTGCGAGGCCAGAGCTGGAGGCAGCATTGGGAGGTCACTTGTGCCTCTGTGCCTTGGCAGGCAGTGCTAGGGTGTTGGCTTCTGGTGGTGGTGGTGGTGGTGAGGTGACTTGTGAAGCAGTGCGTGCTAGGCCAGTGCTGGTTGCCTGGCTGCTCTTGGTAGCTGTGAGGTGAGTGCTGTGTGAGGCCGTGGCAGGCATGTGTGAGTGTGGGAAGGTGCTGTTTGTCCTTGGGAGGTGCCTTTTGTGTGGCCATTGGTGGTGTGGCTGGTGCCTTGTGGCCCAGGGTGTGCGAGGCCAGAGCTGGAGGCAGCATTGTGAGGTCACTTGTGCCTCTGTGCCTTGGCGGGCAGTGCTAGGGTGTTGGCTGCTGGTAGTGGTGGTGGTGAGGTCACTTGTGAGGCAGTGCGTGCTAGGCCAGTGCTGGTTGCCTGGCTGCTCTTGGCAGCTTGTGAGGTGAGTGCTGCATGAGGCCGTCGCAGGCATGTGTCAGTGTGGGAAGGTGTTGTTTTTGCTTGGGAGGTGCCTTTTGGTGTGGCCATTGGTGCTGTGGCTGGTGCCTTGTGGCCCAGGGTGTGCGAGGCCAGAGCTGGAGGCAGCATTGTGAGGTCACTTGTGCCTCTGTGCCTTGGCAGGCAGTGCTAGGGTGTTGGCTTCTGGTGGTGGTGGTGGTGGTGAGGTGACTTGTGAAGCAGTGCGTGCTAGGCCAGTGCTGGTTGCCTGGCTGCTCTTGGTAGCTGTGAGGTCAGTGCTGTGTGAGGCCGTGGCAGGCATGTGTGAGTGTGGGAAGGTGCTGTTTGTGCTTGGGAGGTGCCTTTTGGTGTGGCCATTGGTGCTGTGGCTGGTGCCTTATGGCCCAGGATGTGCGAGGGCAGAGCTGGAGGCAGCATTGTGAGGTCACTTGTGCCTCTGTGCCTTGGCGGGCAGTGCTAGGGTGTTGGCTGCTGGTGGTGGTGGTTGTGAGGTGACTTGTGAGGCAGTGCGTGCTAGGCCAGTGCTGGTTGCCTGGCTGCTCTTGGCAGCTGTGAGGTGAGTGCTGCGTGAGGCTCTTGCAGGCATGTGTGAGTGTGGGAAGGTGCTGTTTGTCCTTGGGAGGTGCCTTTTGGTGTGGCCATTGGTGCTGTGGGCTGGTGCCTTGTGGCGCAGGGTGTGCGAGGCCAGAGCTGGAGGCAGCATTGTGAGGTCACTTGTGCCTCTGTGCCTTGGCGGGCAGTGCTAGGGTGTTGGCTGCTGGTGGTGGTGGTTGTGAGGTGACTTGTGAAGCAGTGCGTGCTAGGCCAATGCTGGTTGCCTGGCTGCTCTTGGCAGCTGTGAGGTGAGTGCTGCGTGAGGCCGTCGCAGGCATGTGTCAGTGTGGGAAGGTGCTGTTTGTGCTTGGGAGGTGCCTTTTGGTGTGGCCATTGGTGCTGTGGCTGGTGCCTTGTGGCCCAGGGTGTGCGAGGCCAGAGCTGGAGGCAGCATTGTGAGGTCACTTGTGCCTCTGTGCCTTGTCGGGCAGTGCTAGGGTGTTGGCTGCTGGTGGTGGTGGTGGTGAGATCACTTGTGAGGCAGTGCGTGCTAGGCCAGTGCTGGTTGCCTCGCTGCTCTTGGCAGCTGTGAGGTGAGTGCTGCGTGAGGCCGTCGCAGGCATGTGTCAGTGCGGGAAGGTGCTGTTTGTGCTTGGGAGGTGCCTTTTGGTGTGGCCATTGGTGCTGTGGCTGGTGCCTTGTGGCCCAGGGTGTGCGAGGCCAGAGCTGGAGGCAGCATTGGGAGGTCACTTGTGCCTCTGTGCCTTGGCGGGCATTGCTATGGTGTTGGCTTCTGGTGGTGGTGGTGGTGGTGAGGTGACTTGTGAGGCAGTGCGTGCTAGGCCAGTGCTGGTTGCCTGGCTGCTCTTGGTAGCTGTGAGGTGAGTGCTGTGTGAGGCCGTGGCAGGCATGTGTGAGTGTGGGAAGGTGCTGTTTGTTCTTGGGAGGTGCCTTTTGGTGTGGCCATTGGTGCTGTGGGTGGTGCCTTGTGGCCCAGGGTGTGCGAGGCCAGAGCTGGAGGCAGCATTGTGAGGTCACTTGTGCCTCTGTGCCTTGGCGGGCAGTGCTAGGGTGTTGGCTGCTGGTAGTGGTGGTGGTGAGGTCACTTGTGAGGCAGTGCGTGCTAGGCCAGTGCTGGTTGCCTGGCTGCTCTTGGCAGCTGTGAGGTGAGTGCTGCATGAGGCCGTCGCAGGCATGTGTCAGTGTGGGAAGGTGTTGTTTGTAATTGGGAGGTGCCTTTTGGTGTGGCCATTGGTGCTGTGGCTGGTGCCTTGTGGCCCAGGGTGTGCGAGGCCAGAGCTGGAGGCAGCATTGTGAGGTCACTTGTGCCTCTGTGCCTTGGCAGGCAGTGCTAGGGTGTTGGCTTCTGGTGGTGGTGGTGGTGGTGAGGTGACTTGTGAAGCAGTGCGTGCTAGGCCAGTGCTGGTTGCCTGGCTGCTCTTGGTAGCTGTGAGGTCAGTGCTGTGTGAGGCCGTGGCAGGCATGTGTGAGTGTGGGAAGGTGCTGTTTGTCCTTGGGAGGTGCCTTTTGGTGTGGCCATTGGTGCTGTGGCTGGTGCCTTGTGGCCCAGGGTGTGCGAGGCCAGAGCTGGAGGCAGCATTGTGAGGTCACTTGTGCCTCTGTGCCTTGGCGGGCAGTGCTAGGGTGTTGGCTGCTGGTGGTGGTGGTTGTGAGGTGACTTGTGAAGCAGTGCGTGCTAGGCCAATGCTGGTTGCCTGGCTGCTCTTGGCAGCTGTGAGGTGAGTGCTGCGTGAGGCCGTCGCAGGCATGTGTCAGTGTGGGAAGGTGCTGTTTGTGCTTGGGAGGTGCCTTTTGGTGTGGCCATTGGTGCTGTGGCTGGTGCCTTGTGGCCCAGGGTGTGCGAGGCCAGAGCTGGAGGCAGCATTGTGAGGTCACTTGTGCCTCTGTGCCTTGTCGGGCAGTGCTAGGGTGTTGGCTGCTGGTGGTGGTGGTGGTGAGATCACTTGTGAGGCAGTGCGTGCTAGGCCAGTGCTGGTTGCCTGGCTGCTCTTGGCAGCTGTGAGGTGAGTGCTGCGTGAGGCCGTCGCAGGCATGTGTCAGTGCGGGAAGGTGCTGTTTGTGCTTGGGAGGTGCCTTTTGGTGTGGCCATTGGTGCTGTGGCTGGTGCCTTGTGGCCCAGGGTGTGCGAGGCCAGAGCTGGAGGCAGCATTGGGAGGTCACTTGTGCCTCTGTGCCTTGGCGGGCATTGCTATGGTGTTGGCTTCTGGTGGTGGTGGTGGTGGTGAGGTGACTTGTGAAGCAGTGCGTGCTAGGCCAGTGCTGGTTGCCTGGCTGCTCTTGGTAGCTGTGAGGTGAGTGCTGTGTGAGGCCGTGGCAGGAATGTGTGAGTGTGGGAAGGTGCTGTTTGTTCTTGGGAGGTGCCTTTTGGTGTGGCCATTGGTGCTGTGGGTGGTGCCTTGTGGCCCAGGGTGTGCGAGGCCAGAGCTGGAGGCAGCATTGGGAGGTCACTTGTGCCTCTGTGCCTTGGCGGGCAGTGCTAGGGTGTTGGCTGGTGGTAGTGGTGGTGGTTGTGAGGTCACTTGTGAAGCAGTGCGTGCTAGGCCAGTGCTGGTTGCCTGGCTGCTCTTGGCAGCTGTGAGGTGAGTGCTGCGTGAGGCTCTTGCAGGCATGTGTGAGTGTGGGAAGGTGCTGTTTGTCCTTGGGAGGTGCCTTTTGGTGTGGCCATTGGTGCTGTGGCTGGTGCCTTGTGGCCCAGGGTGTGCGAGGGTGGAGTTGGAGGCAGCATTGTGAGGTCACTTGTGCCTCTGTGCCTTGGCGGGCAGTGCTAGGGTGTTGGCTGCTGGTGGTGGTGGTGGTGGTGAGGTGACTTGTGAAGCAGTGCGTGCTAGGCCAGTGCTGGTTGCCTGGCTGCTCTTGGTAGCTGTGAGGTGAGTGCTGCGTGAGGCCGTGGCAGGCATGTGTGAGTGTGGGAAGGTGCTGTTTGTCCTTGGGAGGTGCCTTTTGGTGTGGCCATTGGTGCTGTGGCTGGTGCCTTGTGGCCCAGGGTGTGCGAGGCCAGAGCTGGAGGCAGCATTGTGAGGTCACTTGTGCCTCTGTGCCTTGGCGGGCAGTGCTAGGGTGTTGGCTGCTGGTGGTGGTGGTTGTGAGGTGACTTGTGAAGCAGTGCGTGCTAGGCCAGTGCTGGTTGCCTGGCTGCTCTTGGCAGCTGTGAGGTGAGTGCTGCGTGAGGCCGTCGCAGGCATGTGTGAGTGTGGGAAGGTGCTGTTTGTGCTTGGGAGGTGCCTTTTGGTGTGGCCATTGGTGCTGTGGCTGGTGCCTTGTGGCCCAGGGTGTGCGAGGCCAGAGCTGGAGGCAGCATTGTGAGGTCACTTGTGCCTCTGTGCCTTGGCGGGCAGTGCTAGGGTGTTGGCTGCTGGTGGTGGTGGTGGTGAGGTCACTTGTGAGGCAGTGCGTGCTAGGCCAGTGCTGGTTGCCTGGCTGCTCTTGGCAGCTGTGAGGTGAGTGCTGCGTGAGGCTCTTGCAGGCATGTGTGAGTGTGGGAAGGTGCTGTTTGTGCTTGGGAGGTGCCTTTTGGTGTGGCCATTAGTGCTGTGGCTGGTGCCTTGTGGCCCAGGGTGTGCGAGGCCAGAGCTGGAGGCAGCATTGTGAGGTCACTTGTGCCTCTGTGCCTTGACGGGCAGTGCTAGGGTTTTGGCTGCTGCTGGTGGTGGTGGTGAGGTCACTTGTGAGGCAGTGCGTGCTAGGCCAGTGCTGGTTGCCTGGCTGCTCTTGGTAGCTGTGAGGTGAGTGCTGCGTGAGGCTCTTGCAGGCATGTGTGAGTGTGGGAAGGTGCTGTTTGTCCTTGGGAGGTGCCTTTTGGTGTTGGCATTGGTGCTGTGGCTAGTGCCTTGTGGCCCAGGGTGTGCGAGGCCAGAGCTGGAGGCAGCATTGTGAGGTCACTTGTGCCTCTGTGCCTTGGCGGGCAGTGCTAGGGTGTTGGCTGCTGGTGGTGGTGGTGGTGAGGTCACTTGTGAGGCAGTGCGTGCTAGGCCAGTGCTGGTTGCCTGGCTGCTCTTGGCAGCTGTGAGGTGAGTGCTGCGTGAGGCTCTTGCAGGCATGTGTCAGTGCGGGAAGGTGCTGTTTGTGCTTGGGAGGTGCCTTTTGGTGTGGCCATTGGTGCTGTGGCTGGTGCCTTGTGGCCCAGGGTGTGCGAGGCCAGAGCTGGAGGCAGCATTGGGAGGTCACTTGTGCCTCTGTGCCTTGGCGGGCATTGCTAGGGTGTTGGCTTCTGGTGGTGGTGGTGGTGGTGAGGTGACTTGTGAAGCAGTGCGTGCTAGGCCAGTGCTGGTTGCCTGGCTGCTCTTGGTAGCTGTGAGGTGAGTGCTGTGTGAGGCCGTGGCAGGCATGTGTGAGTGTGGGAAGGTGCTGTTTGTTCTTGGGAGGTGCCTTTTGGTGTGGCCATTGGTGCTGTGGCTGGTGCCTTGTGGCCCAGGGTGTGCGAGGCCAGAGCTGGAGGCAGCATTGGGAGGTCACTTGTGCCTCTGTGCCTTGGCGGGCAGTGCTAGGGTGTTGGCTGCTGGTAGTGGTGGTGGTTGTGAGGTCACTTGTGAAGCAGTGCGTGCTAGGCCAGTGCTGGTTGCCTGGCTGCTCTTGGCAGCTGTGAGGTGAGTGCTGCGTGAGGCTCTTGCAGGCATGTGTGAGTGTGGGAAGGTGCTGTTTGTGCTTGGGAGGTGCCTTTTGGTGTGGCCATTGGTGCTGTGGCTGGTGCCTTGTGGCCCAGGGTGTGCGAGGGTGGAGTTGGAGGCAGCATTGTGAGGTCACTTGTGCCTCTGTGCCTTGGCGGGCAGTGCTAGGGTGTTGGCTGCTGGTGGTGGTGGTTGTGAGGTCACTTGTGAAGCAGTGCGTGCTAGGCCAGTGCTGGTTGCCTGGCTGCTCTTGGCAGCTGTGAGGTGAGTGCTGCGTGAGGCCGTGGCAGGCATGTGTGAGTGTGGGAAGGTGCTGTTTGTCCTTGGGAGGTGCCTTTTGGTGTGGCCATTGGTGCTGTGGCTGGTGCCTTGTGGCCCAGGGTGTGCGAGGCCAGAGCTGGAGGCAGCATTGTGAGGTCACTTGTGCCTCTGTGCCTTGGCGGGCAGTGCTAGGGTGTTGGCTGCTGGTGGTGGTGGTTGTGAGCTCACTTGTGAAGCAGTGCGTGCTAGGCCAGTGCTGGTTGCCTGGCTGCTCTTGGCAGCTGTGAGGTGAGTGCTGCGTGAGGCCGTGGCAGGCATGTGTGAGTGTGGGAAGGTGCTGTTTGTCCTTGGGAGGTGCCTTTTGGTGTGGCCATTGGTGCTGTGGCTGGTGCCTTGTGGCCCAGGGTGTGCGAGGGTGGAGCTGGAGGCAGCATTGTGAGGTCACTTGTGCCTCTGTGCCTTGGCGGGCAGTGCTAGGGTGTTGGCTGGTGGTAGTGGTGGTGGTGAGGTCACTTGTGAGGCAGTGCGTGCTAGGCCAGTGCTGGTTGCCTGGCTGCTCTTGGCAGCTGTGAGGTGAGTGCTGCGTGAGGCCGTCGCAGGCATGTGTGAGTGTGGGAAGGTGCTGTTTGTGCTTGGGAGGTGCCTTTTGGTGTGGCCATTGGTGCTGTGGCTGGTGCCTTGTGGCGCAGGGTGTGCGAGGCCAGAGCTGGAGGCAGCATTGTGAGGTCACTTGTGCCTCTGTGCCTTGCCAGGCAGTGCTAGGGTGTTGGCTGGTGGTAGTGGTGGTGGTGAGGTCACTTGTGAGGCAGTGCATGCTAGGCCAGTGCTGGTTGCCTGGCTGCTCTTGGCAGCTGTGAGGTGAGTGCTGCGTGAGGCCGTGACAGGCATGTGTGAGTGTGGGAAGGTGCTGTTTGTGCTTGGGAGGTGCCTTTTGGTGTGGCCATTGGTGCTGTGGGTGGTGCCTTGTGGCCCAGGGTGTGCGAGGCCAGAGCTGGAGGCAGCATTGGGAGGTCACTTGTGCCTCTGTGCCTTGGCGGGCAGTGCTAGGGTGTTGGCTGCTGGTGGTGGTGGTGGTGAGGTCACTTGTGAAGCAGTGCGTGCTAGGCCAGTGCTGGTTGCCTGGCTGCTCTTGGCAGCTGTGAGGTGAGTGCTGCGTGAGGCTCTTGCAGGCATGTGTGAGTGTGGGAAGGTGCTGTTTGTCCTTTGGAGGTGCCTTTTGGTGTGGCCATTGGTGGTGTGGCTGGTGCCTTGTGGCCCAGGGTGTGCGAGGCCAGAGCTGGAGGCAGCATTGGGAGGTCACTTGTGCCTCTGTGCCTTGGCGGGCAGTGCTAGGGTGTTGGCTGCTGGTGGTGGTCGTTGTGAGGTCACTTGTGAGGCAGTGCGTGCTAGGCCAGTGCTGGTTGCCTGGCTGCTCTTGGCAGCTGTGAGGTGAGTGCTGCGTGAGGCCGTCGCAGGCATGTGTGAGTGTGGGAAGGTGCTGTTTGTGCTTGGGAGGTGCCTTTTGGTGTGGCCATTGGTGCTGTGGCTGGTGCCTTGTGGCCCAGGGTGTGCGAGGCCAGATCTGGAGGCAGCATTGTGAGGTCACTTGTGCCTCTGTGCCTTGGCGGGCAGTGCTAGGGTGTTGGCTGCTGCTGGTGGTGGTGGTGAGGTCACTTGTGAGGCAGTGCGTGCTAGGCCAGTGCTGGTTGCCTCGCTGCTCTTGGTGGCTGTGAGGTGAGTGCTGCGTGAGGCTCTTGCAGGCATGTGTGAGTGTGGGAAGGTGCTGTTTGTCCTTGGGAGGTGCCTTTTGGTGTGGGCATTGGTGCTGTGGCTAGTGCCTTGTGGCGCAGGGTGTGCGAGGCCAGACCTGGAGGCAGCATTGTGAGGTCACTTGTGCCTCTGTGCCTTGGCGGGCAGTGCTAGGGTGTTGGCTGCTGGTGGTGGTGGTTGTGAGGTCACTTGTGAGGCAGTGCGTGCTAGGCCAGTGCTGGTTGCCTGGCTGCTCTTGGCAGCTGTGATGTGAGTGCTGCGTGAGGCCGTCGCAGGCATGTGTGAGTGTGGGAAGGTGTTGTTTTTGCTTGGGAGGTGCCTTTTGGTGTGGCCATTGGTGCTGTGGCTGGTGCCTTGTGGCGCAGGGTGTGCGAGGCCAGAGCTGGAGGCAGCATTGTGAGGTCACTTGTGCCTCTGTGCCTTGCCAGGCAGTGCTAGGGTGTTGGCTGGTGGTAGTGGTGGTGGTGAGGTCACTTGTGAGGCAGTGCGTGCTAGGCCAGTGCTGGTTGCCTGGCTGCTCTTGGCAGCTGTGAGGTGAGTGCTGCGTGAGGCCGTGACAGGCATGTGTGAGTGTGGGAAGGTGCTGTTTGTGCTTGGGAGGTGCCTTTTGGTGTGGCCATTGGTGCTGTGGGTGGTGCCTTGTGGCCCAGGGTGTGCGAGGCCAGAGCTGGAGGCAGCATTGGGAGGTCACTTGTGCCTCTGTGCCTTGGCGGGCAGTGCTAGGGTGTTGGCTGGTGGTGGTGGTGGTGGTGAGGTCACTTGTGAAGCAGTGCGTGCTAGGCCAGTGCTGGTTGCCTGGCTGCTCTTGGCAGCTGTGAGGTGAGTGCTGCGTGAGGCTCTTGCAGGCATGTGTGAGTGTGGGAAGGTGCTGTTTGTCCTTGGGAGGTGCCTTTTGGTGTGGCCATTGGTGGTGT
The DNA here is from genome assembly GCF_028389875.1 of Rhea pennata. Lineage (NCBI taxonomy): Eukaryota > Metazoa > Chordata > Aves > Rheiformes > Rheidae > Rhea > Rhea pennata. The sequence continues at coordinate 200,663 of NW_026907692.1, read as the reverse complement.
GGCTGGTGCCTTGTGGCCCAGGGTGTGCGAGGCCAGAGCTGGAGGCAGCATTGGGAGGTCACTTGTGCCTCTGTGCCTTGGCGGGCAGTGCTAGGGTGTTGGCTGCTGGTGGTGGTCGTTGTGAGGTCACTTGTGAGGCAGTGCGTGCTAGGCCAGTGCTGGTTGCCTGGCTGCTCTTGGCAGCTGTGAGGTGAGTGCTGCGTGAGGCCGTCGCAGGCATGTGTGAGTGTGGGAAGGTGCTGTTTGTGCTTGGGAGGTGCCTTTTGGTGTGGCCATTGGTGCTGTGGCTGGTGCCTTGTGGCGCAGGGTGTGCGAGGCCAGAGCTGGAGGCAGCATTGTGAGGTCACTTGTGCCTCTGTGCCTTGGCGGGCATTGCTAGTGTGTTGGCTTCTGGTGGTGGTGATGGTGGTGAGGTCACTTGTGAGGCAGTGCGTGCTAGGCCAGTGCTGGTTGCCTGGCTGCTCTTGGTAGCTGTGAGGTGAGTGCTGTGTGAGGCCGTGGCAGGCATGTGTGAGTGTGGGAAGGTGCTGTTTGTCCTTGGGAGGTGCCTTTTGGTGTGGCCATTGGTGCTGTGGCTGGTGCCTTGTGGCCCAGGGTGTGCGAGGCCAGAGCTGGAGGCAGCATTGTGAGGTCACTTGTGCCTCTGTGCCTTGGCGGGCAGTGCTAGGGTGTTGGCTGCTGGTGGTGGTCGTTGTGAGGTCACTTGTGAGGCAGTGCGTGCTAGGCCAGTGCTGGTTGCCTGGCTGCTCTTGGCAGGTGTGAGGTGAGTGCTGCGTGAGGCTCTTGCAGGCATGTGTGAGTGTGGGAAGGTGCTGTTTGTCCTTGGGAGGTGCCTTTTGGTGTGGCCATTGGTGCTGTGGCTGGTGCCTTGTGGCCCAGGGTGTGCGAGGGTGGAGCTGGAGGCAGCATTGTGAGGTCACTTGTGCCTCTGTGCCTTGGCGGGCAGTGCTAGGGTGTTGGCTGCTGGTGGTGGTGGTTGTGAGGTCACTTGTGAAGCAGTGCGTGCTAGGCCAGTGCTGGTTGCCTGGCTGCTCTTGGCAGCTGTGAGGTGAGTGCTGCGTGAGGCCCTGGCAGGCATGTGTGAGTGTGGGAAGGTGCTGTTTGTGCTTGGGAGGTGCCTTTTGGTGTGGCCATTGGTGCTGTGGCTGGTGCCTTGTGGCCCAGGGTGTGCGAGGCCAGAGCTGGAGGCAGCATTGTGAGGTCACTTGTGCCTCTGTGCCTTGGCGGGCAGTGCTAGGGTGTTGGCTGGTGGTGGTGGTGGTGGTGAGGTCACTTGTGAGGCAGTGCGTGCTAGGCCAGTGCTGGTTGCCTGGCTGCTCTTGGCAGCTGTGAGGTGAGTGCTGCGTGAGGCTCTTGCAGGCATGTGTGAGTGTGGGAAGGTGCTGTTTGTGCTTGGGAGGTGCCTTTTGGTGTGGCCATTGGTGGTGTGGCTGGTGCCTTGTGGCCCAGGGTGTGCGAGGCCAGAGCTGGAGGCAGCATTGTGAGGTCACTTGTGCCTCTGTGCCTTGTCGGGCAGTGCTAGGGTGTTGGCTGCTGGTGGTGGTGGTGGTGAGGTCACTTGTGAGGCAGTGCGTGCTAGGCCAGTGCTGGTTGCCTGGCTGCTCTTGGTAGCTGTGAGGTGAGTGCTGCGTGAGGCTCTTGCAGGCATGTGTGAGTGTGGGAAGGTGCTGTTTGTGCTTGGGAGGTGCCTTTTGGTGTGGGCATTGGTGCTGTGGCTGGTGCCTTGTGGCCCAGGGTGTGCGAGGCCAGAGCTGGAGGCAGCATTGGGAGGTCACTTGTGCCTCTGTGCCTTGGCGGGCAGTGCTAGGGTGTTGGCTGCTGGTGGTGGTGGTGGTGAGGTCACTTGTGAGGCAGTGCGTGCTAGGCCAGTGCTGGTTGCCTCGCTGCTCTTGGTAGCTGTGAGGTGAGTGCTGCGTGAGGCTCTTGCAGGCATGTGTGAGTGTGGGAAGGTGCTGTTTGTCCTTGGGAGGTGCCTTTTGGTGTGGGCATTGGTGCTGTGGCTGGTGCCTTGTGGCCCAGGGTGTGCGAGGCCAGAGCTGGAGGCAGCATTGTGAGGTCACTTGTGCCTCTGTGCCTTGGCAGGCAGTGCTAGGGTGTTGGCTGCTGGTGGTGGTGGTTGTGAGGTCACTTGTGAGGCAGTGCGTGCTAGGCCAGTGCTGGTTGCCTGGCTGCTCTTGGCAGCTGTGAGGTGAGTGCTGCGTGAGGCCGTCGCAGGCATGTCTCAGTGTGGGAAGGTGTTGTTTGTGCTTGGGAGGTGCCTTTTGGTGTGGCCTTTGGTGCTGTGGCTGGTGCCTTGTGGCCCAGGGTGTGCGAGGCCAGAGCTGGAGGCAGCATTGTGAGGTCACTTGTGCCTCTGTGCCTTGGCGGGCAGTGCTAGGGTGTTGGCTTCTGGTGGTGGTGGTGCTGGTGAGGTGACTTGTGAAGCAGTGCGTGCTAGGCCAGTGCTGGTTGCCTGGCTGCTCTTGGCAGCTGTGAGGTGAGTGCTGCGTGAGGCTCTTGCAGGCATGTGTGAGTGTGGGAAGGTGCTGTTTGTCCTTGGGAGGTGCCTTTTGGTGTGGCCATTGGTGCTGTGGCTGGTGCCTTGTGGCCCAGGGTGTGCGAGGCCAGAGCTGGAGGCAGCATTGTGAGGTCACTTGTGCCTCTGTGCCTTGGCGGGCAGTGCTAGGGTGTTGGCTGCTGGTGGTGGTGGTTGTGAGGTGACTTGTGAAGCAGTGCGTGCTAGGCCAGTGCTGGTTGCCTGGCTGCTCTTGGCAGCTGTGAGGTGAGTGCTGCATGAGGCCGTCGCAGGCATGTGTGAGTGTGGGAAGGTGCTGTTTGTGCTTGGGAGGTGCCTTTTGGTGTGGCCATTGGTGCTGTGGCTGGTGCCTTGTGGCCCAGGGTGTGCGAGGCCAGAGCTGGAGGCAGCATTGTGAGGTCACTTGTGCCTCTGTGCCTTGGCGGGCAGTGCTAGGGTGTTGGCTGGTGGTAGTGGTGGTGGTGGTGAGGTCACTTGTGAGGCAGTGCGTGCTAGGCCAGTGCTGGTTGCCTGGCTGCTCTTGGCAGCTGTGAGGTGAGTGCTGCGTGAGGCTCTTGCAGGCATGTGTCAGTGTGGGAAGGTGCTGTTTGTCCTTGGGAGGTGCCTTTTGGTGTGGCCATTGGTGCTGTGGCTGGTGCCTTGTGGCCCAGGGTGTGCGAGGCCAGAGCTGGAGGCAGCATTGTGAGGTCACTTGTGCCTCTGTGCCTTGGCGGGCAGTGCTAGGGTGTTGGCTGGTGGTGGTGGTGGTGGTGGTGAGGTCACTTGTGAGGCAGTGCGTGCTAGGCCAGTGCTGGTTGCCTGGCTGCTCTTGGCAGCTGTGAGGTGAGTGCTGCGTGAGGCTCTTGCAGGCATGTGTGAGTGTGGGAAGGTGCTGTTTGTGCTTGGGAGGTGCCTTTTGGTGTGGCCATTGGTGCTGTGGCTGGTGCCTTGTGGCCCAGGGTGTGCGAGGGCAGAGCTGGAGGCAGCATTGTGAGGTCACTTGTGCCTCTGTGCCTTGGCGGGCAGTGCTAGGGTGTTGGCTGCTGGTGGTGGTGGTTGTGAGGTCACTTGTGAAGCAGTGCGTGCTAGGCCAGTGCTGGTTGCCTGGCTGCTCTTGGCAGCTGTGAGGTGAGTGCTGCGTGAGGCTCTTGCAGGCATGTGTGAGTGTGGGAAGGTGCTGTTTGTGCTTGGGAGGTGCCTTTTGGTGTGGCCATTGGTGCTGTGGCTGGTGCCTTGTGGCCCAGGGTGTGCGAGGGTGGAGCTGGAGGCAGCATTGTGAGGTCACTTGTGCCTCTGTGCCTTGGCGGGCAGTGCTAGGGTGTTGGCTGCTGGTGGTGGTGGTTGTGAGGTGACTTGTGAGGCAGTGCGTGCTAGGCCAGTGCTGGTTGCCTGGCTGCTCTTGGCAGCTGTGAGGTGAGTGCTGCGTGAGGCTCTTGCAGGCATGTGTCAGTGTGGGAAGGTGCTGTTTGTGCTTGGGAGGTGCCTTTTGGTGTGGCCATTGGTGGTGTGGCTGGTGCCTTGTGGCCCAGGGTGTGCGAGGCCAGAGCTGGAGGCAGCATTGTGAGGTCACTTGTGCCTCTGTGCCTTGGCGGGCAGTGCTAGGGTGTTGGCTGGTGGTAGTGGTGGTGGTGAGGTCACTTGTGAGGCAGTGCGTGCTAGGCCAGTGCTGGTTGCCTGGCTGCTCTTTGCAGCTGTGAGGTGAGTGCTGCGTGAGGCCGTGACAGGCATGTGTGAGTGTGGGAAGGTGCTGTTTGTGCTTGGGAGGTGCCTTTTGGTGTGGCCATTGGTGGTGTGGCTGGTGCCTTGTGGCCCAGGGTGTGCGAGGCCAGAGCTGGAGGCAGCATTGGGAGGTCACTTGTGCCTCTGTGCCTTGGCGGGCAGTGCTAGGGTGTTGGCTGCTGGTGGTGGTGGTGGTGAGGTCACTTGTGAGGCAGTGCGTGCTAGGCCAGTGCTGGTTGCCTGGCTGCTCTTGGCAGCTGTGAGGTGAGTGCTGCGTGAGGCCGTCGCAGGCATGTGTCAGTGTGGGAAGGTGCTGTTTGTGCTTGGGAGGTGCCTTTTGGTGTGGCCATTGGTGCTGTGGCTGGTGCCTTGTGGCCCAGGGTGTGCGAGGCCAGAGCTGGAGGCAGCATTGTGAGGTCACTTGTGCCTCTGTGCCTTGGCGGGCAGTGCTAGGGTGTTGGCTGCTGGTGGTGGTGGTGGTGAGGTCACTTGTGAGGCAGTGCGTGCTAGGCCAGTGCTGGTTGCCTGGCTGCTCTTGGCAGCTGTGAGGTGAGTGCTGCGTGAGGCTCTTGCAGGCATGTGTGAGTGTGGGAAGGTGCTGTTTGTGCTTGGGAGGTGCCTTTTGGTGTGGCCATTGGTGGTGTGGCTGGTGCCTTGTGGCCCAGGGTGTGCGAGGCCAGAGCTGGAGGCAGCATTGTGAGGTCACTTGTGCCTCTGTGCCTTGGCGGGCAGTGCTAGGGTGTTGGCTGGTGGTAGTGGTGGTGGTGAGGTCACTTGTGAGGCAGTGCGTGCTAGGCCAGTGCTGGTTGCCTGGCTGCTCTTTGCAGCTGTGAGGTGAGTGCTGCGTGAGGCCGTGACAGGCATGTGTGAGTGTGGGAAGGTGCTGTTTGTGCTTGGGAGGTGCCTTTTGGTGTGGCCATTGGTGCTGTGGCTGGTGCCTTGTGGCCCAGGGTGTGCGAGGCCAGAGCTGGAGGCAGCATTGGGAGGTCACTTGTGCCTCTGTGCCTTGGCGGGCAGTGCTAGGGTGTTGGCTGGTGGTGGTGGTGGTGGTGAGGTCACTTGTGAGGCAGTGCGTGCTAGGCCAGTGCTGGTTGCCTGGCTGCTCTTGGCAGCTGTGAGGTGAGTGCTGCGTGAGGCTCTTGCAGGCATGTGTGAGTGTGGGAAGGTGCTGTTTGTGCTTGGGAGGTGCCTTTTGGTGTGGCCATTGGTGCTGTGGCTGGTGCCTTGTGGCCCAGGGTGTGCGAGGGCAGAGCTGGAGGCAGCATTGTGAGGTCACTTGTGCCTCTGTGCCTTGGCGGGCAGTGCTAGGGTGTTGGCTGCTGGTGGTGGTGGTGGTGAGGTCACTTGTGAGGCAGTGCGTGCTAGGCCAGTGCTGGTTGCCTGGCTGCTCTTGGCAGCTGTGAGGTGAGTGCTGCGTGAGGCCGTCGCAGGCATGTGTCAGTGTGGGAAGGTGTTGTTTGTGCTTGGGAGGTGCCTTTTGGTGTGGCCATTGGTGGTGTGGCTGGTGCCTTGTGGCCCAGGGTGTGCGAGGCCAGAGCTGGAGGCAGCATTGTGAGGTCACTTGTGCCTCTGTGCCTTGGCGGGCAGTGCTAGGGTGTTGGCTTCTGGTGGTGGTGGTGCTGGTGAGGTGACTTGTGAAGCAGTGCGTGCTAGGCCAGTGCTGGTTGCCTGGCTGCTCTTGGCAGCTGTGAGGTGAGTGCTGCGTGAGGCTCTTGCAGGCATGTGTGAGTGTGGGAAGGTGCTGTTTGTCCTTGGGAGGTGCCTTTTGGTGTGGCCATTGGTGCTGTGGCTGGTGCCTTGTGGCCCAGGGTGTGCGAGGCCAGAGCTGGAGGCAGCATTGTGAGGTCACTTGTGCCTCTGTGCCTTGGCGGGCAGTGCTAGGGTGTTGGCTGCTGGTGGTGGTGGTTGTGAGGTCACTTGTGAAGCAGTGCGTGCTAGGCCAGTGCTGGTTGCCTGGCTGCTCTTGGCAGCTGTGAGGTGAGTGCTGCATGAGGCCGTCGCAGGCATGTGTGAGTGTGGGAAGGTGTTGTTTGTGCTTGGGAGGTGCCTTTTGGTGTGGCCATTGGTGGTGTGGCTGGTGCCTTGTGGCCCAGGGTGTGCGAGGCCAGAGCTGGAGGCAGCATTGTGAGGTCACTTGTGCCTCTGTGCCTTGGCGGGCAGTGCTAGGGTGTTGGCTGGTGGTAGTGGTGGTGGTGAGGTCACTTGTGAGGCAGTGCGTGCTAGGCCAGTGCTGGTTGCCTGGCTGCTCTTGGCAGCTGTGAGGTGAGTGCTGCGTGAGGCCGTGACAGGCATGTGTGAGTGTGGGAAGGTGCTGTTTGTCCTTGGGAGGTGCCTTTTGGTGTGGCCTTTGGTGCTGTGGCTGGTGCCTTGTGGCCCAGGGTGTGCGAGGCCAGAGCTGGAGGCAGCATTGTGAGGTCACTTGTGCCTCTGTGCCTTGGTGGGCAGTGCTAGGGTGTTGGCTTCTGGTGGTGGTGGTGCTGGTGAGGTGACTTGTGAAGCAGTGCGTGCTAGGCCAGTGCTGGTTGCCTGGCTGCTCTTGGCAGCTGTGAGGTGAGTGCTGCGTGAGGCTCTTGCAGGCATGTGTGAGTGTGGGAAGGTGCTGTTTGTCCTTGGGAGGTGCCTTTTGGTGTGGCCATTGGTGCTGTGGCTGGTGCCTTGTGGCCCAGGGTGTGCGAGGCCAGAGCTGGAGGCAGCATTGTGAGGTCACTTGTGCCTCTGTGCCTTGGCGGGCAGTGCTAGGGTGTTGGCTGCTGGTGGTGGTGGTTGTGAGGTGACTTGTGAAGCAGTGCGTGCTAGGCCAGTGCTGGTTGCCTGGCTGCTCTTGGCAGCTGTGAGGTGAGTGCTGCGTGAGGCCGTCGCAGGCATGTGTGAGTGTGGGAAGGTGCTGTTTGTGCTTGGGAGGTGCCTTTTGGTGTGGCCATTGGTGCTGTGGCTGGTGCCTTGTGGCCCAGGGTGTGCGAGGCCAGAGCTGGAGGCAGCATTGTGAGGTCACTTGTGCCTCTGTGCCTTGGCGGGCAGTGCTAGGGTGTTGGCTGGTGGTAGTGGTGGTGGTGAGGTCACTTGTGAGGCAGTGCGTGCTAGGCCAGTGCTGGTTGCCTGGCTGCTCTTGGCAGCTGTGAGGTGAGTGCTGCGTGAGGCTCTTGCAGGCATGTGTCAGTGTGGGAAGGTGCTGTTTGTGCTTGGGAGGTGCCTTTTGGTGTGGCCATTGGTGCTGTGGCTGGTGCCTTGTGGCCCAGGGTGTGCGAGGCCAGAGCTGGAGGCAGCATTGTGAGGTCACTTGTGCCTCTGTGCCTTGGCGGGCAGTGCTAGGGTGTTGGCTGGTGGTGGTGGTGGTGGTGGTGAGGTCACTTGTGAGGCAGTGCGTGCTAGGCCAGTGCTGGTTGCCTGGCTGCTCTTGGCAGCTGTGAGGTGAGTGCTGCGTGAGGCTCTTGCAGGCATGTGTGAGTGTGGGAAGGTGCTGTTTGTCCTTGGGAGGTGCCTTTTGGTGTGGCCATTGGTGCTGTGGCTGGTGCCTTGTGGCCCAGGGTGTGCGAGGGCAGAGCTGGAGGCAGCATTGTGAGGTCACTTGTGCCTCTGTGCCTTGGCGGGCAGTGCTAGGGTGTTGGCTGCTGGTGGTGGTGGTTGTGAGGTCACTTGTGAAGCAGTGCGTGCTAGGCCAGTGCTGGTTGCCTGGCTGCTCTTGGCAGCTGTGAGGTGAGTGCTGCGTGAGGCTCTTGCAGGCATGTGTGAGTGTGGGAAGGTGCTGTTTGTGCTTGGGAGGTGCCTTTTGGTGTGGCCATTGGTGCTGTGGCTGGTGCCTTGTGGCCCAGGGTGTGCGAGGGTGGAGCTGGAGGCAGCATTGTGAGGTCACTTGTGCCTCTGTGCCTTGGCGGGCAGTGCTAGGGTGTTGGCTGCTGGTGGTGGTGGTTGTGAGGTGACTTGTGAGGCAGTGCGTGCTAGGCCAGTGCTGGTTGCCTGGCTGCTCTTGGCAGCTGTGAGGTGAGTGCTGCGTGAGGCTCTTGCAGGCATGTGTCAGTGTGGGAAGGTGCTGTTTGTGCTTGGGAGGTGCCTTTTGGTGTGGCCATTGGTGGTGTGGCTGGTGCCTTGTGGCCCAGGGTGTGCGAGGCCAGAGCTGGAGGCAGCATTGTGAGGTCACTTGTGCCTCTGTGCCTTGGCGGGCAGTGCTAGGGTGTTGGCTGGTGGTAGTGGTGGTGGTGAGGTCACTTGTGAGGCAGTGCGTGCTAGGCCAGTGCTGGTTGCCTGGCTGCTCTTTGCAGCTGTGAGGTGAGTGCTGCGTGAGGCCGTGACAGGCATGTGTGAGTGTGGGAAGGTGCTGTTTGTGCTTGGGAGGTGCCTTTTGGTGTGGCCATTGGTGGTGTGGCTGGTGCCTTGTGGCCCAGGGTGTGCGAGGCCAGAGCTGGAGGCAGCATTGGGAGGTCACTTGTGCCTCTGTGCCTTGGCGGGCAGTGCTAGGGTGTTGGCTGCTGGTGGTGGTGGTGGTGAGGTCACTTGTGAGGCAGTGCGTGCTAGGCCAGTGCTGGTTGCCTGGCTGCTCTTGGCAGCTGTGAGGTGAGTGCTGCGTGAGGCTCTTGCAGGCATGTGTGAGTGTGGGAAGGTGCTGTTTGTGCTTGGGAGGTGCCTTTTGGTGTGGCCATTGGTGCTGTGGCTGGTGCCTTGTGGCCCAGGGTGTGCGAGGCCAGAGCTGGAGGCAGCATTGTGAGGTCACTTGTGCCTCTGTGCCTTGGCGGGCAGTGCTAGGGTGTTGGCTGCTGGTGGTGGTGGTGGTGAGGTCACTTGTGAGGCAGTGCGTGCTAGGCCAGTGCTGGTTGCCTGGCTGCTCTTGGCAGCTGTGAGGTGAGTGCTGCGTGAGGCTCTTGCAGGCATGTGTGAGTGTGGGAAGGTGCTGTTTGTGCTTGGGAGGTGCCTTTTGGTGTGGCCATTGGTGGTGTGGCTGGTGCCTTGTGGCCCAGGGTGTGCGAGGCCAGAGCTGGAGGCAGCATTGTGAGGTCACTTGTGCCTCTGTGCCTTGGCGGGCAGTGCTAGGGTGTTGGCTGGTGGTAGTGGTGGTGGTGAGGTCACTTGTGAGGCAGTGCGTGCTAGGCCAGTGCTGGTTGCCTGGCTGCTCTTTGCAGCTGTGAGGTGAGTGCTGCGTGAGGCCGTGACAGGCATGTGTGAGTGTGGGAAGGTGCTGTTTGTGCTTGGGAGGTGCCTTTTGGTGTGGCCATTGGTGCTGTGGCTGGTGCCTTGTGGCCCAGGGTGTGCGAGGCCAGAGCTGGAGGCAGCATTGGGAGGTCACTTGTGCCTCTGTGCCTTGGCGGGCAGTGCTAGGGTGTTGGCTGGTGGTGGTGGTGGTGGTGAGGTCACTTGTGAGGCAGTGCGTGCTAGGCCAGTGCTGGTTGCCTGGCTGCTCTTGGCAGCTGTGAGGTGAGTGCTGCGTGAGGCTCTTGCAGGCATGTGTGAGTGTGGGAAGGTGCTGTTTGTGCTTGGGAGGTGCCTTTTGGTGTGGCCATTGGTGCTGTGGCTGGTGCCTTGTGGCCCAGGGTGTGCGAGGGCAGAGCTGGAGGCAGCATTGTGAGGTCACTTGTGCCTCTGTGCCTTGGCGGGCAGTGCTAGGGTGTTGGCTGCTGGTGGTGGTGGTGGTGAGGTCACTTGTGAGGCAGTGCGTGCTAGGCCAGTGCTGGTTGCCTGGCTGCTCTTGGCAGCTGTGAGGTGAGTGCTGCGTGAGGCCGTCGCAGGCATGTGTCAGTGTGGGAAGGTGTTGTTTGTGCTTGGGAGGTGCCTTTTGGTGTGGCCATTGGTGGTGTGGCTGGTGCCTTGTGGCCCAGGGTGTGCGAGGCCAGAGCTGGAGGCAGCATTGTGAGGTCACTTGTGCCTCTGTGCCTTGGCGGGCAGTGCTAGGGTGTTGGCTTCTGGTGGTGGTGGTGCTGGTGAGGTGACTTGTGAAGCAGTGCGTGCTAGGCCAGTGCTGGTTGCCTGGCTGCTCTTGGCAGCTGTGAGGTGAGTGCTGCGTGAGGCTCTTGCAGGCATGTGTGAGTGTGGGAAGGTGCTGTTTGTCCTTGGGAGGTGCCTTTTGGTGTGGCCATTGGTGCTGTGGCTGGTGCCTTGTGGCCCAGGGTGTGCGAGGCCAGAGCTGGAGGCAGCATTGTGAGGTCACTTGTGCCTCTGTGCCTTGGCGGGCAGTGCTAGGGTGTTGGCTGCTGGTGGTGGTGGTTGTGAGGTCACTTGTGAAGCAGTGCGTGCTAGGCCAGTGCTGGTTGCCTGGCTGCTCTTGGCAGCTGTGAGGTGAGTGCTGCATGAGGCCGTCGCAGGCATGTGTGAGTGTGGGAAGGTGTTGTTTGTGCTTGGGAGGTGCCTTTTGGTGTGGCCATTGGTGGTGTGGCTGGTGCCTTGTGGCCCAGGGTGTGCGAGGCCAGAGCTGGAGGCAGCATTGTGAGGTCACTTGTGCCTCTGTGCCTTGGCGGGCAGTGCTAGGGTGTTGGCTGGTGGTAGTGGTGGTGGTGAGGTCACTTGTGAGGCAGTGCGTGCTAGGCCAGTGCTGGTTGCCTGGCTGCTCTTGGCAGCTGTGAGGTGAGTGCTGCGTGAGGCCGTGACAGGCATGTGTGAGTGTGGGAAGGTGCTGTTTGTCCTTGGGAGGTGCCTTTTGGTGTGGCCATTGGTGCTGTGGGTGGTGCCTTGTGGCCCAGGGTGTGCGAGGCCAGAGCTGGAGGCAGCATTGGGAGGTCACTTGTGCCTCTGTGCCTTGGCGGGCAGTGCTAGGGTGTTGCCTGCTGGTGGTGGTGGTGGTGAGGTCACTTGTGAGGCAGTGCGTGCTAGGCCAGTGCTGGTTGCCTGGCTGCTCTTGGCAGCTGTGAGGTGAGTGCTGCGTGAGGCTCTTGCAGGCATGTGTCAGTGTGGGAAGGTGCTGTTTGTCCTTGGGAGGTGCCTTTTGGTGTGGCCATTGGTGCTGTGGCTGGTGCCTTGTGGCCCAGGGTGTGCGAGGCCAGAGCTGGAGGCAGCATTGTGAGGTCACTTGTGCCTCTGTGCCTTGGCGGGCAGTGCTAGGGTGTTGGCTGCTGGTGGTGGTGGTGGTGAGGTCACTTGTGAGGCAGTGCGTGCTAGGCCAGTGCTGGTTGCCTTGCTGCTCTTGGCAGCTGTGAGGTGAGTGCTGCGTGAGGCCCTGGCAGGCATGTGTCAGTGTGTGAAGGTGCTGTTTGTTCTTGGGAGGTGCCTTTTGGTGTGGCCATTGGTGCTGTGGCTGGTGCCTTGTGGCCCAGGGTGTGCGAGGCCAGAGCTGGAGGCAGCATTGTGAGGTCACTTGTGCCTCTGTGCCTTGGCGGGCAGTGCTAGGGTGTTGGCTGCTGGTGGTGGTGGTTGTGAGGTCACTTGTGAGGCAGTGCGTGCTAGGCCAGTGCTGGTTGCCTGGCTGCTCTTGGCAGCTGTGAGGTGAGTGCTGCGTGAGGCCGTCGCAGGCATGTGTGAGTGTGGGAAGGTGCTGTTTGTGCTTGGGAGGTGCCTTTTGGTGTGGCCATTGGTGGTGTGGCTGGTGCCTTGTGGCCCAGGGTGTGCGAGGCCAGAGCTGGAGGCAGCATTGGGAGGTCACTTGTGCCTCTGTGCCTTGGCGGGCAGTGCTAGGGTGTTGGCTGCTGGTGGTGGTGGTGGTGAGGTCACTTGTGAGGCAGTGCGTGCTAGGCCAGTGCTGGTTGCCTCGCTGCTCTTGGTAGCTGTGAGGTGAGTGCTGCGTGAGGCTCTTGCAGGCATGTGTGAGTGTGGGAAGGTGCTGTTTGTCCTTGGGAGGTGCCTTTTGGTGTGGGCATTGGTGCTGTGGCTGGTGCCTTGTGGCCCAGGGTGTGCGAGGCCAGAGCTGGAGGCAGCATTGTGAGGTCACTTGTGCCTCTGTGCCTTGGCGGGCAGTGCTAGGGTGTTGGCTGCTGGTGGTGGTGGTTGTGAGGTCACTTGTGAGGCAGTGCGTGCTAGGCCAGTGCTGGTTGCCTGGCTGCTCTTGGCAGCTGTGAGGTGAGTGCTGCGTGAGGCCGTCGCAGGCATGTGTCAGTGTGGGAAGGTGTTGTTTGTGCTTGGGAGGTGCCTTTTGGTGTGGCCATTGGTGCTGTGGCTGGTGCCTTGTGGCACAGGGTGTGCGAGGCCAGAGCTGGAGGCAGCATTGTGAGGTCACTTGTGCCTCTGTGCCTTGGTGGGCAGTGCTAGGGTGTTGGCTTCTGGTGGTGGTGGTGCTGGTGAGGTGACTTGTGAAGCAGTGCGTGCTAGGCCAGTGCTGGTTGCCTGGCTGCTCTTGGCAGCTGTGAGGTGAGTGCTGCGTGAGGCTCTTGCAGGCATGTGTGAGTGTGGGAAGGTGCTGTTTGTCCTTGGGAGGTGCCTTTTGGTGTGGGCATTGGTGCTGTGGCTGGTGCCTTGTGGCCCAGGGTGTGCGAGGGTGGAGCTGGAGGCAGCATTGTGAGGTCACTTGTGCCTCTGTGCCTTGGCAGGCAGTGCTAGGGTGTTGGCTGCTGGTGGTGGTGGTTGTGAGGTCACTTGTGAGGCAGTGCGTGCTAGGCCAGTGCTGGTTGCCTGGCTGCTCTTGGCAGCTGTGAGGTGAGTGCTGCGTGAGGCCGTCGCAGGCATGTGTCAGTGTGGGAAGGTGTTGTTTGTGCTTGGGAGGTGCCTTTTGGTGTGGCCATTGGTGGTGTGGCTGGTGCCTTGTGGCCCAGGGTGTGCGAGGCCAGAGCTGGAGGCAGCATTGTGAGGTCACTTGTGCCTCTGTGCCTTGGCGGGCAGTGCTAGGGTGTTGGCTTCTGGTGGTGGTGGTGCTGGTGAGGTGACTTGTGAAGCAGTGCGTGCTAGGCCAGTGCTGGTTGCCTGGCTGCTCTTGGCAGCTGTGAGGTGAGTGCTGCGTGAGGCTCTTGCAGGCATGTGTGAGTGTGGGAAGGTGCTGTTTGTCCTTGGGAGGTGCCTTTTGGTGTGGCCATTGGTGCTGTGGCTGGTGCCTTGTGGCCCAGGGTGTGCGAGGCCAGAGCTGGAGGCAGCATTGTGAGGTCACTTGTGCCTCTGTGCCTTGGCGGGCAGTGCTAGGGTGTTGGCTGCTGGTGGTGGTGGTTGTGAGGTGACTTGTGAAGCAGTGCGTGCTAGGCCAGTGCTGGTTGCCTGGCTGCTCTTGGCAGCTGTGAGGTGAGTGCTGCATGAGGCCGTCGCAGGCATGTGTGAGTGTGGGAAGGTGCTGTTTGTGCTTGGGAGGTGCCTTTTGGTGTGGCCATTGGTGCTGTGGCTGGTGCCTTGTGGCCCAGGGTGTGCGAGGCCAGAGCTGGAGGCAGCATTGTGAGGTCACTTGTGCCTCTGTGCCTTGGCGGGCAGTGCTAGGGTGTTGGCTGGTGGTAGTGGTGGTGGTGAGGTCACTTGTGAGGCAGTGCGTGCTAGGCCAGTGCTGGTTGCCTGGCTGCTCTTGGCAGCTGTGAGGTGAGTGCTGCGTGAGGCCGTGACAGGCATGTGTGAGTGTGGGAAGGTGCTGTTTGTCCTTGGGAGGTGCCTTTTGGTGTGGCCATTGGTGCTGTGGGTGGTGCCTTGTGGCCCAGGGTGTGCGAGGGCATAGCTGGAGGCAGCATTGGGAGGTCACTTGTGCCTCTGTGCCTTGGCGGGCAGTGCTAGGGTGTTGCCTGCTGGTGGTGGTGGTGGTGAGGTCACTTGTGAGGCAGTGCGTGCTAGGCCAGTGCTGGTTGCCTGGCTGCTCTTGGCAGCTGTGAGGTGAGTGCTGCGTGAGGCTCTTGCAGGCATGTGTCAGTGTGGGAAGGTGCTGTTTGTCCTTGGGAGGTGCCTTTTGGTGTGGCCATTGGTGCTGTGGCTGGTGCCTTGTGGCCCAGGGTGTGCGAGGCCAGAGCTGGAGGCAGCATTGTGAGGTCACTTGTGCCTCTGTGCCTTGGCGGGCAGTGCTAGGGTGTTGGCTGCTGGTGGTGGTGGTGGTGAGGTCACTTGTGAGGCAGTGCGTGCTAGGCCAGTGCTGGTTGCCTTGCTGCTCTTGGCAGCTGTGAGGTGAGTGCTGCGTGAGGCCCTGGCAGGCATGTGTCAGTGTGGGAAGGTGCTGTTTGTTCTTGGGAGGTGCCTTTTGGTGTGGCCATTGGTGCTGTGGCTGGTGCCTTGTGGCCCAGGGTGTGCGAGGCCAGAGCTGGAGGCAGCATTGTGAGGTCACTTGTACCTCTGTGCCTTGGCGGGCAGTGCTAGGGTGTTGGCTGCTGGTGGTCGTGGTTGTGAGGTCACTTGTGAGGCAGTGCGTGCTAGGCCAGTGCTGGTTGCCTGGCTGCTCTTGGCAGCTGTGAGGTGAGTGCTGCGTGAGGCCGTCGCAGGCATGTGTGAGTGTGGGAAGGTGCTGTTTGTGCTTGGGAGGTGCCTTTTGGTGTGGCCATTGGTGGTGTGGCTGGTGCCTTGTGGCCCAGGGTGTGCGAGGCCAGAGCTGGAGGCAGCATTGGGAGGTCACTTGTGCCTCTGTGCCTTGGCGGGCAGTGCTAGGGTGTTGGCTGCTGGTGGTGGTGGTGGTGAGGTCACTTGTGAGGCAGTGCGTGCTAGGCCAGTGCTGGTTGCCTCGCTGCTCTTGGTAGCTGTGAGGTGAGTGCTGCGTGAGGCTCTTGCAGGCATGTGTGAGTGTGGGAAGGTGCTGTTTGTCCTTGGGAGGTGCCTTTTGGTGTGGGCATTGGTGCTGTGGCTGGTGCCTTGTGGCCCAGGGTGTGCGAGGCCAGAGCTGGAGGCAGCATTGTGAGGTCACTTGTGCCTCTGTGCCTTGGCAGGCAGTGCTAGGGTGTTGGCTGCTGGTGGTGGTGGTTGTGAGGTCACTTGTGAGGCAGTGCGTGCTAGGCCAGTGCTGGTTGCCTGGCTGCTCTTGGCAGCTGTGAGGTGAGTGCTGCGTGAGGCCGTCGCAGGCATGTGTCAGTGTGGGAAGGTGTTGTTTGTGCTTGGGAGGTGCCTTTTGGTGTGGCCATTGGTGCTGTGGCTGGTGCCTTGTGGCCCAGGGTGTGCGAGGCCAGAGCTGGAGGCAGCATTGTGAGGTCACTTGTGCCTCTGTGCCTTGGCGGGCAGTGCTAGGGTGTTGGCTTCTGGTGGTGGTGGTGCTGGTGAGGTGACTTGTGAAGCAGTGCGTGCTAGGCCAGTGCTGGTTGCCTGGCTGCTCTTGGCAGCTGTGAGGTGAGTGCTGCGTGAGGCTCTTGCAGGCATGTGTGAGTGTGGGAAGGTGCTGTTTGTCCTTGGGAGGTGCCTTTTGGTGTGGGCATTGGTGCTGTGGCTGGTGCCTTGTGGCCCAGGGTGTGCGAGGCCAGAGCTGGAGGCAGCATTGTGAGGTCACTTGTGCCTCTGTGCCTTGGCGGGCAGTGCTAGGGTGTTGGCTGCTGGTGGTGGTGGTTGTGAGGTGACTTGTGAAGCAGTGCGTGCTAGGCCAGTGCTGGTTGCCTGGCTGCTCTTGGCAGCTGTGAGGTGAGTGCTGCATGAGGCCGTCGCAGGCATGTGTGAGTGTGGGAAGGTGCTGTTTGTGCTTGGGAGGTGCCTTTTGGTGTGGCCATTGGTGCTGTGGCTGGTGCCTTGTGGCCCAGGGTGTGCGAGGCCAGAGCTGGAGGCAGCATTGGGAGGTCACTTGTGCCTCTGTGCCTTGGCGGGCAGTGCTAGGGTGTTGGCTGGTGGTAGTGGTTGTGGTGAGGTCACTTGTGAGGCAGTGCGTGCTAGGCCAGTGCTGGTTGCCTGGCTGCTCTTGGCAGCTGTGAGGTGAGTGCTGCGTGAGGCCGTGACAGGCATGTGTGAGTGTGGGAAGGTGCTGTTTGTCCTTGGGAGGTGCCTTTTGGTGTGGCCATTGGTGCTGTGGGTGGTGCCTTGTGGCCCAGGGTGTGCGAGGGCATAGCTGGAGGCAGCATTGGGAGGTCACTTGTGCCTCTGTGCCTTGGCGGGCAGTGCTAGGGTGTTGGCTGCTGGTGGTGGTGGTGGTGAGGTCACTTGTGAGGCAGTGCGTGCTAGGCCAGTGCTGGTTGCCTGGCTGCTCTTGGCAGCTGTGAGGTGAGTGCTGCGTGAGGCTCTTGCAGGCATGTGTCAGTGTGGGAAGGTGCTGTTTGTCCTTGGGAGGTGCCTTTTGGTGTGGCCATTGGTGCTGTGGCTGGTGCCTTGTGGCCCAGGGTGTGCGAGGCCAGAGCTGGAGGCAGCATTGTGAGGTCACTTGTGCCTCTGTGCCTTGGCGGGCAGTGGTAGGGTGTTGGCTGGTGGTGGTGGTGGTGGTGGTGAGGTCACTTGTGAGGCAGTGCGTGCTAGGCCAGTGCTGGTTGCCTGGCTGCTCTTGGCAGCTGTGAGGTGAGTGCTGCGTGAGGCTCTTGCAGGCATGTGTGAGTGTGGGAAGGTGCTGTTTGTCCTTGGGAGGTGCCTTTTGGTGTGGCCATTGGTGCTGTGGCTGGTGCCTTGTGGCCCAGGGTGTGCGAGGGCAGAGCTGGAGGCAGCATTGTGAGGTCACTTGTGCCTCTGTGCCTTGGCGGGCAGTGCTAGGGTGTTGGCTGCTGGTGGTGGTGGTTGTGAGGTGACTTGTGAAGCAGTGCGTGCTAGGCCAGTGCTGGTTGCCTGGCTGCTCTTGGCAGCTGTGAGGTGAGTGCTGCGTGAGGCTCTTGCAGGCATGTGTGAGTGTGGGAAGGTGCTGTTTGTGCTTGGGAGGTGCCTTTTGGTGTGGCCATTGGTGCTGTGGCTGGTGCCTTGTGGCCCAGGGTGTGCGAGGGTGGAGCTGGAGGCAGCATTGTGAGGTCACTTGTGCCTCTGTGCCTTGGCGGGCAGTGCTAGGGTGTTGGCTGCTGGTGGTGGTGGTTGTGAGGTGACTTGTGAGGCAGTGCGTGCTAGGCCAGTGCTGGTTGCCTGGCTGCTCTTGGCAGCTGTGAGGTGAGTGCTGCGTGAGGCTCTTGCAGGCATGTGTCAGTGTGGGAAGGTGTTGTTTGTGCTTGGGAGGTGCCTTTTGGTGTGGCCATTGGTGGTGTGGCTGGTGCCTTGTGGCCCAGGGTGTGCGAGGCCAGAGCTGGAGGCAGCATTGTGAGGTCACTTGTGCCTCTGTTCCTTGGCGGGCAGTGCTAGGGTTTTGGCTGGTGGTAGTGGTGGTGGTGAGGTCACTTGTGAGGCAGTGCGTGCTAGGCCAGTGCTGGTTGCCTGGCTGCTCTTTGCAGCTGTGAGGTGAGTGCTGCGTGAGGCCGTGACAGGCATGTGTGAGTGTGGGAAGGTGCTGTTTGTGCTTGGGAGGTGCCTTTTGGTGTGGCCATTGGTGCTGTGGCTGGTGCCTTGTGGCCCAGGGTGTGCGAGGCCAGAGCTGGAGGCAGCATTGGGAGGTCACTTGTGCCTCTGTGCCTTGGCGGGCAGTGCTAGGGTGTTGGCTGCTGGTGGTGGTGGTGGTGAGGTCACTTGTGAGGCAGTGCGTGCTAGGCCAGTGCTGGTTGCCTGGCTGCTCTTGGCAGCTGTGAGGTGAGTGCTGCGTGAGGCTCTTGCAGGCATGTGTGAGTGTGGGAAGGTGCTGTTTGTGCTTGGGAGGTGCCTTTTGGTGTGGCCATTGGTGCTGTGGCTGGTGCCTTGTGGCCCAGGGTGTGCGAGGCCAGAGCTGGAGGCAGCATTGTGAGGTC
The DNA here is from genome assembly GCF_028389875.1 of Rhea pennata. Classification (NCBI taxonomy): domain Eukaryota; kingdom Metazoa; phylum Chordata; class Aves; order Rheiformes; family Rheidae; genus Rhea; species Rhea pennata. Next base: position 182,897 of record NW_026907692.1, on the reverse strand, counting down.
ACTTGTGCCTCTGTGCCTTGGCGGGCAGTGCTAGGGTGTTGCCTGCTGGTGGTGGTGGTGGTGAGGTCACTTGTGAGGCAGTGCGTGCTAGGCCAGTGCTGGTTGCCTCGCTGCTCTTGGTAGCTGTGAGGTGAGTGCTGCGTGAGGCTCTTGCAGGCATGTGTGAGTGTGGGAAGGTGCTGTTTGTCCTTGGGAGGTGCCTTTTGGTGTGGCCATTGGTGCTGTGGCTGGTGCCTTGTGGCCCAGGGTGTGCGAGGCCAGAGCTGGAGGCAGCATTGTGAGGTCACTTGTGCCTCTGTGCCTTGGCAGGCAGTGCTAGGGTGTTGGCTGCTGGTGGTGGTGGTTGTGAGGTCACTTGTGAGGCAGTGCGTGCTAGGCCAGTGCTGGTTGCCTGGCTGCTCTTGGCAGCTGTGAGGTGAGTGCTGCGTGAGGCCGTCGCAGGCATGTGTCAGTGTGGGAAGGTGTTGTTTGTGCTTGGGAGGTGCCTTTTGGTGTGGCCATTGGTGGTGTGGCTGGTGCCTTGTGGCCCAGGGTGTGCGAGGCCAGAGCTGGAGGCAGCATTGTGAGGTCACTTGTGCCTCTGTGCCTTGGCGGGCAGTGCTAGGGTGTTGGCTTCTGGTGGTGGTGGTGCTGGTGAGGTGACTTGTGAAGCAGTGCGTGCTAGGCCAGTGCTGGTTGCCTGGCTGCTCTTGGCAGCTGTGAGGTGAGTGCTGCGTGAGGCTCTTGCAGGCATGTGTGAGTGTGGGAAGGTGCTGTTTGTCCTTGGGAGGTGCCTTTTGGTGTGGCCATTGGTGCTGTGGCTGGTGCCTTGTGGCCCAGGGTGTGCGAGGCCAGAGCTGGAGGCAGCATTGTGAGGTCACTTGTGCCTCTGTGCCTTGGCGGGCAGTGCTAGGGTGTTGGCTGCTGGTGGTGGTGGTTGTGAGGTGACTTGTGAAGCAGTGCGTGCTAGGCCAGTGCTGGTTGCCTGGCTGCTCTTGGCAGCTGTGAGGTGAGTGCTGCATGAGGCCGTCGCAGGCATGTGTGAGTGTGGGAAGGTGCTGTTTGTGCTTGGGAGGTGCCTTTTGGTGTGGCCATTGGTGCTGTGGCTGGTGCCTTGTGGCCCAGGGTGTGCGAGGCCAGAGCTGGAGGCAGCATTGTGAGGTCACTTGTGCCTCTGTGCCTTGGCGGGCAGTGCTAGGGTGTTGGCTGGTGGTAGTGGTGGTGGTGAGGTCACTTGTGAGGCAGTGCGTGCTAGGCCAGTGCTGGTTGCCTGGCTGCTCTTGGCAGCTGTGAGGTGAGTGCTGCGTGAGGCCGTGACAGGCATGTGTGAGTGTGGGAAGGTGCTGTTTGTCCTTGGGAGGTGCCTTTTGGTGTGGCCATTGGTGCTGTGGGTGGTGCCTTGTGGCCCAGGGTGTGCGAGGGCATAGCTGGCGGCAGCATTGGGAGGTCACTTGTGCCTCTGTGCCTTGGCGGGCAGTGCTAGGGTGTTGGCTGCTGGTGGTGGTGGTGGTGAGGTCACTTGTGAGGCAGTGCGTGCTAGGCCAGTGCTGGTTGCCTGGCTGCTCTTGGCAGCTGTGAGGTGAGTGCTGCGTGAGGCTCTTGCAGGCATGTGTCAGTGTGGGAAGGTGCTGTTTGTCCTTGGGAGGTGCCTTTTGGTGTGGCCATTGGTGCTGTGGCTGGTGCCTTGTGGCCCAGGGTGTGCGAGGCCAGAGCTGGAGGCAGCATTGTGAGGTCACTTGTGCCTCTGTGCCTTGGCGGGCAGTGCTAGGGTGTTGGCTGCTGGTGGTGGTGGTTGTGAGGTGACTTGTGAGGCAGTGCGTGCTAGGCCAGTGCTGGTTGCCTGGCTGCTCTTGGCAGCTGTGAGGTGAGTGCTGCGTGAGGCTCTTGCAGGCATGTGTCAGTGTGGGAAGGTGTTGTTTGTGCTTGGGAGGTGCCTTTTGGTGTGGCCATTGGTGGTGTGGCTGGTGCCTTGTGGCCCAGGGTGTGCGAGGCCAGAGCTGGAGGCAGCATTGTGAGGTCACTTGTGCCTCTGTGCCTTGGCGGGCAGTGCTAGGGTGTTGGCTGGTGGTAGTGGTGGTGGTGAGGTCACTTGTGAGGCAGTGCGTGCTAGGCCAGTGCTGGTTGCCTGGCTGCTCTTTGCAGCTGTGAGGTGAGTGCTGCGTGAGGCCGTGACAGGCATGTGTGAGTGTGGGAAGGTGCTGTTTGTGCTTGGGAGGTGCCTTTTGGTGTGGCCATTGGTGCTGTGGCTGGTGCCTTGTGGCCCAGGGTGTGCGAGGGTGGAGCTGGAGGCAGCATTGTGAGGTCACTTGTGCCTCTGTGCCTTGGCGGGCAGTGCTAGGGTGTTGGCTGCTGGTGGTGGTGGTGGTGAGGTCACTTGTGAGGCAGTGCGTGCTAGGCCAGTGCTGGTTGCCTGGCTGCTCTTGGCAGCTGTGAGGTGAGTGCTGCGTGAGGCTCTTGCAGGCATGTGTGAGTGTGGGAAGGTGCTGTTTGTGCTTGGGAGGTGCCTTTTGGTGTGGCCATTGGTGCTGTGGCTGGTGCCTTGTGGCCCAGGGTGTGCGAGGCCAGAGCTGGAGGCAGCATTGTGAGGTCACTTGTGCCTCTGTGCCTTGGCGGGCAGTGCTAGGGTGTTGCCTGCTGGTGGTGGTGGTGGTGAGGTCACTTGTGAGGCAGTGCGTGCTAGGCCAGTGCTGGTTGCCTCGCTGCTCTTGGTAGCTGTGAGGTGAGTGCTGCGTGAGGCTCTTGCAGGCATGTGTGAGTGTGGGAAGGTGCTGTTTGTCCTTGGGAGGTGCCTTTTGGTGTGGCCATTGGTGCTGTGGCTGGTGCCTTGTGGCCCAGGGTGTGCGAGGCCAGAGCTGGAGGCAGCATTGTGAGGTCACTTGTGCCTCTGTGCCTTGGCAGGCAGTGCTAGGGTGTTGGCTGGTGGTGGTGGTGGTTGTGAGGTCACTTGTGAGGCAGTGCGTGCTAGGCCAGTGCTGGTTGCCTGGCTGCTCTTGGCAGCTGTGAGGTGAGTGCTGCGTGAGGCCGTCGCAGGCATGTGTCAGTGTGGGAAGGTGTTGTTTGTGCTTGGGAGGTGCCTTTTGGTGTGGCCATTGGTGGTGTGGCTGGTGCCTTGTGGCCCAGGGTGTGCGAGGCCAGAGCTGGAGGCAGCATTGTGAGGTCACTTGTGCCTCTGTGCCTTGGCGGGCAGTGCTAGGGTGTTGGCTTCTGGTGGTGGTGGTGCTGGTGAGGTGACTTGTGAAGCAGTGCGTGCTAGGCCAGTGCTGGTTGCCTGGCTGCTCTTGGCAGCTGTGAGGTGAGTGCTGCGTGAGGCTCTTGCAGGCATGTGTGAGTGTGGGAAGGTGCTGTTTGTCCTTGGGAGGTGCCTTTTGGTGTGGCCATTGGTGCTGTGGCTGGTGCCTTGTGGCCCAGGGTGTGCGAGGCCAGAGCTGGAGGCAGCATTGTGAGGTCACTTGTGCCTCTGTGCCTTGGCAGGCAGTGCTAGGGTGTTGGCTGCTGGTGGTGGTGGTTGTGAGGTGACTTGTGAAGCAGTGCGTGCTAGGCCAGTGCTGGTTGCCTGGCTGCTCTTGGCAGCTGTGAGGTGAGTGCTGCATGAGGCCGTCGCAGGCATGTGTGAGTGTGGGAAGGTGCTGTTTGTGCTTGGGAGGTGCCTTTTGGTGTGGCCATTGGTGCTGTGGCTGGTGCCTTGTGGCCCAGGGTGTGCGAGGCCAGAGCTGGAGGCAGCATTGTGAGGTCACTTGTGCCTCTGTGCCTTGGCGGGCAGTGCTAGGGTGTTGGCTGGTGGTAGTGGTGGTGGTGAGGTCACTTGTGAGGCAGTGCGTGCTAGGCCAGTGCTGGTTGCCTGGCTGCTCTTGGCAGCTGTGAGGTGAGTGCTGCGTGAGGCCGTGACAGGCATGTGTGAGTGTGGGAAGGTGCTGTTTGTCCTTGGGAGGTGCCTTTTGGTGTGGCCATTGGTGCTGTGGGTGGTGCCTTGTGGCCCAGGGTGTGCGAGGGCATAGCTGGAGGCAGCATTGGGAGGTCACTTGTGCCTCTGTGCCTTGGCGGGCAGTGCTAGGGTGTTGGCTGCTGGTGGTGGTGGTGGTGAGGTCACTTGTGAGGCAGTGCGTGCTAGGCCAGTGCTGGTTGCCTGGCTGCTCTTGGCAGCTGTGAGGTGAGTGCTGCGTGAGGCTCTTGCAGGCATGTGTCAGTGTGGGAAGGTGCTGTTTGTCCTTGGGAGGTGCCTTTTGGTGTGGCCATTGGTGCTGTGGCTGGTGCCTTGTGGCCCAGGGTGTGCGAGGCCAGAGCTGGAGGCAGCATTGTGAGGTCACTTGTGCCTCTGTGCCTTGGCGGGCAGTGCTAGGGTGTTGGCTGGTGGTGGTGGTGGTGGTGGTGGTGAGGTCACTTGTGAGGCAGTGCGTGCTAGGCCAGTGCTGGTTGCCTGGCTGCTCTTGGCAGCTGTGAGGTGAGTGCTGCGTGAGGCTCTTGCAGGCATGTGTGAGTGTGGGAAGGTGCTGTTTGTCCTTGGGAGGTGCCTTTTGGTGTGGCCATTGGTGCTGTGGCTGGTGCCTTGTGGCCCAGGGTGTGCGAGGGCAGAGCTGGAGGCAGCATTGGGAGGTCACTTGTGCCTCTGTGCCTTGGCGGGCAGTGCTAGGGTGTTGGCTGCTGGTGGTGGTGGTTGTGAGGTCACTTGTGAAGCAGTGCGTGCTAGGCCAGTGCTGGTTGCCTGGCTGCTCTTGGCAGCTGTGAGGTGAGTGCTGCGTGAGGCTCTTGCAGGCATGTGTGAGTGTGGGAAGGTGCTGTTTGTGCTTGGGAGGTGCCTTTTGGTGTGGCCATTGGTGCTGTGGCTGGTGCCTTGTGGCCCAGGGTGTGCGAGGGTGGAGCTGGAGGCAGCATTGTGAGGTCACTTGTGCCTCTGTGCCTTGGCGGGCAGTGCTAGGGTGTTGGCTGCTGGTGGTGGTGGTTGTGAGGTGACTTGTGAGGCAGTGCGTGCTAGGCCAGTGCTGGTTGCCTGGCTGCTCTTGGCAGCTGTGAGGTGAGTGCTGCGTGAGGCTCTTGCAGGCATGTGTCAGTGTGGGAAGGTGTTGTTTGTGCTTGGGAGGTGCCTTTTGGTGTGGCCATTGCTGGTGTGGCTGGTGCCTTGTGGCCCAGGGTGTGCGAGGCCAGAGCTGGAGGCAGCATTGTGAGGTCACTTGTGCCTCTGTGCCTTGGCCGGCATTGCTAGGGTGTTGGCTTCTGGTGGTGGTGGTGGTGGTGAGGTGACTTGTGAAGCAGTGCGTGCTAGGCCAGTGCTGGTTGCCTGGCTGCTCTTGGTAGCTGTGAGGTGAGTGCTGTGTGAGGCCGTGGCAGGCATGTGTGAGTGTGGGAAGGTGCTGTTTGTGCTTGGGAGGTGCCTTTTGGTGTGGCCATTGGTGCTGTGGCTGGTGCCTTGTGGCCCAGGGTGTGCGAGGGTGGAGCTGGAGGCAGCATTGTGAGGTCACTTGTGCCTCTGTGCCTTGGCGGGCAGTGCTAGGGTGTTGGCTGGTGGTGGTGGTGGTGGTGAGGTGACTTGTGAAGCAGTGCGTGCTAGGCCAGTGCTGGTTGCCTGGCTGCTCTTGGCAGCTGTGAGGTGAGTGCTGCGTGAGGCCGTCGCAGGCATGTGTGAGTGTGGGAAGGTGCTGTTTGTGCTTGGGAGGTGCCTTTTGGTGTGGCCATTGGTGCTGTGGCTGGTGCCTTGTGGCCCAGGGTGTGCGAGGCCAGAGCTGGAGGCAGCATTGTGAGGTCACTTGTGCCTCTGTGCCTTGGCGGGCAGTGCTAGGGTGTTGGCTGGTGGTAGTGGTGGTGGTGAGGTCACTTGTGAGGCAGTGCGTGCTAGGCCAGTGCTGGTTGCCTGGCTGCTCTTTGCAGCTGTGAGGTGAGTGCTGCGTGAGGCCGTGACAGGCATGTGTGAGTGTGGGAAGGTGCTGTTTGTCCTTGGGAGGTGCCTTTTGGTGTGGCCATTGGTGCTGTGGCTGGTGCCTTGTGGCCCAGGGTGTGCGAGGCCAGAGCTGGAGGCAGCATTGGGAGGTCACTTGTGCCTCTGTGCCTTGGCGGGTAGTGCTAGGGTGTTGGCTGCTGGTGGTGGTGGTGGTGAGGTCACTTGTGAGGCAGTGCGTGCTAGGCCAGTGCTGGTTGCCTGGCTGCTCTTGGCAGCTGTGAGGTGAGTGCTGCGTGAGGCTCTTGCAGGCATGTGTGAGTGTGGGAAGGTGCTGTTTGTGCTTGGGAGGTGCCTTTTGGTGTGGCCATTGGTGCTGTGGCTGGTGCCTTGTGGCCCAGGGTGTGCGAGGCCAGAGCTGGAGGCAGCATTGTGAGGTCACTTGTGCCTCTGTGCCTTGGCGGGCAGTGCTAGGGTGTTGGCTGCTGGTGGTGGTTGTTGTGAGGTCACTTGTGAGGCAGTGCGTGCTAGGCCAGTGCTGGTTGCCTGGCTGCTCTTGGCAGCTGTGAGGTGAGTGCTGCGTGAGGCTCTTGCAGGCATGTGTCAGTGCGGGAAGGTGTTGTTTGTGCTTGGGAGGTGCCTTTTGGTGTGGCCATTGGTGCTGTGGCTGGTGCCTTGTGGCCCAGGGTGTGCGAGGCCAGAGCTGGAGGCAGCATTGTGAGGTCACTTGTGCCTCTGTGCCTTGGCGGGCATTGCTAGGGTGTTGGCTTCTGGTGGTGGTGGTGGTGGTGAGGTGACTTGTGAAGCAGTGCGTGCTAGGCCAGTGCTGGTTGCCTGGCTGCTCTTGGCAGCTGTGAGGTGAGTGCTGTGTGAGGCCGTGGCAGGCATGTGTGAGTGTGGGAAGGTGCTGTTTGTCCTTGGGAAGTGCCTTTTGGTGTGGCCATTGGTGCTGTGGCTGGTGCCTTGTGGCCCAGGGTGTGCGAGGGTGGAGCTGGAGGCAGCATTGTGAGGTCACTTGTGCCTCTGTGCCTTGGCGGGCAGTGCTAGGGTGTTGGCTGCTGGTGGTGGTGGTTGTGAGGTGACTTGTGAGGCAGTGCGTGCTAGGCCAGTGCTGGTTGCCTGGCTGCTCTTGGCAGCTGTGAGGTGAGTGCTGCGTGAGGCTCTTGCAGGCATGTGTCAGTGTGGGAAGGTGTTGTTTGTGCTTGGGAGGTGCCTTTTGGTGTGGCCATTGGTGGTGTGGCTGGTGCCTTGTGGCCCAGGGTGTGCGAGGCCAGAGCTGGAGGCAGCATTGTGAGGTCACTTGTGCCTCTGTGCCTTGGCCGGCATTGCTAGGGTGTTGACTTCTGGTGGTGGTGGTGGTGGTGAGGTGACTTGTGAAGCAGTGCGTGCTAGGCCAGTGCTGGTTGCCTGGCTGCTCTTGGCAGCTGTGAGGTGAGTGCTGTGTGAGGCTCTTGCAGGCATGTGTGAGTGTGGGAAGGTGCTGTTTGTTCTTGGGAGGTGCCTTTTGGTGTGGCCATTGGTGCTGTGGCTGGTGCCTTGTGGCCCAGGGTGTGCGAGGCCAGAGCTGGAGGCAGCATTGTGAGGTCACTTGTGCCTCTGTGCCTTGGCGGGCAGTGCTAGGGTGTTGGCTGCTGGTGGTGGTTGTTGTGAGGTCACTTGTGAGGCAGTGTATGCTAGGCCAGTGCTGGTTGCCTGGCTGCTCTTGGCAGCTGTGAGGTGAGTGCTGCGTGAGGCTCTTGCAGGCATGTGTCAGTGCGGGAAGGTGTTGTTTGTGCTTGGGAGGTGCCTTTTGGTGTGGCCATTGGTGCTGTGGCTGGTGCCTTGTGGCCCAGGGTGTGCGAGGCCAGAGCTGGAGGCAGCATTGTGAGGTCACTTGTGCCTCTGTGCCTTGGCGGGCATTGCTAGGGTGTTGGCTTCTGGTGGTGGTGGTGGTGGTGAGGTGACTTGTGAAGCAGTGCGTGCTAGGCCAGTGCTGGTTGCCTGGCTGCTCTTGGTAGCTGTGAGGTGAGTGCTGTGTGAGGCCGTGGCAGGCATGTGTGAGTGTGGGAAGGTGCTGTTTGTTCTTGGGAGGTGCCTTTTGGTGTGGCCATTGGTGCTGTGGCTGGTGCCTTGTGGCCCAGTGTGTGCGAGGGTGGAGCTGGAGGCAGCATTGTGAGGTCACTTGTGCCTCTGTGCCTTGGCGGGCAGTGCTAGGGTGTTGGCTGCTGGTGTTGGTGGTTGTGAGGTGACTTGTGAGGCAGTGCGTGCTAGGCCAGTGCTGGTTGCCTGGCTGCTCTTGGCAGCTGTGAGGTGAGTGCTGCGTGAGGCTCTTGCAGGCATGTGTCAGTGTGGGAAGGTGTTGTTTGTGCTTGGGAGGTGCCTTTTGGTGTGGCCATTGGTGGTGTGGCTGGTGCCTTGTGGCCCAGGGTGTGCGAGGCCAGAGCTGGAGGCAGCATTGTGAGGTCACTTGTGCCTCTGTGCCTTGGCGGGCAGTGCTAGGGTGTTGGCTGCTGGTGGTGGTGGTTGTGAGGTGACTTGTGAAGCAGTGCGTGCTAGGCCAGTGCTGGTTGCCTGGCTGCTCTTGGCAGCTGTGAGGTGAGTGCTGCGTGAGGCTCTTGCAGGCATGTGTCAGTGTGGGAAGGTGCTGTTTGTCCTTGGGAGGTGCCTTTTGGTGTGGGCATTGGTGCTGTGGCTGGTGCCTTGTGGCCCAGGGTGTGCGAGGCCAGAGCTGGAGGCAGCATTGTGAGGTCACTTGTGCCTCTGTGCCTTGGCGGGCAGTGCTAGGGTGTTGGCTGCTGGTGGTGGTGGTTGTGAGGTGACTTGTGAAGCAGTGCGTGCTAGGCCAGTGCTGGTTGCCTGGCTGCTCTTGGCAGCTGTGAGGTGAGTGCTGCGTGAGGCTCTTGCAGGCATGTGTGAGTGTGGGAAGGTGCTGTTTGTGCTTGGGAGGTGCCTTTTGGTGTGGCCATTGGTGCTGTGGCTGGTGCCTTGTGGCCCAGGGTGTGCAAGGGCGGAGCTGGAGGCAGCATTGTGAGGTCACTTGTGCCTCTGTGCCTTGGCGGGCATTGCTAGGGTGTTGGCTTCTGGTGGTGGTGGTGGTGGTGAGGTGACTTGTGAAGCAGTGCGTGCTAGGCCAGTGCTGGTTGCCTGGCTGCTCTTGGTAGCTGTGAGGTGAGTGCTGTGTGAGGCCGTGGCAGGCATGTGTGAGTGTGGGAAGGTGCTGTTTGTGCTTGGGAGGTGCCTTTTGGTGTGGCCATTGGTGCTGTGGCTGGTGCCTTGTGGCCCAGGGTGTGCGAGGGTGGAGCTGGAGGCAGCATTGTGAGGTCACTTGTGCCTCTGTGCCTTGGCGGGCAGTGCTAGGGTGTTGGCTGGTGGTGGTGGTGGTTGTGAGGTTACTTGTGAAGCAGTGCGTGCTAGGCCAGTGCTGGTTGCCTGGCTGCTCTTGGCAGCTGTGAGGTGAGTGCTGCGTGAGGCCGTCGCAGGCATGTGTGAGTGTGGGAAGGTGCTGTTTGTGCTTGGGAGGTGCCTTTTGGTGTGGCCATTGGTGCTGTGGCTGGTGCCTTGTGGCCCAGGGTGTGCGAGGCCAGAGCTGGAGGCAGCATTGGGAGGTCACTTGTGCCTCTGTGCCTTGGCGGGCAGTGCTAGGGTGTTGCCTGCTGGTGGTGGTGGTGGTGAGGTCACTTGTGAGGCAGTGCGTGCTAGGCCAGTGCTGGTTGCCTGGCTGCTCTTGGCAGCTGTGAGGTGAGTGCTGCGTGAGGCTCTTGCAGGCATGTGTGAGTGTGGGAAGGTGCTGTTTGTCCTTGGGAGGTGCCTTTTGGTGTGGCCATTGGTGGTGTGGCTGGTGCCTTGTGGCCCAGGGTGTGCGAGGCCAGAGCTGGAGGCAGCATTGTGAGGTCACTTGTGCCTCTGTGCCTTGGCGGGCATTGCTAGGGTGTTGGCTGCTGGTGGTGGTTGTTGTGAGGTCACTTGTGAGGCAGTGCGTGCTAGGCCAGTGCTGGTTGCCTGGCTGCTCTTGGCAGCTGTGAGGTGAGTGCTGCGTGAGGCTCTTGCAGGCATGTGTCAGTGCGGGAAGGTGTTGTTTGTGCTTGGGAGGTGCCTTTTGGTGTGGCCATTGGTGCTGTGGCTGGTGCCTTGTGGCCCAGGGTGTGCGAGGCCAGAGCTGGAGGCAGCATTGTGAGGTCACTTGTGCCTCTGTGCCTTGGCGGGCATTGCTAGGGTGTTGGCTTCTGGTGGTGGTGGTGGTGGTGAGGTGACTTGTGAAGCAGTGCGTGCTAGGCCAGTGCTGGTTGCCTGGCTGCTCTTGGCAGCTGTGAGGTGAGTGCTGCGTGAGGCTCTTGCAGGCATGTGTCAGTGTGGGAAGGTGTTGTTTGTGCTTGGGAGGTGCCTTTTGGTGTGGCCATTGGTGCTGTGGCTGGTGCCTTGTGGCCCAGGGTGTGCGAGGGTGGAGCTGGAGGCAGCATTGTGAGGTCACTTGTGCCTCTGTGCCTTGGCGGGCAGTGCTAGGGTGTTGGCTGCTGGTGGTGGTGGTTGTGAGGTGACTTGTGAGGCAGTGCGTGCTAGGCCAGTGCTGGTTGCCTGGCTGCTCTTGGCAGCTGTGAGGTGAGTGCTGCGTGAGGCTCTTGCAGGCATGTGTCAGTGTGGGAAGGTGTTGTTTGTGCTTGGGAGGTGCCTTTTGGTGTGGCCATTGGTGGTGTGGCTGGTGCCTTGTGGCCCAGGGTGTGCGAGGCCAGAGCTGGAGGCAGCATTGTGAGGTCACTTGTGCCTCTGTGCATTGGCCGGCATTGCTAGGGTGTTGACTTCTGGTGGTGGTGGTGGTGGTGAGGTGACTTGTGAAGCAGTGCGTGCTAGGCCAGTGCTGGTTGCCTGGCTGCTCTTGGCAGCTGTGAGGTGAGTGCTGTGTGAGGCTCTTGCAGGCATGTGTGAGTGTGGGAAGGTGCTGTTTGTTCTTGGGAGGTGCCTTTTGGTGTGGCCATTGGTGCTGTGGCTGGTGCCTTGTGGCCCAGGGTGTGCGAGGCCAGAGCTGGAGGCAGCATTGTGAGGTCACTTGTGCCTCTGTGCCTTGGCGGGCATTGCTAGGGTGTTGGCTGCTGGTGGTGGTTGTTGTGAGGTCACTTGTGAGGCAGTGCGTGCTAGGCCAGTGCTGGTTGCCTGGCTGCTCTTGGCAGCTGTGAGGTGAGTGCTGCGTGAGGCTCTTGCAGGCATGTGTCAGTGCGGGAAGGTGTTGTTTGTGCTTGGGAGGTGCCTTTTGGTGTGGCCATTGGTGCTGTGGCTGGTGCCTTGTGGCCCAGGGTGTGCGAGGCCAGAGCTGGAGGCAGCATTGTGAGGTCACTTGTGCCTCTGTGCCTTGGCGGGCATTGCTAGGTGTTGGCTTCTGGTGGTGGTGGTGGTGGTGAGGTGACTTGTGAAGCAGTGCGTGCTAGGCCAGTGCTGGTTGCCTGGCTGCTCTTGGTAGCTGTGAGGTGAGTGCTGTGTGAGGCCGTGGCAGGCATGTGTGAGTGTGGGAAGGTGCTGTTTGTTCTTGGGAGGTGCCTTTTGGTGTGGCCATTGGTGCTGTGGCTGGTGCCTTGTGGCCCAGGGTGTGCGAGGGTGGAGCTGGAGGCAGCATTGTGAGGTCACTTGTGCCTCTGTGCCTTGGCGGGCAGTGCTAGGGTGTTGGCTGCTGGTGGTGGTGGTTGTGAGGTGACTTGTGAGGCAGTGCGTGCTAGGCCAGTGCTGGTTGCCTGGCTGCTCTTGGCAGCTGTGAGGTGAGTGCTGCGTGAGGCTCTTGCAGGCATGTGTCAGTGTGGGAAGGTGTTGTTTGTGCTTGGGAGGTGCCTTTTGGTGTGGCCATTGGTGGTGTGGCTGGTGCCTTGTGGCCCAGGGTGTGCGAGGCCAGAGCTGGAGGCAGCATTGTGAGGTCACTTGTGCCTCTGTGCCTTGGCCGGCATTGCTAGGGTGTTGACTTCTGGTGGTGGTGGTGGTGGTGAGGTGACTTGTGAAGCAGTGCGTGCTAGGCCAGTGCTGGTTGCCTGGCTGCTCTTGGTAGCTGTGAGGTGAGTGCTGTGTGAGGCCGTGGCAGGCATGTGTGAGTGTGGGAAGGTGCTGTTTGTTCTTGGGAGGTGCCTTTTGGTGTGGCCATTGGTGCTGTGGCTGGTGCCTTGTGGCCCAGGGTGTGCGAGGCCAGAGCTGGAGGCAGCATTGTGAGGTCACTTGTGCCTCTGTGCCTTGGCGGGCAGTGCTAGGGTGTTGGCTGCTGGTGGTGGTGGTTGTGAGGTGACTTGTGAAGCAGTGCGTGCTAGGCCAGTGCTGGTTGCCTGGCTGCTCTTGGCAGCTGTGAGGTGAGTGCTGCGTGAGGCTCTTGCAGGCATGTGTCAGTGTGGGAAGGTGCTGTTTGTCCTTGGGAGGTGCCTTTTGATGTGGGCATTGGTGCTGTGGCTGGTGCCTTGTGTCCCAGGGTGTGCGAGGCCAGAGCTGGAGGCAGCATTGTGAGGTCACTTGTGCCTCTGTGCCTTGGCGGGCATTGCTAGGGTGTTGGCTGCTGGTGGTGGTGGTGGTGGTGAGGTGACTTGTGAAGCAGTGCGTGCTAGGCCAGTGCTGGTTGCCTGGCTGCTCTTGGTAGCTGTGAGGTGAGTGCTGTGTGAGGCCGTGGCAGGCATGTGTGAGTGTGGGAAGGTGCTGTTTGTGCTTGGGAGGTGCCTTTTGGTGTGGGCATCGGTGCTGTGGCTGGTGCCTTGTGGCCCAGGGTGTGCGAGGGTGGAGCTGGAGGCAGCATTGGGAGGTCACTTGTGCCTCTGTGCCTTGGCGGGCAGTGCTAGGGTGTTGGCTGGTGGTGGTGGTGGTTGTGAGGTTACTTGTGAAGCAGTGCGTGCTAGGCCAGTGCTGGTTGCCTGGCTGCTCTTGGCAGCTGTGAGGTGAGTGCTGCGTGAGGCCGTCGCAGGCATGTGTGAGTGTGGGAAGGTGCTGTTTGTGCTTGGGAGGTGCCTTTTGGTGTGGCCATTGGTGCTGTGGCTGGTGCCTTGTGGCCCAGGGTGTGCGAGGCCAGAGCTGGAGGCAGCATTGGGAGGTCACTTGTGCCTCTGTGCCTTGGCGGGCAGTGCTAGGGTGTTGCCTGCTGGTGGTGGTGGTGGTGAGGTCACTTGTGAGGCAGTGCGTGCTAGGCCAGTGCTGGTTGCCTGGCTGCTCTTGGCAGCTGTGAGGTGAGTGCTGCGTGAGGCTCTTGCAGGCATGTGTGAGTGTGGGAAGGTGCTGTTTGTCCTTGGGAGGTGCCTTTTGGTGTGGCCATTGGTGGTGTGGCTGGTGCCTTGTGGCCCAGGGTGTGCGAGGCCAGAGCTGGAGGCAGCATTGTGAGGTCACTTGTGCCTCTGTGCCTTGGCGGGCAGTGCTAGGGTGTTGGCTGCTGGTGGTGGTTGTTGTGAGGTCACTTGTGAGGCAGTGCGTGCTAGGCCAGTGCTGGTTGCCTGGCTGCTCTTGGCAGCTGTGAGGTGAGTGCTGCGTGAGGCTCTTGCAGGCATGTGTCAGTGCGGGAATGTGTTGTTTGTGCTTGGGAGGTGCCTTTTGGTGTGGCCATTGGTGCTGTGGCTGGTGCCTTGTGGCCCAGGGTTTGTGAGGCCAAGGCTGGAGGCAGCATTGTGAGGTCACTTGTGCCTCTGTGCCTTGGCGGGCAGTGCTAGGGTGTTGGCTGCTGGTGGTGGTGGTTGTGAGGTGACTTGTGAAGCAGTGCGTGCTAGGCCAGTGCTGGTTGCCTGGCTGCTCTTGGCAGCTGTGAGGTGAGTGCTGCGTGAGGCTCTTGCAGGCATGTGTCAGTGTGGGAAGGTGCTGTTTGTCCTTGGGAGGTGCCTTTTGGTGTGGCCATTGGTGGTGTGGCTGGTGCCTTGTGGCCCAGGGTGTGCGAGGCCAGAGCTGGAGGCAGCATTGTGAGGTCACTTGTGCCTCTGTGCCTTGGCGGGCATTGCTAGGGTGTTGGCTGCTGGTGGTGGTTGTTGTGAGGTCACTTGTGAGGCAGTGCGTGCTAGGCCAGTGCTGGTTGCCTGGCTGCTCTTGGCAGCTGTGAGGTGAGTGCTGCGTGAGGCTCTTGCAGGCATGTGTCAGTGCGGGAAGGTGTTGTTTGTGCTTGGGAGGTGCCTTTTGGTGTGGCCATTGGTGCTGTGGCTGGTGCCTTGTGGCCCAGGGTGTGCGAGGCCAGAGCTGGAGGCAGCATTGTGAGGTCACTTGTGCCTCTGTGCCTTGGCGGGCATTGCTAGGGTGTTGGCTTCTGGTGGTGGTGGTGGTGGTGAGGTGACTTGTGAAGCAGTGCGTGCTAGGCCAGTGCTGGTTGCCTGGCTGCTCTTGGCAGCTGTGAGGTGAGTGCTGCGTGAGGCTCTTGCAGGCATGTGTCAGTGTGGGAAGGTGTTGTTTGTGCTTGGGAGGTGCCTTTTGGTGTGGCCATTGGTGCTGTGGCTGGTGCCTTGTGGCCCAGGGTGTGCGAGGGTGGAGCTGGAGGCAGCATTGTGAGGTCACTTGTGCCTCTGTGCCTTGGCGGGCAGTGCTAGGGTGTTGGCTGCTGGTGGTGGTGGTTGTGAGGTGACTTGTGAGGCAGTGCGTGCTAGGCCAGTGCTGGTTGCCTGGCTGCTCTTGGCAGCTGTGAGGTGAGTGCTGCGTGAGGCTCTTGCAGGCATGTGTCAGTGTGGGAAGGTGTTGTTTGTGCTTGGGAGGTGCCTTTTGGTGTGGCCATTGGTGGTGTGGCTGGTGCCTTGTGGCCCAGGGTGTGCGAGGCCAGAGCTGGAGGCAGCATTGTGAGGTCACTTGTGCCTCTGTGCATTGGCCGGCATTGCTAGGGTGTTGACTTCTGGTGGTGGTGGTGGTGGTGAGGTGACTTGTGAAGCAGTGCGTGCTAGGCCAGTGCTGGTTGCCTGGCTGCTCTTGGCAGCTGTGAGGTGAGTGCTGTGTGAGGCTCTTGCAGGCATGTGTGAGTGTGGGAAGGTGCTGTTTGTTCTTGGGAGGTGCCTTTTGGTGTGGCCATTGGTGCTGTGGCTGGTGCCTTGTGGCCCAGGGTGTGCGAGGCCAGAGCTGGAGGCAGCATTGTGAGGTCACTTGTGCCTCTGTGCCTTGGCGGGCATTGCTAGGGTGTTGGCTGCTGGTGGTGGTTGTTGTGAGGTCACTTGTGAGGCAGTGCGTGCTAGGCCAGTGCTGGTTGCCTGGCTGCTCTTGGCAGCTGTGAGGTGAGTGCTGCGTGAGGCTCTTGCAGGCATGTGTCAGTGCGGGAAGGTGTTGTTTGTGCTTGGGAGGTGCCTTTTGGTGTGGCCATTGGTGCTGTGGCTGGTGCCTTGTGGCCCAGGGTGTGCGAGGCCAGAGCTGGAGGCAGCATTGTGAGGTCACTTGTGCCTCTGTGCCTTGGCGGGCATTGCTAGGTGTTGGCTTCTGGTGGTGGTGGTGGTGGTGAGGTGACTTGTGAAGCAGTGCGTGCTAGGCCAGTGCTGGTTGCCTGGCTGCTCTTGGTAGCTGTGAGGTGAGTGCTGTGTGAGGCCGTGGCAGGCATGTGTGAGTGTGGGAAGGTGCTGTTTGTTCTTGGGAGGTGCCTTTTGGTGTGGCCATTGGTGCTGTGGCTGGTGCCTTGTGGCCCAGGGTGTGCGAGGGTGGAGCTGGAGGCAGCATTGTGAGGTCACTTGTGCCTCTGTGCCTTGGCGGGCAGTGCTAGGGTGTTGGCTGCTGGTGGTGGTGGTTGTGAGGTGACTTGTGAGGCAGTGCGTGCTAGGCCAGTGCTGGTTGCCTGGCTGCTCTTGGCAGCTGTGAGGTGAGTGCTGCGTGAGGCTCTTGCAGGCATGTGTCAGTGTGGGAAGGTGTTGTTTGTGCTTGGGAGGTGCCTTTTGGTGTGGCCATTGGTGGTGTGGCTGGTGCCTTGTGGCCCAGGGTGTGCGAGGCCAGAGCTGGAGGCAGCATTGTGAGGTCACTTGTGCCTCTGTGCCTTGGCCGGCATTGCTAGGGTGTTGACTTCTGGTGGTGGTGGTGGTGGTGAGGTGACTTGTGAAGCAGTGCGTGCTAGGCCAGTGCTGGTTGCCTGGCTGCTCTTGGTAGCTGTGAGGTGAGTGCTGTGTGAGGCCGTGGCAGGCATGTGTGAGTGTGGGAAGGTGCTGTTTGTTCTTGGGAGGTGCCTTTTGGTGTGGCCATTGGTGCTGTGGCTGGTGCCTTGTGGCCCAGGGTGTGCAAGGCCAGAGCTGGAGGCAGCATTGTGAGTTCACTTGTGCCTCTGTGCCTTGGCGGGCAGTGCTAGGGTGTTGGCTGCTGGTGGTGGTGGTTGTGAGGTGACTTGTGAAGCAGTGCGTGCTAGGCCAGTGCTGGTTGCCTGGCTGCTCTTGGCAGCTGTGAGGTGAGTGCTGCGTGAGGCTCTTGCAGGCATGTGTGAGTGTGGGAAGGTGCTGTTTGTCCTTGGGAGGTGCCTTTTGATGTGGGCATTGGTGCTGTGGCTGGTGCCTTGTGTCCCAGGGTGTGCGAGGCCAGAGCTGGAGGCAGCATTGTGAGGTCACTTGTGCCTCTGTGCCTTGGCGGGCATTGCTAGGGTGTTGGCTGCTGGTGGTGGTGGTGGTGGTGAGGTGACTTGTGAAGCAGTGCGTGCTAGGCCAGTGCTGGTTGCCTGGCTGCTCTTGGTAGCTGTGAGGTGAGTGCTGCGTGAGGCTCTTGCAGGCATGTGTGAGTGTGGGAAGGTGCTGTTTGTGCTTGGGAGGTGCCTTTTGGTGTGGGCATTGGTGCTGTGGCTGGTGCCTTGTGGCCCAGGGTGTGCGAGGGTGGAGCTGGAGGCAGCATTGGGAGGTCACTTGTGCCTCTGTGCCTTGGCGGGCAGTGCTAGGGTGTTGGCTGGTGGTGGTGGTGGTTGTGAGGTTACTTGTGAAGCAGTGCGTGCTAGGCCAGTGCTGGTTGCCTGGCTGCTCTTGGCAGCTGTGAGGTGAGTGCTGCGTGAGGCCGTCGCAGGCATGTGTGAGTGTGGGAAGGTGCTGTTTGTGCTTGGGAGGTGCCTTTTGGTGTGGCCATTGGTGCTGTGGCTGGTGCCTTGTGGCCCAGGGTGTGCGAGGCCAGAGCTGGAGGCAGCATTGGGAGGTCACTTGTGCCTCTGTGCCTTGGCGGGCAGTGCTAGGGTGTTGCCTGCTGGTGGTGGTGGTGGTGAGGTCACTTGTGAGGCAGTGCGTGCTAGGCCAGTGCTGGTTGCCTGGCTGCTCTTGGCAGCTGTGAGGTGAGTGCTGCGTGAGGCTCTTGCAGGCATGTGTGAGTGTGGGAAGGTGCTGTTTGTCCTTGGGAGGTGCCTTTTGGTGTGGCCATTGGTGGTGTGGCTGGTGCCTTGTGGCCCAGGGTGTGCGAGGCCAGAGCTGGAGGCAGCATTGTGAGGTCACTTGTGCCTCTGTGCCTTGGCGGGCAGTGCTAGGGTGTTGGCTGCTGGTGGTGGTTGTTGTGAGGTCACTTGTGAGGCAGTGCGTGCTAGGCCAGTGCTGGTTGCCTGGCTGCTCTTGGCAGCTGTGAGGTGAGTGCTGCGTGAGGCTCTTGCAGGCATGTGTCAGTGCGGGAATGTGTTGTTTGTGCTTGGGAGGTGCCTTTTGGTGTGGCCATTGGTGCTGTGGCTGGTGCCTTGTGGCCCAGGGTTTGTGAGGCCAGAGCTGGAGGCAGCATTGTGAGGTCACTTGTGCCTCTGTGCCTTGGCGGGCAGTGCTAGGGTGTTGGCTGCTGGTGGTGGTGGTTGTGAGGTGACTTGTGAAGCAGTGCGTGCTAGGCCAGTGCTGGTTGCCTGGCTGCTCTTGGCAGCTGTGAGGTGAGTGCTGCGTGAGGCTCTTGCAGGCATGTGTCAGTGTGGGAAGGTGCTGTTTGTCCTTGGGAGGTGCCTTTTGGTGTGGGCATTGGTGCTGTGGCTGGTGCCTTGTGGCCCAGGGTGTGCGAGGCCAGAGCTGGAGGCAGCATTGTGAGGTCACTTGTGCCTCTGTGCCTTGGCGGGCAGTGCTAGGGTGTTGGCTGCTGGTGGTGGTGGTTGTGAGGTCACTTGTGAAGCAGTGCGTGCTATGCCAGTGCTGGTTGCCTGGCTGCTCTTGGCAGCTGTGAGGTGAGTGCTGCGTGAGGCTCTTGCAGGCATGTGTGAGTGTGGGAAGGTGCTGTTTGTGCTTGGGAGGTGCCTTTTGGTGTGGCCATTGGTGCTGTGGCTGGTGCCTTGTGGCCCAGGGTGTGCGAGGCCAGAGCTGGAGGCAGCATTGTGAGGTCACTTGTGCCTCTGTGCCTTGGCGGGCATTGCTAGGGTGTTGGCTTCTGGTGGTGGTGGTGGTGGTGAGGTGACTTGTGAAGCAGTGCGTGCTAGGCCAGTGCTGGTTGCCTGGCTGCTCTTGGTAGCTGTGAGGTGAGTGCTGTGTGAGGCTGTGGCAGGCATGTGTGAGTGTGGGAAGGTGCTGTTTGTTCTTGGGAGGTGCCTTTTGGTGTGGCCATTGGTGCTGTGGCTGGTGCCTTGTGGCCCAGGGTGTGCAAGGCCAGAGCTGGAGGCAGCATTGTGAGTTCACTTGTGCCTCTGTGCCTTGGCGGGCAGTGCTAGGGTGTTGGCTGCTGGTGGTGGTGGTTGTGAGGTGACTTGTGAAGCAGTGCGTGCTAGGCCAGTGCTGGTTGCCTGGCTGCTCTTGGCAGCTGTGAGGTGAGTGCTGCGTGAGGCTCTTGCAGGCATGTGTGAGTGTGGGAAGGTGCTGTTTGTCCTTGGGAGGTGCCTTTTGATGTGGGCATTGGTGCTGTGGCTGGTGCCTTGTGTCCCAGGGTGTGCGAGGCCAGAGCTGGAGGCAGCATTGTGAGGTCACTTGTGCCTCTGTGCCTTGGCGGGCATTGCTAGGGTGTTGGCTGCTGGTGGTGGTGGTGGTGGTGAGGTGACTTGTGAAGCAGTGCGTGCTAGGCCAGTGCTGGTTGCCTGGCTGCTCTTGGTAGCTGTGAGGTGAGTGCTGCGTGAGGCTCTTGCAGGCATGTGTGAGTGTGGGAAGGTGCTGTTTGTGCTTGGGAGGTGCCTTTTGGTGTGGGCATTGGTGCTGTGGCTGGTGCCTTGTGGCCCAGGGTGTGCGAGGGTGGAGCTGGAGGCAGCATTGGGAGGTCACTTGTGCCTCTGTGCCTTGGCGGGCAGTGCTAGGGTGTTGGCTGGTGGTGGTGGTGGTTGTGAGGTTACTTGTGAAGCAGTGCGTGCTAGGCCAGTGCTGGTTGCCTGGCTGCTCTTGGCAGCTGTGAGGTGAGTGCTGCGTGAGGCCGTCGCAGGCATGTGTGAGTGTGGGAAGGTGCTGTTTGTGCTTGGGAGGTGCCTTTTGGTGTGGCCATTGGTGCTGTGGCTGGTGCCTTGTGGCCCAGGGTGTGCGAGGCCAGAGCTGGAGGCAGCATTGGGAGGTCACTTGTGCCTCTGTGCCTTGGCGGGCAGTGCTAGGGTGTTGCCTGCTGGTGGTGGTGGTGGTGAGGTCACTTGTGAGGCAGTGCGTGCTAGGCCAGTGCTGGTTGCCTGGCTGCTCTTGGCAGCTGTGAGGTGAGTGCTGCGTGAGGCTCTTGCAGGCATGTGTGAGTGTGGGAAGGTGCTGTTTGTCCTTGGGAGGTGCCTTTTGGTGTGGCCATTGGTGGTGTGGCTGGTGCCTTGTGGCCCAGGGTGTGCGAGGCCAGAGCTGGAGGCAGCATTGTGAGGTCACTTGTGCCTCTGTGCCTTGGCGGGCAGTGCTAGGGTGTTGGCTGCTGGTGGTGGTTGTTGTGAGGTCACTTGTGAGGCAGTGCGTGCTAGGCCAGTGCTGGTTGCCTGGCTGCTCTTGGCAGCTGTGAGGTGAGTGCTGCGTGAGGCTCTTGCAGGCATGTGTCAGTGCGGGAATGTGTTGTTTGTGCTTGGGAGGTGCCTTTTGGTGTGGCCATTGGTGCTGTGGCTGGTGCCTTGTGGCCCAGGGTTTGTGAGGCCAGAGCTGGAGGCAGCATTGTGAGGTCACTTGTGCCTCTGTGCCTTGGCGGGCATTGCTAGGGTGTTGGCTGCTGGTGGTGGTGGTTGTGAGGTGACTTGTGAAGCAGTGCGTGCTAGGCCAGTGCTGGTTGCCTGGCTGCTCTTGGCAGCTGTGAGGTGAGTGCTGCGTGAGGCTCTTGCAGGCATGTGTCAGTGTGGGAAGGTGCTGTTTGTCCTTGGGAGGTGCCTTTTGGTGTGGGCATTGGTGCTGTGGCTGGTGCCTTGTGGCCCAGGGTGTGCGAGGCCAGAGCTGGAGGCAGCATTGTGAGGTCACTTGTGCCTCTGTGCCTTGGCGGGCAGTGCTAGGGTGTTGGCTGCTGGTGGTGGTGGTTGTGAGGTCACTTGTGAAGCAGTGCGTGCTATGCCAGTGCTGGTTGCCTGGCTGCTCTTGGCAGCTGTGAGGTGAGTGCTGCGTGAGGCTCTTGCAGGCATGTGTGAGTGTGGGAAGGTGCTGTTTGTGCTTGGGAGGTGCCTTTTGGTGTGGCCATTGGTGCTGTGGCTGGTGCCTTGTGGCCCAGGGTGTGCGAGGCCAGAGCTGGAGGCAGCATTGTGAGGTCACTTGTGCCTCTGTGCCTTGGCGGGCATTGCTAGGGTGTTGGCTTCTGGTGGTGGTGGTGGTGGTGAGGTGACTTGTGAAGCAGTGCGTGCTAGGCCAGTGCTGGTTGCCTGGCTGCTCTTGGTAGCTGTGAGGTGAGTGCTGTGTGAGGCCGTGGCAGGCATGTGTGAGTGTGGGAAGGTGCTGTTTGTGCTTGGGAGGTGCCTTTTGGTGTGGGCATTGGTGCTGTGGCTGGTGCCTTGTGGCCCAGGGTGTGCGAGGGTGGAGCTGGAGGCAGCATTGTGAGGTCACTTGTGCCTCTGTGCCTTGGCGGGCAGTGCTAGGGTGTTGGCTGCTGGTGGTGGTGGTTGTGAGGTTACTTGTGAAGCAGTGCGTGCTAGGCCAGTGCTGGTTGCCTGGCTGCTCTTGGCAGCTGTGAGGTGAGTGCTGCGTGAGGCCGTCGCAGGCATGTGTGAGTGTGGGAAGGTGCTGTTTGTGCTTGGGAGGTGCCTTTTGGTGTGGCCATTGGTGCTGTGGCTGGTGCCTTGTGGCCCAGGGTGTGCGAGGCCAGAGCTGGAGGCAGCATTGGGAGGTCACTTGTGCCTCTGTGCCTTGGCGGGCAGTGCTAGGGTGTTGCCTGCTGGTGGTGGTGGTGGTGAGGTCACTTGTGAGGCAGTGCGTGCTAGGCCAGTGCTGGTTGCCTGGCTGCTCTTGGCAGCTGTGAGGTGAGTGCTGCGTGAGGCTCTTGCAGGCATGTGTGAGTGTGGGAAGGTGCTGTTTGTCCTTGGGAGGTGCCTTTTGGTGTGGCCATTGGTGGTGTGGCTGGTGCCTTGTGGCCCAGGGTGTGCGAGGCCAGAGCTGGAGGCAGCATTGGGAGGTCACTTGTTCCTCTGTGCCTTGGCGGGCAGTGCTAGGGTGTTGGCTGCTGGTGGTGGTTGTTGTGAGGTCACTTGTGAGGCAGTGCGTGCTAGGCCAGTGCTGGTTGCCTGGCTGCTCTTGGCAGCTGTGAGGTGAGTGCTGCGTGAGGCTCTTGCAGGCATGTGTCAGTGCGGGAAGGTGTTGTTTGTGCTTGGGAGGTGCCTTTTGGTGTGGCCATTGGTGCTGTGGCTGGTGCCTTGTGGCCCAGGGTGTGCGAGGCCAGAGCTGGAGGCAGCATTGGGAGGTCACTTGTGCCTCTGTGCCTTGGCGGGCATTGCTAGGGTGTTGGCTTCTGGTGGTGGTGGTGGTGGTGAGGTGACTTGTGAAGCAGTGCGTGCTAGGCCAGTGCTGGTTGCCTGGCTGCTCTTGGCAGCTGTGAGGTGAGTGCTGCGTGAGGCCGTGACAGGCATGTGTGAGTGTGGGAAGGTGCTGTTTGTGCTTGGGAGGTGCCTTTTGGTGTGGGCATTGGTGCTGTGGCTGGTGCCTTGTGGCCCAGGGTGTGCGAGGGTGGAGCTGGAGGCAGCATTGTGAGGTCACTTGTGCCTCTGTGCCTTGGCGGGCAGTGCTAGGGTGTTGGCTGGTGGTGGTGGTGGTTGTGAGGTTACTTGTGAAGCAGTGCGTGCTAGGCCAGTGCTGGTTGCCTGGCTGCTCTTGGCAGCTGTGAGGTGAGTGCTGCGTGAGGCCGTCGCAGGCATGTGTGAGTGTGGGAAGGTGCTGTTTGTGCTTGGGAGGTGCCTTTTGGTGTGGCCATTGGTGCTGTGGCTGGTGCCTTGTGGCCCAGGGTGTGCGAGGCCAGAGCTGGAGGCAGCATTGGGAGGTCACTTGTGCCTCTGTGCCTTGGCGGGCAGTGCTAGGGTGTTGCCTGCTGGTGGTGGTGGTGGTGAGGTCACTTGTGAGGCAGTGCGTGCTAGGCCAGTGCTGGTTGCCTGGCTGCTCTTGGCAGCTGTGAGGTGAGTGCTGCGTGAGGCTCTTGCAGGCATGTGTGAGTGTGGGAAGGTGCTGTTTGTCCTTGGGAGGTGCCTTTTGGTGTGGCCATTGGTGGTGTGGCTGGTGCCTTGTGGCCCAGGGTGTGCGAGGCCAGAGCTGGAGGCAGCATTGGGAGGTCACTTGTTCCTCTGTGCCTTGGCGGGCAGTGCTAGGGTGTTGGCTGCTGGTGGTGGTTGTTGTGAGGTCACTTGTGAGGCAGTGCGTGCTAGGCCAGTGCTGGTTGCCTGGCTGCTCTTGGCAGCTGTGAGGTGAGTGCTGCGTGAGGCTCTTGCAGGCATGTGTCAGTGCGGGAAGGTGTTCTTTGTGCTTGGGAGGTGCCTTTTGGTGTGGCCATTGGTGCTGTGGCTGGTGCCTTGTGGCCCAGGGTGTGCGAGGCCAGAGCTGGAGGCAGCATTGTGAGGTCACTTGTGCCTCTGTGCCTTGGCGGGCATTGCTAGGGTGTTGGCTTCTGGTGGTGGTGGTGGTGGTGAGGTGACTTGTGAAGCAGTGCGTGCTAGGCCAGTGCTGGTTGCCTGGCTGCTCTTGGCAGCTGTGAGGTGAGTGCTGCGTGAGGCCGTGACAGGCATGTGTGAGTGTGGGAAGGTGCTGTTTGTCCTTGGGAGGTGCCTTTTGGTGTGGCCATTGGTGCTGTGGGTGGTGCCTTGTGGCCCAGGGTGTGCGAGGCCAGAGCTGGAGGCAGCATTGGGAGGTCACTTGTGCCTCTGTGCCTTGGCGGGCAGTGCTAGGGTGTTGCCTGCTGGTGGTGGTGGTGGTGAGGTCACTTGTGAGGCAGTGCGTGCTAGGCCAGTGCTGGTTGCCTGGCTGCTCTTGGCAGCTGTGAGGTGAGTGCTGCGTGAGGCTCTTGCAGGCATGTGTGAGTGTGGGAAGGTGCTGTTTGTCCTTGGGAGGTGCCTTTTGGTGTGGCCATTGGTGGTGTGGCTGGTGCCTTGTGGCCCAGGGTGTGCGAGGCCAGAGCTGGAGGCAGCATTGTGAGGTCACTTGTGCCTCTGTGCCTTGGCGGGCAGTGCTAGGGTGTTGCCTGCTGGTGGTGGTTGTTGTGGGGTCACTTGTGAGGCAGTGCGTGCTAGGCCAGTGCTGGTTGCCTGGCTGCTCTTGGCAGCTGTGAGGTGAGTGCTGCGTGAGGCTCTTGCAGGCATGTGTCAGTGCGGGAAGGTGTTGTTTGTGCTTGGGAGGTGCCTTTTGGTGTGGCCATTGGTGCTGTGGCTGGTGCCTTGTGGTGCAGGGTGTGCGAGGCCAGAGCTGGAGGCAGCATTGTGAGGTCACTTGTGCCTCTGTGCCTTGGCGGGCATTGCTAGGGTGTTGGCTTCTGGTGGTGGTGGTGGTGGTGAGGTGACTTGTGAAGCAGTGCGTGCTAGGCCAGTGCTGGTTGCCTGGCTGCTCTTGGCAGCTGTGAGGTGAGTGCTGCGTGAGGCCGTGACAGGCATGTGTGAGTGTGGGAAGGTGCTGTTTGTGCTTGGGAGGTGCCTTTTGGTGTGGCCATTGGTGCTGTGGGTGGTGCCTTGTGGCCCAGGGTGTGCGAGGGCAGAGCTGGAGGCAGCATTGGGAGGTCACTTGTGCCTCTGTGCCTTGGCGGGCATTGCTAGGGTGTTGGCTGCTGGTGGTGGTAGTGGTGAGGTGACTTGTGAAGCAGTGCGTGCTAGGCCAGTGCTGGTTGCCTGGCTGCTCTTGGCAGCTGTGAGGTGAGTGCTGCGTGAGGCTCTTGCAGGCATGTGTGAGCGTGGGAAGGTGCTGTTTGTCCTTAGGAGGTGCCTTTTGGTGTGGGCATTGGTGCTGTGGCTAGTGCCTTGTGGCGCAGGGTGTGCGAGGCCAGACCTGGAGGCAGCATTGTGAGGTCACTTGTGCCTCTGTGCCTTGGCAGGCAGTGCTAGGGTGTTGGCTGCTGGTGGTGGTGGTTGTGAGGTCACTTGTGAGGCAGTGCGTGCTAGGCCAGTGCTGGTTGCCTGGCTGCTCTTGGCAGCTGTGAGGTGAGTGCTGCGTGAGGCCGTGGCAGGCATGTGTGAGTGTGGGAAGGTGCTGTTTGTCCTTGGGAGGTGCCTTTTGGTGTGGCCATTGGTGCTGTGGCTGGTGCCTTGTGGCCCAGGGTGTGCGAGGCCAGAGCTGGAGGCAGCATTGGGAGGTCACTTGTGCCTCTGTGCCTTGGCGGGAAGTGCTAGGGTGTTGGCTGCTGGTGGTGGTGGTTGTGAGGTCACTTGTGAAGCAGTGCGTGCTAGGCCAGTGCTGGTTGCCTGGCTGCTCTTGGCAGCTGTGAGGTGAGTGCTGCGTGAGGCTCTTGCAGGCATGTGTGAGTGTGGGAAGGTGCTGTTTGTCCTTGGGAGGTGCCTTTTGGTGTGGCCATTGGTGCTGTTGCTGGTGCCTTGTGGCCCAGGATGTGCGAGGCCAGAGCTGGAGGCAGCATTGTGAGGTCACTTGTGCCTCTGTGCCTTGGCGGGCAGTGCTAGGGTGTTAGCTGGTGGTAGTGGTGTTGGTGAGGTCACTTGTGAGGCAGTGCGTGCTAGGCCAGTGCTGATTGCCTGGCTACTCTTGGCAGCTGTGAGGTGAGCGCTGCGTGAGGCCCTGGCAGGCATGTGTCAGTGTGGGAAGGTGCTGTTTGTCCTTGGGAGGTGCCTTTTGGTGTGGGCATTGGTGCTGTGGCTGGTGCCTTGTGGCCCAGGGTGTGCGAGGCCAGAGCTGGAGGCAGCATTGTGAGGTCACTTGTGCCTCTGTGCCTTGGCGGGCAGTGCTAGGGTGTTGGCTGCTGGTGGTGGTTGTGGTGAGGTCACTTGTGAGGCAGTGCGTGCTAGGCCAGTGCTGGTTGCCTCGCTGCTCTTGGTAGCTGTGAGGTGAGTGCTGCGTGAGGCCGTGGCAGGCATGTGTGAGTGTGGGAAGGTGCTGTTTGTGCTTGGGAGGTGCCTTTTGGTGTGGCCATTGGTGCTGTGGCTGGTGCCTTGTGGCCCAGGGTGTGCGAGGCCAGAGCTGGAGGCAGCATTGGGAGGTCACTTGTGCCTCTGTGCCTTGGCGGGCAGTGCTAGGGTGTTGGCTGCTGGTGGTGGTCGTTGTGAGGTCACTTGTGAGGCAGTGCGTGCTAGGCCAGTGCTGGTTGCCTGGCTGCTCTTGGCAGCTGTGAGGTGAGTGCTGCGTGAGGCTCTTGCAGGCATGTGTGAGTGTGGGAAGGTGCTGTTTGTCCTTGGGAGGTGCCTTTTGGTGTGGCCATTGGTGCTGTGGCTGGTGCCTTGTGGCCCAGGGTGTGCGAGGCCAGAGCTGGAGGCAGCATTGTGAGGTCACTTGTGCCTCTGTGCCTTGGCGGGCATTGCTAGGGTGTTGGCTTCTGGTGGTGGTGGTGGTGGTGAGGTCACTTGTGAAGCAGTGCGTGCTAGGCCAGTGCTGGTTGCCTGGCTGCTCTTGGCAGCTGTGAGGTGAGTGCTGTGTGAGGCCGTGGCAGGCATGTGTGAGTGTGGGAAGGTGCTGTTTGTTCTTGGGAGGTGCCTTTTGGTGTGGCCATTGGTGCTGTGGCTGGTGCCTTGTGGCCCAGGGTGTGCGAGGCCAGAGCTGGAGGCAGCATTGGGAGGTCACTTGTGCCTCTGTGCCTTGGCAGGCAGTCCTAGGGTGTTGGCTGCTGGTGGTGGTGGTTGTGAGGTCACTTGTGAAGCAGTGCGTGCTAGGCCAGTGCTGGTTGCCTGGCTGCTCTTGGCAGCTGTGAGGTGAGTGCTGCGTGAGGCTCTTGCAGGCATGTGTGAGTGTGGGAAGGTGCTGTTTGTCCTTGGGAGGTGCCTTTTGGTGTGGCCATTGGTGCTGTTGCTGGTGCCTTGTGGCCCAGGATGTGCGAGGCCAGAGCTGGAGGCAGCATTGTGAGGTCACTTGGGCCTCTGTGCCTTGGCGGGCAGTGCTAGGGTGTTAGCTGGTGGTAGTGGTGTTGGTGAGGTCACTTGTGAGGCAGTGCGTGCTTGGCCAGTGCTGGTTGCCTCGCTGCTCTTGGTAGCTGTGAGGTGAGTGCTGCGTGAGGCCGTGACAGGCATGTGTGAGTGTGGGAAGGTGCTGTTTGTCCTTGGGAGGTGCCTTTTGGTGTGGCCATTGGTGCTGTGGCTAGTGCCTTGTGGCCCAGGGTGTGAGAGGCCAGAGCTGGAGGCAGCATTGGGAGGTCACTTGTGCCTCTGTGCCTTGGCGGGCAGTGCTAGGGTGTTGGCTGCTGGTGGTGGTCGTTGTGAGGTCACTTGTGAGGCAGTGTGTGCTAGGCCAGTGCTGGTTGCCTGGCTGCTCTTGGCAGCTGTGAGGTGAGTGCTGCGTGAGGCTCTTGCAGGCATGTTTCAGTGTGGGAAGGTGCTGTTTGTCCTTGGGAGGTGGCTTTTGGTGTGGCCATTGGTGCTGTGGCTGGTGTCTTGTGGCCCAGGGTGTGCGAGGGCAGAGCTGGAGGCAGCATTGGGAGGTCACTTGTGCCTCTGTGCCTTGGCGGGCATTGCTAGGGTGTTGGCTGCTGGTGGTGGTGGTGGTGGTGAGGTCACTTGTGAAGCAGTGCGTGCTAGGCCAGTGCTGGTTGCCTGGCTGCTCTTGTCAGCTGTGAGGTGAGTGCTGTGTGAGGCCGTGGCAGGCATGTGTGAGTGTGGGAAGGTGCTGTTTGTCCTTGGGAGGTGCCTTTTGGTGTGGCCATTGGTGCTGTGGCTGGTGCCTTGTGGCCCAGGGTGTGCGAGGCCAGAGCTGGAGGCAGCATTGGGAGGTCACTTGTGCCTCTGTGCCTTGGCGGGCAGTGCTAGCGTGTTGGCTGCTGGTGGTGGTGGTTGTGAGGTCACTTGTGAAGCAGTGCATGCTAGGCCAGTGCTGGTTGCCTGGCTGCTCTTGGCAGCTGTGAGGTGAGTGCTGCGTGAGGCTCTTGCAGGCATGTGTCAGTGTGGGAAGGTGCTGTTTGTCCTTGGGAGGTGCCTTTTGGTGTGGCCATTGGTGCTGTGGCTGGTGCCTTGTGGCCCAGGGTGTGCGAGGCCAGAGCTGGAGGCAGCATTGTGAGGTCACTTGTGCCTCTGTGCCTTGGCGGGCAGTGCTAGGGTGTTGGCTGCTGGTGGTGGTGGTTGTGAGGTCACTTGTGAAGCAGTGCGTGCTAGGCCAGTGCTGGTTGCCTGGCTGCTCTTGGCAGCTGTGAGGTGAGTGCTGCGTGAGGCCGTGGCAGGCATGTGTGAGTGTGGGAAGGTGCTGTTTGTGCTTGGGAGGTGCCTTTTGGTGTGGCCATTGGTGCTGTGGCTGGTGCCTTGTGGCCCAGGATGTGCGAGGCCAGAGTTGGAGGCAGCATTGGGAGGTCACTTGTGCCTCTGTGCCTTGGCGGGCAGTGCTAGGGTGTTGGCTGCTGGTGGTGGTGGTTGTGAGGTCACTTGTGAGGCAGTGCGTGCTAGGCCAGTGCTGGTTGCCTGGCTGCTCTTGGCAGCTGTGAGGTGAGTGCTGTGTGAGGCCGTGGCAGGCATGTGTCAGTGTGGGAAGGTGCTGTTTGTTCTTGGGAGGTGCCTTTTGGTGTGGCCATTGGTGCTGTGGCTGGTGCCTTGTGGCGCAGGGTGTGCGAGGCCAGAGCTGGAGGCAGCATTGTGAGGTCACTTGTGCCTCTGTGCCTTGGCGGGCATTGCTAGGGTGTTGGCTTCTGGTGGTGGTGGTGGTGGTGAGGTCACTTGTGAAGCAGTGCGTGCTAGGCCAGTGCTGGTTGCCTGGCTGCTCTTGGTAGCTGTGAGGTGAGTGCTGTGTGAGGCCATGGCAGGCATGTGTGAGTGTGGGAAGGTGCTGTTTGTCCTTGGGAGGTGCCTTTTGGTGTGGCCATTGGTGCTGTGGCTGGTGCCTTGTGGCCCAGGGTGTGCGAGGCCAGAGCTGGAGGCAGCATTGGGAGGTCACTTGTGCCTCTGTGCCTTGGCGGGCAGTGCTAGGGTGTTGGCTGGTGGTAGTGGTGGTGGTGAGGTCACTTGTGAGGCAGTGCATGCTAGGCCATTGCTGGTTGCCTGGCTGCTCTTGGCAGCTGTGAGGTGAGCGCTGCCTGAGGCCGTGGCAGGCATGTGTGAGTGTGCGCAGGTGCTGTTTGTCCTTGGGAGGTGCCTTTTGGTGTGGCCATTGGTGCTATGGCTAGTGCCTTGTGGCCCAGGGTGTGCGAGGCCAGAGCTGGAGGCAGCATTGGGAGGTCACTTGTGCCTCTGTGCCTTGGCGGGCAGTGCTAGGGTGTTGGCTGCTGGTGGTGGTGGTTGTGAGGTCACTTGTGAGGCAGTGTGTGCTAGGCCAGTGCTGGTTGCCTGGCTGCTCTTGGCAGCTGTGAGGTGAGTGCTGTGTGAGGCCGTGGCAGGCATGTGTCAGTGTGGGAAGGTGCTGTTTGTCCTTGGGAGGTGCCTTTTGGTGTGGCCATTGGTGCTGTGGCTGGTGCCTTGTGGCCCAGGGTGTGCGAGGGCAGAGCTGGAGGCAGCATTGGGAGGTCACTTGTGCCTCTGTGCCTTGGCGGGCATTGCTAGGGTGTTGGCTTCTGGTGGTGGTGGTGGTGAGGTGACTTGTGAAGCAGTGCGTGCTAGGCCAGTGCTGGTTGCCTGGCTGCTCTTGGTAGCTGTGAGGTGAGTGCTGTGTGAGGCCGTGGCAGGCATGTGTGAGTGTGGGAAGGTGCTGTTTGTCCTTGGGAGGTGCCTTTTGGTGTGGCCATTGGTGCTGTGGCTGGTGCCTTGTGGCCCAGGATGTGCGAGGCCAGAGCTGGAGGCAGCATTGGGAGGTCACTTGTGCCTCTGTGCCTTGGCAGGCAGTCCTAGGGTGTTGGCTGCTGGTGGTGGTGGTTGTGAGGTCACTTGTGAAGCAGTGCGTGCTAGGCCAGTGCTGGTTGCCTGGCTGCTCTTGGCAGCTGTGAGGTGAGTGCTGCGTGAGACTCTTACAGGTATGTGTCAGTGTGGGAAGGTGCTGTTTGTCCTTGGGAGGTGCCTTTTTGTGTGGCCATTGGTGCTGTGGCTGGTGCCTTGTGGCCCAGGATGTGCGAGGGTGGAGCTGGAGGCAGCATTGGGAGGTCACTTGTGCCTCTGTGCCTTGGCGGGCAGTGCTAGGGTGTTAGCTGGTGGTAGTGGTGGTGGTGAGGTCACTTGTGAAGCAGTGCGTGCTAGGCCAGTGCTGGTTGCCTGGCTGCACTTGGCAGCTGTGAGGTGAGCGCTGCGTGAGGCCGTGGCAGGCATGTGTGAGTTTGGGCAGAAGCTGTTTGTCCTTGGGAGGTGCCTTTTGGTGTGGCCATTGGTGCTGTGGCTAGTGCCTTGTGGCCCAGGGTGTGCGAGGCCAGAGCTGGAGGCAGCATTGGGAGGTCACTTGTGCCTCTGTGCCTTGGCGGGCAGTGCTAGGGTGTTGGCTGCTGGTGGTGGTGGTTGTGAGGTCACTTGTGAGGCAGTGTGTGCTAGGCCAGTGCTGGTTGCCTGGCTGCTCTTGGCAGCTGTGAGGTGAGTGCTGCGTGAGGCCGTGGCAGGCATGCGTCAGTGTGGGAAGGTGTTGTTTGTGCTTGGGAGGTGCCTTTTGGTGTGGCCATTGGTGCTGTGGCTGGTGCCTTGTGGCCCAGGGTGTGCGAGGCCAGAGCTGGAGGCAGCATTGGGAGGTCACTTGTGCCTCTGTGCCTTGGCGGGCATTGCTAGGGTGTTGGCTTCTGGTGGTGGTGGTGGTGAGGTGACTTGTGAAGCAGTGCGTGCTAGGCCAGTGCTGGTTGCCTGGCTGCTCTTGGCAGCTGTGAGGTGAGTGCTGTGTGAGGCCGTGGCAGGCATGTGTGAGTGTGGGAAGGTGCTGTTTGTCCTTGGGAGGTGCCTTTTGGTGTGGCCATTGGTGCTGTGGCTGGTGCCTTGTGGCCCAGGGTGTGCGAGGCCAGAGCTGGAGGCAGCATTGGGAGGTCACTTGTGCCTCTGTGCCTTGGCGGGCAGTGCTAGGGTGTTGCCTGCTGGTGGTGGTGGTGGTGAGGTCACTTGTGAGGCAGTGCGTGCTAGGCCAGTGCTGGTTGCCTGGCTGCTCTTGGCAGCTGTGAGGTGAGTGCTGCGTGAGGCTCTTGCAGGCATGTGTGAGTGTGGGAAGGTGCTGTTTGTGCTTGGGAGGTGCCTTTTGGTGTGGCCATTGGTGCTGTGGCTGGTGCCTTGTGGCCCAGGGTGTGCGAGGCCAGAGCTGGAGGCAGCATTGGGAGGTCACTTGTGCCTCTGTGCCTTGGCGGGCAGTGCTAGGGTGTTGGCTGCTGGTGGTGGTGGTTGTGAGGTCACTTGTGAGGCAGTGCGTGCTAGGCCAGTGCTGGTTGCCTGGCTGCTCTTGGCAGCTGTGAGGTGAGTGCTGCTTGAGGCTCTTGCAGGCATGTGTCAGTGTGGGAAGGTGTTGTTTGTGCTTGGGAGGTGCCTTTTGGTGTGGGCATTGGTGCTGTGGCTGGTGCCTTGTGGCCCAGGGTGTGCGAGGCCAGAGCTGGAGGCAGCATTGGGAGGTCACTTGTGCCTCTGTGCCTTGGCGGGCAGTGCTAGGGTGTTGGCTTCTGGTGGTGGTGGTGGTGGTGAGGTGACTTGTGAAGCAGTGCGTGCTAGGCCAGTGCTGGTTGCCTGGCTGCTCTTGGCAGCTGTGAGGTGAGTGCTGCGTGAGGCCGTGGCAGGCATGTGTGAGTGTGGGAAGGTGCTGTTTGTTCTTGGGAGGTGCCTTTTGGTGTGGCCATTGGTGCTGTGGCTAGTGCCTTGTGGCCCAGGGTGTGCGAGGCCAGAGCTGGAGGCAGCATTGGGAGGTCACTTGTGCCTCTGTGCCTTGGCGGGCAGTGCTAGGGTGTTGGCTGCTGGTGGTGGTCGTTGTGAGGTCACTTGTGAGGCAGTGCGTGCTAGGCCAGTGCTGGTTGCCTGGCTGCTCTTGGCAGCTGTGAGGTGAGTGCTGCGTGAGGCTCTTGCAGGCATGTGTGAGTGTGGGAAGGTGCTGTTTGTCCTTGGGAGGTGCCTTTTGGTGTGGCCATTGGTGCTGTGGCTGGTGCCTTGTGGCCCAGGGTGTGCGAGGCCAGAGCTGGAGGCAGCATTGTGAGGTCACTTGTGCCTCTGTGCCTTGGCGGGCAGTGCTAGGGTGTTGGCTGGTGGTAGTGGTGGTGGTGAGGTCACTTGTGAGGCAGTGCGTGCTAGGCCAGTGCTGGTTGCCTGGCTGCTCTTGGCAGCTGTGAGGTGAGTGCTGCGTGAGGCCGTCGCAGGCATGTGTGAGTGTGGGAAGGTGCTGTTTGTGCTTGGGAGGTGCCTTTTGGTGTGGCCATTGGTGCTGTGGCTGGTGCCTTGTGGCCCAGGGTGTGCGAGGGCAGAGCTGGAGGCAGCATTGGGAGGTCACTTGTGCCTCTGTGCCTTGGCAGGCAGTGCTAGGGTGTTGGCTGCTGGTGGTGGTGGTGGTGAGGTGACTTGTGAAGCAGTGCGTGCTAGGCCAGTGCTGGTTGCCTGGCTGCTCTTGGCAGCTGTGAGGTGAGTGCTGTGTGAGGCTGTCGCAAACATGTGTGAGTGTGGGAAGGTGCTGTTTGTGCTTGGGAGGTGCCTTTTGGTGTGGCCATTGGTGCTGTGGCTGGTGCCTTGTGGCCCAGGGTGTGCGAGGCCAGAGCTGGAGGCAGCATTGTGAGGTCACTTGTGCCTCTGTGCTTGGCAGGCAGTGCTAGGGTGTTGGCTGGTGGTAGTGGTGGTTGTGAGGTTACTTGTGAAGCAGTGCGTGCTAGGCCAGTGCTGGTTGCCTGGCTGCTCTTGGCAGCTGTGAGGTGAGCGCTGCGTGAGGCCGTCTCAGGCATGTGTGAGTGTGGGAAGGTGCTGTTTGTGCTTGGGAGGTGCCTTTTGGTGTGGCCATTGGTGCTGTGGCTAGTGCCTTGTGGCCCAGGGTGTGAGAGGCCAGAGCTGGAGGCAGCATTGGGAGGTCACTTGTGCCTCTGTGCCTTGGCGGGCAGTGCTAGGGTGTTGGCTGCTGGTGGTGGTGGTTGTGAGGTCACTTGTGAGGCAGTGCATGCTAGGCCAGTGCTGGTTGCCTGGCTGCTCTTGGCAGCTGTGAGGTGAGTGCTGCGTGAGGCTCTTGCAGGCATGTGTGAGTGTGGGAAGGTGCTGTTTGTGCTTGGGAGGTGCCTTTTGGTGTGGCCATTGGTGCTGTGGCTGGTGCCTTGTGGCCCAGGGTGTGCGAGGCCAGAGCTGGAGGCAGCATTGGGAGGTCACTTGTGCCTCTGTGCCTTGGCGGGCAGTGCTAGGGTGTTGGCTGGTGGTAGTGGTGGTGGTGAGGTCACTTGTGAGGCAGTGCGTGCTAGGCCAGTGCTGGTTGCCTGGCTGCTCTTGGCAGCTGTGAGGTGAGTGCTGCGTGAGGCCGTCGCAGGCATGTGTGAGTGTGGGAAGGTGCTGTTTGTGCTTGGGAGGTGCCTTTTGGTGTGGCCATTGGTGCTATGGCTGGTGCCTTGTGGCCCAGGGTGTGCGAGGGCAGAGCTGGAGGCAGCATTGGGAGGTCACTTGTGCCTCTGTGCCTTGGCGGGCAGAGCTAGGGTGTTGGCTTCTGGTGGTGGTGGTGGTGAGGTGACTTGTGAAGCAGTGCGTGCTAGGCCAGTGCTGGTTGCCTGGCTGCTCTTGGCAGCTGTGAGGTGAGTGCTGTGTGAGGCCGTCGCAAACATGTGTGAGTGTGGGAAGGTGCTGTTTGTGCTTGGGAGGTGCCTTTTGGTGTGGCCATTGGTGCTGTGGCTGGTGCCTTGTGGCCCAGGGTGTGCGAGGCCAGAGCTGGAGGCAGCATTGTGAGGTCACTTGTGCCTCTGTGCTTGGCAGGCAGTCCTAGGGTGTTGGCTGGTGGTAGTGGTGGTTGTGAGGTTACTTGTGAAGCAGTGCGTGCTAGGCCAGTGCTGGTTGCCTGGCTGCTCTTGGCAGCTGTGAGGTGAGTGCTGCGTGAGGCTCTTGCAGGCATGTGTCAGTGCGGGAAGGTGTTGTTTGTGCTTGGGAGGTGCCTTTTGGTGTGGCCATTGGTGCTGTGGCTGGTGCCTTGTGGCCCAGGGTGTGCGAGGCCAGAGCTGGAGGCAGCATTGGGAGGTCACTTGTGCCTCTGTGCCTTGGCGGGCAGTGCTAGGGTGTTGGCTGCTGGTGGTGGTGGTTGTGAGGTCACTTGTGAGGCAGTGTGTGCTAGGCCAGTGCTGGTTGCCTGGCTGCTCTTGGCAGCTGTGAGGTGAGTGCTGCGTGAGGCCGTGCAGGCATGCGTCAGTGTGGGAAGGTGTTGTTTGTGCTTGGGAGGTGCCTTTTGGTGTGGCCATTGGTGCTGTGGCTGGTGCCTTGTGGCCCAGGGTGTGCGAGGCCAGAGCTGGAGGCAGCATTGGGAGGTCACTTGTGTCTCTGTGCCTTGGCGGGCATTGCTAGGGTGTTGGCTTCAGGTGGTGGTGGTGGTGGTGAGGTGACTTGTGAAGCAGTGCGTGCTAGGCCAGTGCTGGTTGCCTGGCTGCTCTTGGCAGCTGTGAGGTGAGTGCTGTGTGAGGCCGTGGCAGGCATGTGTGAGTGTGGGAAGGTGCTGTTTGTCCTTGGGAGGTGCCTTTTGGTGTGGCCATTGGTGCTGTGGCTGGTGCCTTGTGGCCCAGGGTGTGCGAGGCCAGAGCTGGAGGCAGCATTGTGAGGTCACTTGTGCCTCTGTGCTTGGCAGGCAGTGCTAGGGTGTTGGCTGGTGGTAGTGGTGGTTGTGAGGTTACTTGTGAAGCAGTGCGTGCTAGGCCAGTGCTGGTTGCCTGGCTGCTCTTGGCAGCTGTGAGGTGAGCGCTGCGTGAGGCCGTCTCAGGCATGTGTGAGTGTGGGAAGGTGCTGTTTGTCCTTGGGAGGTGCCTTTTGGTGTGGCCATTGGTGCTGTGGCTAGTGCCTTGTGGCCCAGGGTGTGAGAGGCCAGAGCTGGAGGCAGCATTGTGAGGTCACTTGTGCCTCTGTGCCTTGGCGGGCAGTGCTAGGGTGTTGGCTGCTGGTGGTGGTGGTTGTGAGGTCACTTGTGAAGCAGTGCGTGCTAGGCCAGTGCTGGTTGCCTGGCTGCTCTTGGCAGCTGTGAGGTGAGCGCTGCGTGAGGCTCTTGCAGGCATGTGTGAGTGTGGGAAGGTGCTGTTTGTCCTTGGGAGGTGCCTTTTGGTGTGGCCATTGGTGCTGTGGCTAGTGCCTTGTGGCCCAGGGTGTGAGAGGCCAGAGCTGGAGGCAGCATTGTGAGGTCACTTGTGCCTCTGTGCCTTGGCGGGCAGTGCTAGGGTGTTGGCTGGTGGTAGTGGTGGTGGTGAGGTCACTTGTGAGGCAGTGTGTGCTAGGCCAGTGCTGGTTGCCTGGCTGCTCTTGGCAGCTGTGAGGTGAGTGCTGCGTGAGGCCGTGGCAGGCATGTGTGAGTGTGGGAAGGTGCTGTTTGTCCTTGGGAGGTGCCTTTTGGTGTGGCCATTGGTGCTGTGGCTGGTGCCTTGTGGCCCAGGGTGTGCGAGGCCAGAGCTGGAGGCAGCATTGTGAGGTCACTTGTGCCTCTGTGCCTTGGCGGGCAGTGCTAGGGTGTTGCCTGCTGGTGGTGGTGGTGGTGAGGTCACTTGTGAGGCAGTGCGTGCTAGGCCAGTGCTGGTTGCCTGGCTGCTCTTGGCAGCTGTGAGGTGAGTGCTGCGTGAGGCTCTTGCAGGCATGTGTGAGTGTGGGAAGGTGCTGTTTGTCCTTGGGAGGTGCCTTTTGGTGTGGCCATTGGTGCTGTGGCTGGTGCCTTGTGGCCCAGGGTGTGCGAGGCCAGAGCTGGAGGCAGCATTGGGAGGTCACTTGTGCCTCTGTGCCTTGGCGGGCAGTGCTAGGGTGTTGGCTGCTGGTGGTGGTCGTTGTGAGGTCACTTGTGAGGCAGTGCGTGCTAGGCCAGTGCTGGTTGCCTGGCTGCTCTTGGCAGCTGTGAGGTGAGTGCTGCGTGAGGCTCTTGCAGGCATGTGTGAGTGTGGGAAGGTGTTGTTTGTGCTTGGGAGGTGCCTTTTGGTGTGGCCATTGGTGCTGTGGCTGGTGCCTTGTGGCCCAGGGTGTGCGAGGCCAGAGCTGGAGGCAGCATTGGGAGGTCACTTGTGCCTCTGTGCCTTGGCGGGCAGTGCTAGGGTGTTGGCTTCTGGTGGTGGTGGTGGTGAGGTGACTTGTGAGGCAGTGCGTGCTAGGCCAGTGCTGGTTGCCTGGCTGCTCTTGGCAGCTGTGAGGTGAGTGCTGCGTGAGGCTCTTGCAGGCGTGTGTCAGTGTGGGAAGGTGCTGTTTGTCCTTGGGAGGTGCCTTTTGGTGTGGCCATTGGTGCTGTGGCTGGTGCCTTGTGGCCCAGGGTGTGCGAGGCCAGAGCTGGAGGCAGCATTGGGAGGTCACTTGTGCCTCTGTGCCTTGGCGGGCAGTGCTAGGGTGTTGGCTGCTGGTGGTGGTGGTTGTGAGGTCACTTGTGAGGCAGTGCGTGCTAGGCCAGTGCTGGTTGCCTGGCTGCTCTTGGCAGCTGTGAGGTGAGTGCTGCGTGAGGCCGTCGCAGGCATGTGTGAGTGTGGGAAGGTGCTGTTTGTCCTTGGGAGGTGCCTTTTGGTGTGGCCATTGGTGCTGTGGCTGGTGCCTTGTGGCCCAGGGTGTGCGAGGGCAGAGCTGGAGGCAGCATTGTGAGGTCACTTGTGCCTCTGTGCCTTGGCGGGCATTGCTAGGGTGTTGGCTTCTGGTGGTGGTGGTGGTGGTGAGGTGACTTGTGAAGCAGTGCGTGCTAGGCCAGTGCTGGTTGCCTGGCTGCTCTTGGCAGCTGTGAGGTGAGTGCTGCGTGAGGCTCTTGCAGGCATGTGTCAGTGTGGGAAGGTGTTGTTTGTGCTTGGGAGGTGCCTTTTGGTGTGGCCATTGGTGCTGTGGCTGGTGCCTTGTGGCCCAGGGTGTGCGAGGGTGGAGCTGGAGGCAGCATTGTGAGGTCACTTGTGCCTCTGTGCCTTGGCGGGCAGTGCTAGGGTGTTGGCTGCTGGTGGTGGTGGTTGTGAGGTGACTTGTGAGGCAGTGCGTGCTAGGCCAGTGCTGGTTGCCTGGCTGCTCTTGGCAGCTGTGAGGTGAGTGCTGCGTGAGGCTCTTGCAGGCATGTGTCAGTGTGGGAAGGTGCTGTTTGTGCTTGGGAGGTGCCTTTTGGTGTGGCCATTGGTGCTGTGGCTGGTGCCTTGTGGCCCAGGGTGTGCGAGGCCAGAGCTGGAGGCAGCATTGGGAGGTCACTTGTGCCTCTGTGCCTTGGCGGGCAGTGCTAGGGTGTTGCCTGCTGGTGGTGGTGGTGGTGAGGTCACTTGTGAGGCAGTGCGTGCTAGGCCAGTGCTGGTTGCCTGGCTGCTCTTGGCAGCTGTGAGGTGAGTGCTGCGTGAGGCTCTTGCAGGCATGTGTGAGTGTGGGAAGGTGCTGTTTGTCCTTGGGAGGTGCCTTTTGGTGTGGCCATTGGTGGTGTGGCTGGTGCCTTGTGGCCCAGGGTGTGCGAGGCCAGAGCTGGAGGCAGCATTGGGAGGTCACTTGTTCCTCTGTGCCTTGGCGGGCAGTGCTAGGGTGTTGGCTGCTGGTGGTGGTTGTTGTGAGGTCACTTGTGAGGCAGTGCGTGCTAGGCCAGTGCTGGTTGCCTGGCTGCTCTTGGCAGCTGTGAGGTGAGTGCTGCGTGAGGCTCTTGCAGGCATGTGTCAGTGCGGGAAGGTGTTGTTTGTGCTTGGGAGGTGCCTTTTGGTGTGGCCATTGGTGCTGTGGCTGGTGCCTTGTGGCCCAGGGTGTGCGAGGCCATAGCTGGAGGCAGCATTGTGAGGTCACTTGTGCCTCTGTGCCTTGGCGGGCATTGCTAGGGTGTTGGCTTCTGGTGGTGGTGGTGGTGGTGAGGTGACTTGTGAAGCAGTGCGTGCTAGGCCAGTGCTGGTTGCCTGGCTGCTCTTGGCAGCTGTGAGGTGAGTGCTGCGTGAGGCCGTGACAGGCATGTGTGAGTGTGGGAAGGTGCTGTTTGTCCTTGGGAGGTGCCTTTTGGTGTGGCCATTGGTGCTGTGGGTGGTGCCTTGTGGCCCAGGGTGTGCGAGGCCAGAGCTGGAGGCAGCATTGGGAGGTCACTTGTGCCTCTGTGCCTTGGCGGGCAGTGCTAGGGTGTTGCCTGCTGGTGGTGGTGGTGGTGAGGTCACTTGTGAGGCAGTGCGTGCTAGGCCAGTGCTGGTTGCCTGGCTGCTCTTGGCAGCTGTGAGGTGAGTGCTGCGTGAGGCTCTTGCAGGCATGTGTGAGTGTGGGAAGGTGCTGTTTGTCCTTGGGAGGTGCCTTTTGGTGTGGCCATTGGTGGTGTGGCTGGTGCCTTGTGGCCCAGGGTGTGCGAGGCCAGAGCTGGAGGCAGCATTGTGAGGTCACTTGTGCCTCTGTGCCTTGGCGGGCAGTGCTAGGGTGTTGGCTGCTGGTGGTGGTTGTTGTGGGGTCACTTGTGAGGCAGTGCGTGCTAGGCCAGTGCTGGTTGCCTGGCTGCTCTTGGCAGCTGTGAGGTGAGTGCTGCGTGAGGCTCTTGCAGGCATGTGTCAGTGCGGGAAGGTGTTGTTTGTGCTTGGGAGGTGCCTTTTGGTGTGGCCATTGGTGCTGTGGCTGGTGCCTTGTGGCGCAGGGTGTGCGAGGCCAGAGCTGGAGGCAGCATTGTGAGGTCACTTGTGCCTCTGTGCCTTGGCGGGCATTGCTAGGGTGTTGGCTTCTGGTGGTGGTGGTGGTGGTGAGGTGACTTGTGAAGCAGTGCGTGCTAGGCCAGTGCTGGTTGCCTGGCTGCTCTTGGCAGCTGTGAGGTGAGTGCTGCGTGAGGCCGTGACAGGCATGTGTGAGTGTGGGAAGGTGCTGTTTGTGCTTGGGAGGTGCCTTTTGGTGTGGCCATTGGTGCTGTGGGTGGTGCCTTGTGGCCCAGGGTGTGCGAGGGCGGAGCTGGAGGCAGCATTGGGAGGTCACTTGTGCCTCTGTGCCTTGGCGGGCATTGCTAGGGTGTTGGCTGCTGGTGGTGGTAGTGGTGAGGTGACTTGTGAAGCAGTGCGTGCTAGGCCAGTGCTGGTTGCCTGGCTGCTCTTGGCAGCTGTGAGGTGAGTGCTGCATGAGGCTCTTGCAGGCATGTGTGAGCGTGGGAAGGTGCTGTTTGTCCTTAGGAGGTGCCTTTTGGTGTGGGCATTGGTGCTGTGGCTAGTGCCTTGTGGCGCAGGGTGTGCGAGGCCAGACCTGGAGGCAGCATTGTGAGGTCACTTGTGCCTCTGTGCCTTGGCAGGCAGTGCTAGGGTGTTGGCTGCTGGTGGTGGTGGTTGTGAGGTCACTTGTGAGGCAGTGCGTGCTAGGCCAGTGCTGGTTGCCTGGCTGCTCTTGGCAGCTGTGAGGTGAGTGCTGCGTGAGGCCGTGGCAGGCATGTGTGAGTGTGGGAAGGTGCTGTTTGTCCTTGGGAGGTGCCTTTTGGTGTGGCCATTGGTGCTGTGGCTGGTGCCTTGTGGCCCAGGGTGTGCGAGGCCAGAGCTGGAGGCAGCATTGGGAGGTCACTTGTGCCTCTGTGCCTTGGCGGTAAGTGCTAGGGTGTTGGCTGCTGGTGGTGGTGGTTGTGAGGTCACTTGTGAAGCAGTGCGTGCTAGGCCAGTGCTGGTTGCCTGGCTGCTCTTGGCAGCTGTGAGGTGAGTGCTGCGTGAGGCCGTGACAGGCATGTGTGAGTGTGGGAAGGTGCTGTTTGTCCTTGGGAGGTGCCTTTTGGTGTGGCCATTGGTGCTGTTGCTGGTGCCTTGTGGCCCAGGATGTGCGAGGCCAGAGCTGGAGGCAGCATTGTGAGGTCACTTGTGCCTCTGTGCCTTGGCGGGCAGTGCTAGGGTGTTAGCTGGTGGTAGTGGTGTTGGTGAGGTCACTTGTGAGGCAGTGCGTGCTAGGCCAGTGCTGGTTGCCTGGCTACTCTTGGCAGCTGTGAGGTGAGCGCTGCGTGAGGCCCTGGCAGGCATGTGTCAGTGTGGGAAGGTGCTGTTTGTCCTTGGGAGGTGCCTTTTGGTGTGGCCATTGGTGCTGTGGCTGGTGCCTTGTGGCCCAGGGTGTGCGAGGCCAGAGCTGGAGGCAGCATTGTGAGGTCACTTGTGCCTCTGTGCCTTGGCGGGCAGTGCTAGGGTGTTGGCTGCTGGTGGTGGTCGTTGTGAGGTCACTTGTGAGGCAGTGCGTGCTAGGCCAGTGCTGGTTGCCTGGCTGCTCTTGGCAGCTGTGAGGTGAGTGCTGCGTGAGGCTCTTGCAGGCATGTGTGAGTGTGGGAAGGTGCTGTTTGTCCTTGGGAGGTGCCTTTTGGTGTGGCCATTGGTGCTGTGGCTGGTGCCTTGTGGCCCAGGTTGTGCGAGGCCAGAGCTGGAGGCAGCATTGTGAGGTCACTTGTGCCTCTTTGCCTTGGCGGGCATTGCTAGGGTGTTGGCTTCTGGTGGTGGTGGTGGTGGTGAGGTCACTTGTGAGGCAGTGCGTGCTAGGCCAGTGCTGGTTGCCTGGCTGCTCTTGGCAGCTGTGAGGTGAGTGCTGTGTGAGGCCGTGGCAGGCATGTGTGAGTGTGGGAAGGTGCTGTTTGTTCTTGGGAGGTGCCTTTTGGTGTGGCCATTGGTGCTGTGGCTGGTGCCTTGTGGCCCAGGGTGTGCGAGGCCAGAGCTGGAGGCAGCATTGGGAGGTCACTTGTGCCTCTGTGCCTTGGCAGGCAGTCCTAGGGTGTTGGCTGCTGGTGGTGGTGGTTGTGAGGTCACTTGTGAAGCAGTGCGTGCTAGGCCAGTGCTGGTTGCCTGGCTGCTCTTGGCAGCTGTGAGGTGAGTGCTGCGTGAGGCTCTTGCAGGCATGTGTGAGTGTGGGAAGGTGCTGTTTGTCCTTGGGAGGTGCCTTTTGGTGTGGCCATTGGTGCTGTTGCTGGTGCCTTGTGGCCCAGGATGTGCGAGGCCAGAGCTGGAGGCAGCATTGGGAGGTCACTTGTGCCTCTGTGCCTTGGCGGGCAGTGCTAGGGTGTTAGCTGGTGGTAGTGGTGTTGGTGAGGTCACTTGTGAGGCAGTGCGTGCTAGGCCAGTGCTGGTTGCCTCGCTGCTCTTGGTAGCTGTGAGGTGAGTGCTGCGTGAGGCCGTGGCAGGCATGTGTGAGTGTGGGAAGGTGCTGTTTGTCCTTGGGAGGTGCCTTTTGGTGTGGCCATTGGTGCTGTGGCTGGTGCCTTGTGGCCCAGGGTGTGCGAGGCCAGAGCTGGAGGCAGCATTGTGAGGTCACTTGTGCCTCTGTGCCTTGGCGGGCATTGCTAGGGTGTTGGCTTATGGTGGTGGTAGTGGTGAGGTGACTTGTGAAGCAGTGCGTGCTAGGCCAGTGCTGGTTGCCTGGCTGCTCTTGGCAGCTGTGAGGTGAGTGCTGTGTGAGGCCGTGGCAGGCATGTGTGAGTGTGGGAAGGTGCTGTTTGTCCTTGGGAGGTGCCTTTTGGTGTGGCCATTGGTGCTGTGGCTGGTGCCTTGTGGCCCAGGGTGTGCGAGGCCAGAGCTGGAGGCAGCATTGGGAGGTCACTTGTGCCTCTGTGCCTTGGCGGGCAGTGCTAGGGTGTTGGCTGCTGGTGGTGGTCGTTGTGAGGTCACTTGTGAGGCAGTGCGTGCTAGGCCAGTGCTGGTTGCCTGGCTGCTCTTGGCAGCTGTGAGGTGAGTGCTGCGTGAGGCTCTTGCAGGCATGTGTGAGTGTGGGAAGGTGCTGTTTGTGCTTGGGAGGTGCCTTTTGGTGTGGCCATTGGTGCTGTGGCTGGTGCCTTGTGGCCCAGGATGTGCGAGGGCAGAGCTGGAGGCAGCATTGTGAGGTCACTTGTGCCTCTGTGCCTTGGCGGGCATTGCTAGGGTGTTGGCTTCTGGTGGTGGTGGTGGTGGTGAGGTGACTTGTGAAGCAGTGCGTGCTAGGCCAGTGCTGGTTGCCTGGCTGCTCTTGGCAGCTGTGAGGTGAGTGCTGCGTGAGGCTCTTGCAGGCATGTGTGAGTGTGGGAAGGTGCTGTTTGTTCTTGGGAGGTGCCTTTTGGTGTGGCCATTGGTGCTGTGGCTGGTGCCTTGTGGCCCAGGGTGTGCGAGGCCAGAGCTGGAGGCAGCATTGGGAGGTCACTTGTGCCTCTGTGCCTTGGCGGGCAGTGCTAGGGTGTTGGCTGCTGGTGGTGGTGGTTGTGAGGTCACTTGTGAAGCAGTGCGTGCTAGGCCAGTGCTGGTTGCCTGGCTGCTCTTGGCAGCTGTGAGGTGAGTGCTGCGTGAGGCTCTTGCAGGCATGTGTGAGTGTGGGAAGGTGCTGTTTGTCCTTGGGAGGTGCCTTTTGGTGTGGCCATTGGTGCTGTTGCTGGTGCCTTGTGGCCCAGGATGTGCGAGGCCAGAGCTGGAGGCAGCATTGTGAGGTCACTTGTGCCTCTGTGCCTTGGCGGGCAGTGCTAGGGTGTTAGCTGGTGGTAGTGGTGTTGGTGAGGTCACTTGTGAGGCAGTGCGTGCTAGGCCAGTGCTGGTTGCCTGGCTACTCTTGGCAGCTGTGAGGTGAGCGCTGCGTTAGGCCCTGGCAGGCATGTGTCAGTGTGGGAAGGTGCTGTTTGTCCTTGGGAGGTGCCTTTTGGTGTGGCCATTGGTGCTGTGGCTGGTGCCTTCTGGCGCAGGGTGTGCGAGGCCAGAGCTGGAGGCAGCATTGGGAGGTCACTTGTGCCTCTGTGCCTTGGCGGGCATTGCTAGGGTGTTGGCTTCTGGTGGTGGTGGTGGTGGTGAGGTCACTTGTGAAGCAGTGCGTGCTAGGCCAGTGCTGGTTGCCTGGCTGCTCTTGGCAGCTGTGAGGTGAGTGCTGCGTGAGGCTCTTGCAGGCATGTGTGAGTGTGGGAAGGTGCTGTTTGTCCTTGGGAGGTGCCTTTTGGTGTGGCCATTGGTGCTGTGGCTAGTGCCTTGTGGCCCAGGGTGTGAGAGGCCAGAGCTGGAGGCAGCATTGGGAGGTCACTTGTGCCTCTGTGCCTTGGCGGGCAGTGCTAGGGTGTTGGCTGCTGGTGGTGGTCGTTGTGAGGTCACTTGTGAGGCAGTGTGTGCTAGGCCAGTGCTGGTTGCCTGGCTGCTCTTGGCAGCTGTGAGGTGAGTGCTGCGTGAGGCTCTTGCAGGCATGTTTCAGTGTGGGAAGGTGCTGTTTGTCCTTGGGAGGTGCCTTTTGGTGTGGCCATTGGTGCTGTGGCTGGTGCCTTGTGGCCCAGGGTGTGCGAGGGCAGAGCTGGAGGCAGCATTGGGAGGTCACTTGTGCCTCTGTGCCTTGGCGGGCATTGCTAGGGTGTTGGCTGCTGGTGGTGGTGGTGGTGGTGAGGTCACTTGTGAAGCAGTGCGTGCTAGGCCAGTGCTGGTTGCCTGGCTGCTCTTGTCAGCTGTGAGGTGAGTGCTGTGTGAGGCCGTGGCAGGCATGTGTGAGTGTGGGAAGGTGCTGTTTGTCCTTGGGAGGTGCCTTTTGGTGTGGCCATTGGTGCTGTGGCTGGTGCCTTGTGGCCCAGGGTGTGCGAGGCGAGAGCTGGAGGCAGCATTGGGAGGTCACTTGTGCCTCTGTGCCTTGGCGGGCAGTGCTAGGGTGTTGGCTGCTGGTGGTGGTGGTTGTGAGGTCACTTGTGAAGCAGTGCATGCTAGGCCAGTGCTGGTTGCCTGGCTGCTCTTGGCAGCTGTGAGGTGAGT
This sequence comes from Rhea pennata, assembly GCF_028389875.1. NCBI lineage: Eukaryota > Metazoa > Chordata > Aves > Rheiformes > Rheidae > Rhea > Rhea pennata. Next base: position 140,191 of record NW_026907692.1, on the reverse strand, counting down.
GCTGCGTGAGGCTCTTGCAGGCATGTGTCAGTGTGGGAAGGTGCTGTTTGTCCTTGGGAGGTGCCTTTTGGTGTGGCCATTGGTGCTGTGGCTGGTGCCTTGTGGCCCAGGGTGTGCGAGGCCAGAGCTGGAGGCAGCATTGGGAGGTCACTTGTGCCTCTGTGCCTTGGCGGGCAGTGCTAGGGTGTTGGCTGCTGGTGGTGGTGGTTGTGAGGTCACTTGTGAGGCAGTGCGTTCTAGGCCAGTGCTGGTTGCCTGGCTGCTCTTGGCAGCTGTGAGGTGAGTGCTGCGTGAGGCCGTGGCAGGCATGTGTCAGTGTGGGAAGGTGTTGTTTGTGCTTGGGAGGTGCCTTTTGGTGTGGCCATTGGTGCTGTGGCTGGTGCCTTGTGGCCCAGGGTGTGCGAGGGCGGAGCTGGAGGCAGCATTGTGAGGTCACTTGTGCCTCTGTGCCTTGGCGGGCATTGCTAGGGTGTTGGCTTCTGGTGGTGGTGGTGGTGGTGAGGTCACTTGTGAAGCAGTGCGTGCTAGGCCAGTGCTGGTTGCCTGGCTGCTCTTGGTAGCTGTGAGGTGAGTGCTGTGTGAGGCCGTGGCAGGCATGTGTGAGTGTGGGAAGGTGCTGTTTGTCCTTGGGAGGTGCCTTTTGGTGTGGCCATTGGTGCTGTGGCTGGTGCCTTGTGGCCCAGGGTGTGCGAGGCCAGAGCTGGAGGCAGCATTGGGAGGTCACTTGTGCCTCTGTGCCTTGGCGGGCAGTGCTAGGGTGTTGGCTGCTGGTGGTGGTGGTTGTGAGGTCACTTGTGAAGCAGTGCCTGCTAGGCCAGTGCTGGTTGCCTGGCTGCTCTTGGCAGCTGTGAGGTGAGTGCTGCGTGAGGCCGTGGCAGGCATGTGTGAGTGTGGGAAGGTGCTGTTTGTGCTTGGGAGGTGCCTTTTGGTGTGGCCATTGGTGCTGTGGCTGGTGCCTTGTGGCCCAGGATGTGCGAGGCCAGAGTTGGAGGCAGCATTGGGAGGTCACTTGTGCCTCTGTGCCTTGGCGGGCAGTGCTAGGGTGTTGGCTGCTGGTGGTGGTGGTTGTGAGGTCACTTGTGAGGCAGTGCGTGCTAGGCCAGTGCTGGTTGCCTGGCTGCTCTTGGCAGCTGTGAGGTGAGTGCTGTGTGAGGCCGTGGCAGGCATGTGTCAGTGTGGGAAGGTGCTGTTTGTTCTTGGGAGGTGCCTTTTGGTGTGGCCATTGGTGCTGTGGCTGGTGCCTTGTGGCCCAGGGTGTGCGAGGCCAGAGCTGGAGGCAGCATTGTGAGGTCACTTGTGCCTCTGTGCCTTGGCGGGCATTGCTAGGGTGTTGGCTTCTGGTGGTGGTGGTGGTGGTGAGGTCACTTGTGAAGCAGTGCGTGCTAGGCCAGTGCTGGTTGCCTGGCTGCTCTTGGTAGCTGTGAGGTGAGTGCTGTGTGAGGCCATGGCAGGCATGTGTGAGTGTGGGAAGGTGCTGTTTGTCCTTGGAGGTGCCTTTTGGTGTGGCCATTGGTGCTGTGGCTGGTGCCTTGTGGCCCAGGGTGTGCGAGGCCAGAGCTGGAGGCAGCATTGGGAGTTCACTTGTGCCTCTGTGCCTTGGCGGGCAGTGCTAGGGTGTTGGCTGGTGGTAGTGGTGGTGGTGAGGTCACTTGTGAGGCAGTGCGTGCTAGGCCATTGCTGGTTGCCTGGCTGCTCTTGGCAGCTGTGATGTGAGCGCTGCCTGAGGCCGTGGCAGGCATGTGTGAGTGTGCGAAGGTGCTGTTTGTCCTTGGGAGGTGCCTTTTGGTGTGGCCATTGGTGCTATGGCTAGTGCCTTGTGGCCCAGGGTGTGCGAGGCCAGAGCTGGAGGCAGCATTGGGAGGTCACTTGTGCCTCTGTGCCTTGGCGGGCAGTGCTAGGGTGTTGGCTGCTGGTGGTGGTGGTTGTGAGGTCACTTGTGAGGCAGTGTGTGCTAGGCCAGTGCTGGTTGCCTGGCTGCTCCTGGCAGCTGTGAGGTGAGTGCTGTGTGAGGCCGTGGCAGGCATGTGTCAGTGTGGGAAGGTGCTGTTTGTCCTTGGGAGGTGCCTTTTGGTGTGGCCATTGGTGCTGTGGCTGGTGCCTTGTGGCCCAGGGTGTGCGAGGCCAGAGCTGGAGGCAGCATTGGGAGGTCACTTGTGCCTCTGTGCCTTGGCAGGCAGTCCTAGGGTGTTGGCTGCTGGTGGTGGTGGTTGTGAGGTCACTTGTGAAGCAGTGCGTGCTAGGCCAGTGCTGGTTGCCTGGCTGCTCTTGGCAGCTGTGAGGTGAGTGCTGCGTGAGACTCTTACAGGTATGTGTCAGTGTGGGAAGGTGCTGTTTGTCCTTGGGAGGTGCCTTTTTGTGTGGCCATTGGTGCTGTGGCTGGTGCCTTGTGGCCCAGGATGTGCGAGGGTGGAGCTGGAGGCAGCATTGTGAGGTCACTTGTGCCTCTGTGCCTTGGCGGCAGTGCTAGGGTGTTAGCTGGTGGTAGTGGTGGTGGTGAGGTCACTTGTGAAGCAGTGCGTGCTAGGCCAGTGCTGGTTGCCTGGCTGCTCTTGGTAGCTGTGAGGTGAGCGCTGCGTGAGGCCCTGGCAGCATGTGTGAGTGTGGGAAGGTGCTGTTTGTCCTTGGGAGGTGCCTTTTGTGTGGCCATTGGTGCTGTGGCTGGTGCCTTGTGGCCCAGGGTGTGCGAGGCCAGAGCTGGAGGCAGCATTGGGAGGTCACTTGTGCCTCTGTGCCTTGGCGGGGCATTGCTAGGGTGTTAGCTGTGGTAGTGGTGGTGGTGAGGTCACTTGTGAGGCAGTGCGTGCTAGGCCAGTGCTGGTTGCCTGGCTGCACTTGGCAGCTGTGAGGTGAGCGCTGCGTGAGGCCGTGGCAGGCATGTGTGAGTTTGGGCAGAAGCTGTTTGTCCTTGGGAGGTGCCTTTTGGTGTGGCCATTGGTGCTGTGGCTAGTGCCTTGTGGCCCAGGGTGTGCGAGGCCAGAGCTGGAGGCAGCATTGGGAGGTCACTTGTGCCTCTGTGCCTTGGCGGGCAGTGCTAGGGTGTTGGCTGCTGGTGGTGGTGGTTGTGAGGTCACTTGTGAGGCAGTGTGTGCTAGGCCAGTGCTGGTTGCCTGGCTGCTCTTGGCAGCTGTGAGGTGAGTGCTGCGTGAGGCCGTGGCAGGCATGCGTCAGTGTGGGAAGGTGTTGTTTGTGCTTGGGAGGTGCCTTTTGGTGTGGCCATTGGTGCTGTGGCTGGTGCCTTGTGGCCCAGGGTGTGCGAGGCCAGAGCTGGAGGCAGCATTGGGAGGTCACTTGTGCCTCTGTGCCTTGGCGGGCATTGCTAGGGTGTTGGCTTCTGTGGTGGTGGTGGTGAGGTGACTTGTGAAGCAGTGCGTGCTAGGCCAGTGCTGGTTGCCTGGCTGCTCTTGGCAGCTGTGAGGTGAGTGCTGTGTGAGGCCGTGGCAGGCATGTGTGAGTGTGGGAAGGTGCTGTTTGTCCTTGGGAGGTGCCTTTTGGTGTGGCCATTGGTGCTGTGGCTGGTGCCTTGTGGCCCAGGGTGTGCGAGGCCAGAGCTGGAGGCAGCATTGGGAGGTCACTTGTGCCTCTGTGCCTTGGCGGGCAGTGCTAGGGTGTTGCCTGCTGGTGGTGGTGGTGGTGAGGTCACTTGTGAGGCAGTGCGTGCTAGGCCAGTGCTGGTTGCCTGGCTGCTCTTGGCAGCTGTGAGGTGAGTGCTGCGTGAGGCTCTTGCAGGCATGTGTGAGTGTGGGAAGGTGCTGTTTGTGCTTGGGAGGTGGCTTTTGGTGTGGCCATTGGTGCTGTGGCTGGTGCCTTGTGGCCCAGGGTGTGCGAGGCCAGAGCTGGAGGCAGCATTGGGAGGTCACTTGTGCCTCTGTGCCTTGGCAGGCAGTGCTAGGGTGTTGGCTGCTGGTGGTGGTGGTTGTGAGGTCACTTGTGAGGCAGTGCGTGCTAGGCCAGTGCTGGTTGCCTGGCTGCTCTTGGCAGCTGTGTGGTGAGTGCTGCGTGAGGCTCTTGCAGGCATGTGTCAGTGTGGGAAGGTGTTGTTTGTGCTTGGGAGGTGCCTTTTGGTGTGGGCATTGGTGCTGTGGCTGGTGCCTTGTGGCCCAGGGTGTGCGAGGCCAGAGCTGGAGGCAGCATTGTGAGGTCACTTGTGCCTCTGTGCCTTGGCGGGCAGTGCTAGGGTGTTGGCTTCTGGTGGTGGTGGTGGTGAGGTGACTTGTGAAGCAGTGCGTGCTAGGCCAGTGCTGGTTGCCTGGCTGCTCTTGGCAGCTGTGAGGTGAGTGCTGCGTGAGGCCGTGGCAGGCATGTGTGAGTGTGGGAATGTGCTGTTTGTCCTTGGGAGGTGCCTTTTGGTGTGGCCATTGGTGGTGTGGCTGGTGCCTTGTGGCCCAGGGTGTGCGAGGGCAGAGCTGGAGGCAGCATTGTGAGGTCACTTGTGCCTCTGTGCCTTGGCGGGCAGTGCTAGGGTGTGCTGCTGGTGGTGGTGGTTGTGAGGTCACTTGTGAGGCAGTGCGTGCTAGGCCAGTGCTGGTTGCCTGGCTGCTCTTGGCAGCTGTGAGGTGAGTGCTGCTTGAGGCTCTTGCAGGCATGTGTCAGTGTGGGAAGGTGCTGTTTGTGCTTGGGAGGTGCCTTTTGGTGTGGCCATTGGTGCTGTGGCTGGTGCCTTGTGGCCCAGGTGTGCGAGGCCAGAGCTGGAGGCAGCATTGTGAGGTCACTTGTGCCTCTGTGCCTTGGCGGGCATTGCTAGGGTGTTGGCTTCTGGTGGTGGTGGTGGTGGTGAGGTGACTTGTGAAGCAGTGCGTGCTAGGCCAGTGCTGGTTGCCTGGCTGCTCTTGGTAGCTGTGAGGTGAGTGCTGCGTGAGGCCATGGCAGGCATATGTGAGTGTGGGAAGGTGCTGTTTGTTCTTGGGAGGTGCCTTTTGGTGTGGCCATTGGTGCTGTGGCTAGTGCCTTGTGGCCCAGGGTGTGCGAGGCCAGAGCTGGAGGCAGCATTGGGAGGTCACTTGTGCCTCTGTGCCTTGGCGGGCAGTGCTAGGGTGTTGGCTGCTGGTGGTGGTCGTTGTGAGGTCACTTGTGAGGCAGTGCGTGCTAGGCCAGTGCTGGTTGCCTGGCTGCTCTTGGCAGCTGTGATGTGAGTGCTGCGTGAGGCTCTTGCAGGCATGTGTGAGTGTGGGAAGGTGCTGTTTGTCCTTGGGAGGTGCCTTTTGGTGTGGCCATTGGTGCTGTGGCTGGTGCCTTGTGGCCCAGGTGTGTGAGGCCAGAGCTGGAGGCAGCATTGTGAGGTCACTTGTGCCTCTGTGCCTTGGCAGGCAGTGCTAGGGTGTTGGCTGGTGGTAGTGGTGGTGGTGAGGTCACTTGTGAGGCAGTGCGTGCTAGGCCAGTGCTGGTTGCCTGGCTGCTCTTGGCAGCTGTGAGGTGAGTGCTGCGTGAGGCCGTCGCAGGCATGTGTGAGTGTGGGAAGGTGCTGTTTGTGCTTGGGAGGTGCCTTTTGGTGTGGCCATTGGTGCTGTGGCTGGTGCCTTGTGGCCCAGGGTGTGCGAGGGCAGAGCTGGAGGCAGCATTGGGAGGTCACTTGTGCCTCTGTGCCTTGGCAGGCAGTGCTAGGGTGTTGGCTGCTGGTGGTGGTGGTGGTGAGGTGACTTGTGAAGCAGTGCGTGCTAGGCCAGTGCTGGTTGCCTGGCTGCTCTTGGCAGCTGTGAGGTGAGTGCTGTGTGAGGCTGTCGCAAACATGTGTGAGTGTGGGAAGGTGCTGTTTGTGCTTGGGAGGTGCCTTTTGGTGTGGCCATTGGTGCTGTGGCTGGTGCCTTGTGGCCCAGGGTGTGCGAGGCCAGAGCTGGAGGCAGCATTGTGAGGTCACTTGTGCCTCTGTGCTTGGCAGGCATTGCTAGGGTGTTGGCTTCTGGTGGTAGTGGTGGTTGTGAGGTTACTTGTGAAGCAGTGCGTGCTAGGCCAGTGCTGGTTGCCTGGCTGCTCTTGGCAGCTGTGAGGTGAGCGCTGCGTGAGGCCGTCTCAGGCATGTGTGAGTGTGGGAAGGTGCTGTTTGTGCTTGGGAGGTGCCTTTTGGTGTGGCCATTGGTGCTGTGGCTAGTGCCTTGTGGCCCAGGGTGTGAGAGGCCAGAGCTGGAGGCAGCATTGGGAGGTCACTTGTGCCTCTGTGCCTTGGCGGCAGTGCTAGGGTGTTGGCTGCTGGTGGTGGTGGTTGTGAGGTCACTTGTGAGGCAGTGCATGCTAGGCCAGTGCTGGTGCCTGGCTGCTCTTGGCAGCTGTGAGGTGAGTGCTGCGTGAGGCTCTTGCAGGCATGTGTGAGTGTGGGAAGGTGCTGTTTGTGCTTGGGAGGTGCCTTTTGGTGTGGCCATTGGTGCTGTGGCTGGTGCCTTGTGGCCCAGGGTGTGCGAGGCCAGAGCTGGAGGCAGCATTGTGAGGTCACTTGTGCCTCTGTGCCTTGGCGGCAGTGCTAGGGTGTTGGCTGGTGGTAGTGGTGGTGGTGAGGTCACTTGTGAGGCAGTGCGTGCTAGGCCAGTGCTGGTTGCCTGGCTGCTCTTGGCAGCTGTGAGGTGAGTGCTGCGTGAGGCCGTCGCAGGCATGTGTGAGTGTGGGAAGGTGCTGTTTGTGCTTGGGAGGTGCCTTTTGGTGTGGCCATTGGTGCTATGGGCTGGTGCCTTGTGGCCCAGGGTGTGCGAGGGCAGAGCTGGAGGCAGCATTGGGAGGTCACTTGTGCCTCTGTGCCTTGGCGGGCAGTGCTAGGGTGTTGGCTTCTGGTGGTGGTGGTGGTGAGGTGACTTGTGAAGCAGTGCGTGCTAGGCCAGTGCTGGTTGCCTGGCTGCTCTTGGCAGCTGTGAGGTGAGTGCTGTGTGAGGCCGTCGCAAACATGTGTGAGTGTGGGAAGGTGCTGTTTGTGCTTGGGAGGTGCCTTTTGGTGTGGCCATTGGTGCTGTGGCTGGTGCCTTGTGGCCCAGGGTGTGCGAGGCCAGAGCTGAGGCAGCATTGTGAGGTCACTTGTGCCTCTGTGCTTGGCAGGCAGTCCTAGGGTGTTGGCTGGTGGTAGTGGTGGTTGTGAGGTTACTGTGAAGCAGTGCGTGCTAGGCCAGTGCTGGTTGCCTGGCTGCTCTTGGCAGCTGTGAGGTGAGCGCTGCGTGAGGCCGTCTCAGGCATGTGTGAGTGTGGGAAGGTGCTGTTTGTGCTTGGGAGGTGCCTTTTGGTGTGGCCATTGGTGCTGTGGCTAGTGCCTTGTGGCCCAGGTGTGAGAGGCCAGAGCTGGAGGCAGCATTGGGAGGTCACTTGTGCCTCTGTGCCTTGCGGGCAGTGCTAGGGTGTTGGCTGCTGGTGGTGGTGGTTGTGAGGTCACTTGTGAGGCAGTGTGTGCTAGGCCAGTGCTGGTTGCCTGGCTGCTCTTGGCAGCTGTGAGGTGAGTGCTGCGTGAGGCCGTGCAGGCATGCGTCAGTGTGGGAAGGTGTTGTTTGTGCTTGGGAGGTGCCTTTTGGTGTGGCCATTGGTGCTGTGGCTGGTGCCTTGTGGCCCAGGGTGTGCGAGGCCAGAGCTGGAGGCAGCATTGGGAGGTCACTTGTGTCTCTGTGCCTTGGCGGGCATTGCTAGGGTGTTGGCTTCTGGTGGTGGTGGTGGTGGTGAGGTGACTTGTGAAGCAGTGCGTGCTAGGCCAGTGCTGGTTGCCTGGCTGCTCTTGGCAGCTGTGAGGTGAGTGCTGTGTGAGGCCGTGGCAGGCATGTGTGAGTGTGGGAAGGTGCTGTTTGTCCTTGGGAGGTGCCTTTTGGTGTGGGCATTGGTGCTGTGGCTAGTGCCTTGTGGCCCAGGGTGTGCGAGGCCAGAGCTGGAGGCAGCATTGTGAGGTCACTTGTGCCTCTGTGCTTGGCAGGCAGTGCTAGGGTGTTGGCTGGTGGTAGTGGTGGTTGTGAGGTTACTTGTGAAGCAGTGCGTGCTAGGCCAGTGCTGGTTGCCTGGCTGCTCTTGGCAGCTGTGAGGTGAGTGCTGCGTGAGGCCGTCTCAGGCATGTGTGAGTGTGGGAAGGTGCTGTTTGTCCTTGGGAGGTGCCTTTTGGTGTGGCCATTGGTGCTGTGGCTAGTGCCTTGTGGCCCAGGGTGTGAGAGGCCAGAGCTGGAGGCAGCATTGTGAGGTCACTTGTGCCTCTGTGCCTTGGCGGGCAGTGCTAGGGTGTTGGCTGCTGGTGGTGGTGGTTGTGAGGTCACTTGTGAAGCAGTGCGTGCTAGGCCAGTGCTGGTTGCCTGGCTGCTCTTGGCAGCTGTGAGGTGAGCGCTGCGTGAGGCTCTTGCAGGCATGTGTGAGTGTGGGAAGGTGCTGTTTGTCCTTGGGAGGTGCCTTTTGGTGTGGCCATTGGTGCTGTGGCTAGTTCCTTGTGGCCCAGGGTGTGAGAGGCCAGAGCTGGAGGCAGCATTGTGAGGTCACTTGTGCCTCTGTGCCTTGGCGGGCAGTGCTAGGGTGTTGGCTGGTGGTAGTGGTGGTGGTGAGGTCACTTGTGAGGCAGTGTGTGCTAGGCCAGTGCTGGTTGCCTGGCTGCTCTTGGCAGCTGTGAGGTGAGTGCTGCGTGAGGCCGTGGCAGGCATGTGTGAGTGTGGGAAGGTGCTGTTTGTCCTTGGGAGGTGCCTTTTGGTGTGGCCATTGGTGCTGTGGCTGGTGCCTTGTGGCCCAGGGTGTGCGAGGCCAGAGCTGGAGGCAGCATTGTGAGGTCACTTGTGCCTCTGTGCCTTGGCGGGCAGTGCTAGGGTGTTGCCTACTGGTGGTGGTGGTGGTGAGGTGACTTGTGAGGCAGTGCGTGCTAGGCCAGTGCTGGTTGCCTGGCTGCTCTTGGCAGCTGTGAGGTGAGTGCTGCGTGAGGCTCTTGCAGGCATGTGTGAGTGTGGGAAGGTGCTGTTTGTGCTTGGGAGGTGCCTTTTGGTGTGGCCATTGGTGCTGTGGCTGGTGCCTTGTGGCCCAGGGTGTGCGAGGCCAGAGCTGGAGGCAGCATTGGGAGGTCACTTGTGCCTCTGTGCCTTGGCGGGCAGTGCTAGGGTGTTGGCTGCTGGTGGTGGTGGTTGTGAGGTCACTTGTGAGGCAGTGCGTGCTAGGCCAGTGCTGGTTGCCTGGCTGCTCTTGGCAGCTGTGAGGTGAGTGCTGCGTGAGGCTCTTGCAGGCATGTGTGAGTGTGGGAAGGTGTTGTTTGTGCTTGGGAGGTGCCTTTTGGTGTGGGCATTGGTGCTGTGGCTGGTGCCTTGTGGCCCAGGGTGTGCGAGGCCAGAGCTGGAGGCAGCATTGGGAGGTCACTTGTGCCTCTGTGCCTTGGCGGGCAGTGCTAGGGTGTTGGCTTCTGGTGGTGGTGGTGGTGAGGTGACTTGTGAGGCAGTGCGTGCTAGGCCAGTGCTGGTTGCCTGGCTGCTCTTGGCAGCTGTGAGGTGAGTGCTGCGTGAGGCTCTTGCAGGCATGTGTGAGTGTGGGAAGGTGCTGTTTGTGCTTGGGAGGTGCCTTTTGGTGTGGCCATTGGTGCTGTGGCTGGTGCCTTGTGGCCCAGGGTGTGCGAGGCCAGAGCTGGAGGCAGCATTGGGAGGTCACTTGTGCCTCTGTGCCTTGGCGGGCAGTGCTAGGGTGTTGGCTGCTGGTGGTGGTGGTTGTGAGGTCACTTGTGAGGCAGTGCGTGCTAGGCCAGTGCTGGTTGCCTGGCTGCTCTTGGCAGCTGTGAGGTGAGTGCTGCGTGAGGCCGTCGCAGGCATGTGTGAGTGTGGGAAGGTGCTGTTTGTCCTTGGGAGGTGCCTTTTGGTGTGGCCATTGGTGCTGTGGCTGGTGCCTTGTGGCCCAGGGTGTGCGAGGGCAGAGCTGGAGGCAGCATTGTGAGGTCACTTGTGCCTCTGTGCCTTGGCGGGCATTGCTAGGGTGTTGGCTTCTGGTGGTGGTGGTGGTGGTGAGGTGACTTGTGAAGCAGTGCGTGCTAGGCCAGTGCTGGTTGCCTGGCTGCTCTTGGTAGCTGTGAGGTGAGTGCTGCGTGAGGCCGTGGCAGGCATGTGTGAGTGTGGGAAGGTGCTGTTTGTTCTTGGGAGGTGCCTTTTGGTGTGGCCATTGGTGCTGTGGCTAGTGCCTTGTGGCCCAGGGTGTGCGAGGCCAGAGCTGGAGGCAGCATTGGGAGGTCACTTGTGCCTCTGTGCCTTGGCGGGCAGTGCTAGGGTGTTGGCTGCTGGTGGTGGTGGTTGTGAGGTCACTTTTGAGGCAGTGTGTGCTAGGCCAGTGCTGGTTGCCTGGCTGCTCTTGGCAGCTGTGAGGTGAGTGCTGCGTGAGGCCGTCGCAGGCATGTGTGAGTGTGGGAAGGTGCTGTTTGTGCTTGGGAGGTGCCTTTTGGTGTGGCCATTGGTGGTGTGGCTGGTGCCTTGTGGCCCAGGGTGTGCGAGGCCAGAGCTGGAGGCAGCATTGTGAGGTCACTTGTGCCTCTGTGCTTGGCAGGCAGTGCTAGGGTGTTGGCTGGTGGTAGTGGTGGTTGTGAGGTCACTTGTAAGGCAGTGCGTGCTAGGCCAGTGCTGGTTGCCTGGCTGCTCTTGGCAGCTGTGAGGTGAGTGCTGCGTGAGGCCGTCTCAGGCATGTGTGAGTGTGGGAAGGTGCTGTTTGTCCTTGGGAGGTGGCTTTTGGTGTGGCCATTGGTGCTGTGGCTGGTGCCTTGTGGCCCAGGGTGTGCGAGGCCAGAGCTGGAGGCAGCATTGGGAGGTCACTTGTGCCTCTGTGCCTTGGCGGGCAGTGCTAGGGTGTTGCCTGCTGGTGGTGGTGGTGGTGAGGTGACTTGTGAGGCAGTGCGTGCTAGGCCAGTGCTGGTTGCCTGGCTGCTCTTGGCAGCTGTGAGGTGAGTGCTGCGTGAGGCTCTTGCAGGCATGTGTCAGTGTGGGAAGGTGCTGTTTGTCCTTGGGAGGTGCCTTTTGGTGTGGCCATTGGTGGTGTGGCTGGTGCCTTGTGGCCCAGGGTGTGCGAGGGCAGAGCTGGAGGCAGCATTGTGAGGTCACTTGTGCCTCTGTGCCTTGGCGGGCAGTGCTAGGGTGTTGGCTGCTGGTGGTGGTGGTTGTGAGGTCACTTGTGAGGCAGTGCGTGCTAGGCCAGTGCTGGTTGCCTGGCTGCTCTTGGCAGCTGTGAGGTGAGTGCTGCGTGAGGCCGTCGCAGGCATGTGTGAGTGTGGGAAGGTGCTGTTTGTGCTTGGGAGGTGCCTTTTGGTGTGGCCATTGGTGGTGTGGCTGGTGCCTTGTGGCCCAGGGTGTGCGAGGCCAGAGCTGGAGGCAGCATTGTGAGGTCACTTGTGCCTCTGTGCCTTGGCGGGCATTGCTAGGGTGTTGGCTTCTGGTGGTGGTGGTGGTGGTGAGGTGACTTGTGAAGCAGTGCGTGCTAGGCCAGTGCTGGTTGCCTGGCTGCTCTTGGTAGCTGTGAGGTGAGTGCTGCGTGAGGCCGTGGCAGGCATGTGTGAGTGTGGGAAGGTGCTGTTTGTTCTTGGGAGGTGCCTTTTGGTGTGGCCATTGGTGCTGTGGCTAGTGCCTTGTGGCCCAGGGTGTGCGAGGCCAGAGCTGGAGGCAGCATTGGGAGGTCACTTGTGCCTCTGTGCCTTGGCGTGCAGTGCTAGGGTGTTGGCTGGTGGTAGTGGTGGTGGTGAGGTCACTTGTGAGGCAGTGCGTGCTAGGCCAGTGCTGGTTGCCTGGCTGCTCTTGGCAGCTGTGAGGTGAGTGCTGCGTGAGGCCGTCGCAGGCATGTGTGAGTGTGGGAAGGTGCTGTTTGTGCTTTGGAGGTGCCTTTTGGTGTGGCCATTGGTGCTGTGGCTGGTGCCTTGTGGCCCAGGGTGTGCGAGGGCAGAGCTGGAGGCAGCATTGGGAGGTCACTTGTGCCTCTGTGCCTTGGCGGGCAGTGCTAGGGTGTTGCCTGCTGGTGGTGGTGGTGGTGAGGTCACTTGTGAGGCAGTGCGTGCTAGGCCAGTGCTGGTTGCCTGGCTGCTCTTGGCAGCTGTGAGGTGAGTGCTGTGTGAGGCCGTCGCAGGCATGTGTGAGTGTGGGAAGGTGCTGTTTGTCCTTGGGAGGTGCCTTTTGGTGTGGGCATTGGTGCTGTGGCTGGTGCCTTGTGGCCCAGGGTGTGCGAGGGCAGAGCTGGAGGCAGCATTGGGAGGTCACTTGTGCCTCTGTGCCTTGGCGGGCAGTGCTAGGGTGTTGGCTTCTGGTGGTGGTGGTGGTGAGGTGACTTGTGAAGCAGTGCGTGCTAGTCCAGTGCTGGTTGCCTGGCTGCTCTTGGCAGCTGTGAGGTGAGTGCTGTGTGAGGCCGTCGCAAACATGTGTGAGTGTGGGAAGGTGCTGTTTGTGCTTGGGAGGTGCCTTTTGGTGTGGCCATTGGTGCTGTGGCTGGTGCCTTGTGGCCCAGGGTGTGCGAGGCCAGAGCTGGAGGCAGCATTGTGAGGTCACTTGTGCCTCTGTGCTTGGCAGGCAGTGCTAGGGTGTTGGCTGGTGGTAGTGGTGGTTGTGAGGTTACTTGTGAAGCAGTGCGTGCTAGGCCAGTGCTGGTTGCCTGGCTGCTCTTGGCAGCTGTGAGGTGAGCGCTGCGTGAGGCCGTCTCAGGCATGTGTGAGTGTGGGAAGGTGCTGTTTGTCCTTGGGAGGTGCCTTTTGGTGTGGCCATTGGTGCTGTGGCTAGTGCCTTGTGGCCCAGGGTGTGCGAGGCCAGACCTGGAGGCAGCATTGTGAGGTCACTTGTGCCTCTGTGCCTTGGCGGGCAGTGCTAGGGTGTTGGCTGCTGGTGGTGGTGGTTGTGAGGTCACTTGTGAGGCAGTGTGTGCTAGGCCAGTGCTGGTTGCCTGGCTGCTCTTGGCAGCTGTGAGGTGAGTGCTGCGTGAGGCCGTGGCAGGCATGTGTGAGTGTGGGAAGGTGCTGTTTGTCCTTGGGAGGTGCCTTTTGGTGTGGCCATTGGTGCTGTGGCTGGTGCCTTGTGGCCCAGGGTGTGCGAGGCCAGAGCTGGAGGCAGCATTGTGAGGTCACTTGTGCCTCTGTGCCTTGGCGGGCAGTGCTAGGGTGTTGCCTGCTGGTGGTGGTGGTGGTGAGGTCACTTGTGAGGCAGTGCGTGCTAGGCCAGTGCTGGTTGCCTGGCTGCTCTTGGCAGCTGTGAGGTGAGTGCTGCGTGAGGCTCTTGCAGGCATGTGTGAGTGTGGGAAGGTGCTGTTTGTGCTTGGGAGGTGCCTTTTGGTGTGGCCATTGGTGCTGTGGCTGGTGCCTTGTGGCCCAGGGTGTGCGAGGCCAGAGCTGGAGGCAGCATTGGGAGGTCACTTGTGCCTCTGTGCCTTCGCAGGCAGTGCTAGGGTGTTGGCTGCTGGTGGTGGTCGTTGTGAGGTCACTTGTGAGGCAGTGCGTGCTAGGCCAGTGCTGGTTGCCTGGCTGCTCTTGGCAGCTGTGAGGTGAGTGCTGCGTGAGGCTCTTGCAGGCATGTGTGAGTGTGGGAAGGTGCTGTTTGTGCTTGGGAGGTGCCTTTTGTTGTGGCCATTGGTGCTGTGGCTGGTGCCTTGTGGCCCAGGGTGTGCGAGGCCAGAGCTGGAGGCAGCATTGGGAGGTCACTTGTGCCTCTGTGCCTTGGCGGGCAGTGCTAGGGTGTTGGCTTCTGGTGGTGGTGGTGGTGAGGTGACTTGTGAGGCAGTGCGTGCTAGGCCAGTGCTGGTTGCCTGGCTGCTCTTGGCAGCTGTGAGGTGAGTGCTGCGTGAGGCTCTTGCAGGCATGTGTGAGTGTGGGAAGGTGCTGTTTGTCCTTGGGAGGTGCCTTTTGGTGTGGCCATTGGTGGTGTGGCTGGTGCCTTGTGGCCCAGGGTGTGCGAGGGCAGAGCTGGAGGCAGCATTGTGAGGTCACTTGTGCCTCTGTGCCTTGGCGGGCAGTGCTAGGGTGTTGGCTGCTGGTGGTGGTGGTTGTGAGGTCACTTGTGAGGCAGTGCGTGCTAGGCCAGTGCTGGTTGCCTGGCTGCTCTTGGCAGCTGTGAGGTGAGTGCTGCGTGAGGCCGTCGCAGGCATGTGTGAGTGTGGGAAGGTGCTGTTTGTCCTTGGGAGGTGCCTTTTGGTGTGGCCATTGGTGGTGTGGCTGGTGCCTTGTGGCCCAGGGTGTGCGAGGCCAGAGCTGGAGGCAGCATTGTGAGGTCACTTGTGCCTCTGTGCCTTGGCGGGCATTGCTAGGGTGTTGGCTTCTGGTGGTGGTGGTGGTGGTGAGGTGACTTGTGAAGCAGTGCGTGCTAGGCCAGTGCTGGTTGCCTGGCTGCTCTTGGTAGCTGTGAGGTGAGTGCTGCGTGAGGCCGTGGCAGGCATGTGTGAGTGTGGGAAGGTGCTGTTTGTTCTTGGGAGGTGCCTTTTGGTGTGGCCATTGGTGCTGTGGCTAGTGCCTTGTGGCCCAGGGTGTGCGAGGCCAGAGCTGGAGGCAGCATTGGGAGGTCACTTGTGCCTCTGTGCCTTGGCGGGCAGTGCTAGGGTGTTGGCTGCTGGTGGTGGTGGTTGTGAGGTCACTTGTGAGGCAGTGTGTGCTAGGCCAGTGCTGGTTGCCTGGCTGCTCTTGGCAGCTGTGAGGTGAGTGCTGCGTGAGGCTCTTGCAGGCATGTGTGAGTGTGGGAAGGTGCTGTTTGTGCTTGGGAGGTGCCTTTTGGTGTGGCCATTGGTGCTGTGGCTGGTGCCTTGTGGCCCAGGGTGTGCGAGGCCAGAGCTGGAGGCAGCATTGTGAGGTCACTTGTGCCTCTGTGCCTTGGCGGGCAGTGCTAGGGTGTTGGCTGGTGGTAGTGGTGGTGGTGAGGTCACTTGTGAGGCAGTGCGTGCTAGGCCAGTGCTGGTTGCCTGGCTGCTCTTGGCAGCTGTGAGGTGAGTGCTGCGTGAGGCCGTCGCAGGCATGTGTGAGTGTGGGAAGGTGCTGTTTGTGCTTGGGAGGTGCCTTTTGGTGTGGCCATTGGTGCTGTGGCTGGTGCCTTGTGGCCCAGGGTGTGCGAGGGCAGAGCTGGAGGCAGCATTGGGAGGTCACTTGTGCCTCTGTGCCTTGGCGGGCAGTGCTAGGGTGTTGGCTTCTGGTGGTGGTGGTGGTGAGGTGACTTGTGAAGCAGTGCGTGCTAGGCCAGTGCTGGTTGCCTGGCTGCTCTTGGCAGCTGTGAGGTGAGTGCTGCGTGAGGCCGTCGCAGGCATGTGTGAGTGTGGGAAGGTGCTGTTTGTCCTTGGGAGGTGCCTTTTGGTGTGGCCATTGGTGCTGTGGCTGGTGCCTTGTGGCCCAGGGTGTGCGAGGCCAGAGCTGGAGGCAGCATTGGGAGGTCACTTGTGCCTCTGTGCCTTGGCGGGCAGTGCTAGGGTGTTGGCTGCTGGTGGTCGTGGTGGTGAGGTCACTTGTGAGGCAGTGTGTGCTAGGCCAGTGCTGGTTGCCTGGCTGCTCTTGGCAGCTCTGAGGTGAGTGCTGCGTGAGGCCCTGGCAGGCATGTGTGAGTGTGGGAAGGTGCTGTTTGTGCTTGGGAGGTGCCTTTTGGTGTGGCCATTGGTGCTGTGGCTGGTGCCTTGTGGCCCAGGGTGTGCGAGGCCAGAGATGGAGGCAGCATTGGGAGGTCACTTGTGCTTCTGTGCTTGGCAGGCAGTGCTAGGGTGTTGGCTGGTGGTAGTGGTGGTTGTGAGGTCACTTGTAAGGCAGTGCGTGCTAGGCCAGTGCTGGTTGCCTGGCTGCTCTTGGCAGCTGTGAGGTGAGTGCTGCGTGAGGCCGTCTCAGGCATGTGTGAGTGTGGGAAGGTGCTGTTTGTTCTTGGGAGGTGCCTTTTGGTGTGGCCATTGGTGCTGTGGCTAGTGCCTTGTGGCCCAGGGTGTGCGAGGCCAGAGCTGGAGGCAGCATTGGGAGGTCACTTGTGCCTCTGTGCCTTGGCGGGCAGTGCTAGGGTGTTGGCTGCTGGTGGTGGTGGTTGTGAGGTCACTTGTGAGGCAGTGTGTGCTAGGCCAGTGCTGGTTGCCTGGCTGCTCTTGGCAGCTGTGAGGTGAGTGCTGCGTGAGGCTCTTGCAGGCATGTGTGAGTGTGGGAAGGTGCTGTTTGTGCTTGGGAGGTGCCTTTTGGTGTGGCCATTGGTGCTGTGGCTGGTGCCTTGTGGCCCAGGGTGTGCGAGGGCAGAGCTGGAGGCAGCATTGTGAGGTCACTTGTGCCTCTGTGCCTTGGCGGGCAGTGCTAGGGTGTTGGCTGGTGGTAGTGGTGGTGGTGAGGTCACTTGTGAGGCAGTGCGTGCTAGGCCAGTGCTGGTTGCCTGGCTGCTCTTGGCAGCTGTGAGGTGAGTGCTGCGTGAGGCCGTCGCAGGCATGTGTGAGTGTGGGAAGGTGCTGTTTGTCCTTGGGAGGTGCCTTTTGGTGTGGGCATTGGTGCTGTGGCTGGTGCCTTGTGGCCCAGGGTGTGCGAGGGCAGAGCTGGAGGCAGCATTGGGAGGTCACTTGTGCCTCTGTGCCTTGGCGGGCAGTGCTAGGGTGTTGGCTGCTGGTGGTGGTGGTGGTGAGGTCACTTGTGAGGCAGTGCGTGCTAGGCCAGTGCTGGTTGCCTGGCTGCTCTTGGCAGCTGTGAGGTGAGTGCTGCGTGAGGCCGTGGCAGGCATGTGTGAGTGTGGGAAGGTGCTGTTTGTGCTTGGGAGGTGCCTTTTGGTGTGGCCATTGGTGGTGTGGCTGGTGCCTTGTGGCCCAGGGTGTGCGAGGCCAGAGCTGGAGGCAGCATTGTGAGGTCACTTGTGCCTCTGTGCCTTGGCAGGCAGTGCTAGGGTGTTGGCTGCTGGTGGTGGTCGTTGTGAGGTCACTTGTGAGGCAGTGCGTGCTAGGCCAGTGCTGGTTGCCTGGCTGCTCTTGGCAGCTGTGAGGTGAGTGCTGCGTGAGGCTCTTGCAGGCATGTGTGAGTGTGGGAAGGTGCTGTTTGTGCTTCGGAGGTGCCTTTTGGTGTGGCCATTGGTGCTGTGGCTAGTGCCTTGTGGCCCAGGGTGTGCGAGGGCGGAGCTGGAGGCAGCATTGGGAGGTCACTTGTGCCTCTGTGCCTTGGTGGGCAGTGCTAGGGTGTTGGCTGCTGGTGGTGGTGGTGGTGAGGTGACTTGTGAAGCAGTGCGTGCTAGGCCAGTGCTGGTTGCCTGGCTGCTCTTGGCAGCTGTGAGGTGAGTGCTGCGTGAGGCCGTGGCAGGCATGTGTGAGTGTGGGAAGGTGCTGTTTGTCCTTGGGAGGTGCCTTTTGGTGTGGCCATTGGTGCTGTGGCTGGTGCCTTGTGGCCCAGGGTGTGCAAGGCCAGACCTGGAGGCAGCATTGTGAGGTCACTTGTGCCTCTGTGCCTTGGCGGGCAGTGCTAGGGTGTTGGCTGCTGGTGGTGGTGGTGGTGAGGTCACTTGTGAGGCAGTGCATGCTAGGCCAGTGCTGGTTGCCTGGCTGCTCTTGGCAGCTGTGAGGTGAGCGCTGCGTGATGCCGTCGCAGGCATGTGTCAGTGTGGGAAGGTGCTTTTTGTCCTTGGGAGGTGCCTTTTGGTGTGGCCATTGGTGCTGTGGCTGGTGCCTTGTGGCCCAGGGTGTGCGAGGCCAGAGCTGGAGGCAGCATTGTGAGGTCACTTGTGCCTCTGTGCCTTGGCTGGCAGTGCTAGGGTGTTGGCTGCTGGTGGTGGTGGTGGTGAGGTCACTTGTGAGGCAGTGCGTGCTAGGACAGTGCTGGTTGCCTGGCTGCTCTTGGCAGCTGTGAGGTGAGTGCTGTGTGAGGCCGTCGCAGGCATGTGTCAGTGTGGGAAGGTGCTGTTTGTCCTTGGGAGGTGCCTTTTGGTGTGGCCATTGGTGCTGTGGCTGGTGCCTTGTGGCCTAGGGTGTGCGAGGGCTGAGCTGGAGGCAGCATTGTGAGGTCACTTGTGCCTCTGTGCCTTGGCTGGCAGTGCTAGGGTGTTGGCTGCTGGTGGTGGTGGTTGTGAGGTGACTTGTGAAGCAGTGCGTGCTAGGCCAGTGCTGGTTGCCTGGCTGCTCTTGGCAGCTGTGAGGTGAGTGCTGCGTGAGGACGTCTCAGGCATGTGTGAGTGTGGGAAGGTGCTGTTTGTGCTTGGGAGGTGCCTTTTGGTGTGGCCATTGGTGCTGTTGCTGGTGCCTTGTGGCCCAGGGTGTGTGAGGCCAGAGCTGGAGGCAGCATTGTGAGGTCACTTGTGCCTCTGTGCCTTGGCGGGCAGTGCTAGGGTGTTGGCTGGTGGTAGTGGTGGTGGTGAGGTCACTTGTGAGGCAGTGCGTGCTAGGCCAGTGCTGGTTGCCTGGCTGCTCTTGGCAGCTGTGATGTGAGCGCTGCGTGAGGCTCTGGCAGGCATGTGTCAGTGTGGGAAGGTGCTGTTTGTCCTTGGGAGGTGCCTTTTGGTGTGGCCATTGGTGCTGTGGCTGGTGCCTTGTGGCCCAGGGTGTGCGAGGCCAGAGCTGGAGGCAGCATTGTGAGGTCACTTGTGCCTCTGTGCCTTGGCGGGCAGTCCTAGGGTGTTGGCTGCTGGTGGTGGTGGTTGTGAGGTCACTTGTGAAGCAGTGCGTGCTAGGCCAGTGCTGGTTGCCTGGCTGCTCTTGGCAGCTGTGAGGTGAGTGCTGCGTGAGGCCGTCGCAGGCATGTGTGAGTGTGGGAAGGTGTTGTTTGTGCTTGGGAGGTGCCTTTTGGTGTGGCCATTGGTGCTGTTGCTGGTGCCTTGTGGCCCAGGATGTGCGAGGCCAGAGCTGGAGGCAGCATTGTGAGGTCACTTGTGCCTCTGTGCCTTGGCGGGCAGTCCTAGGGTGTTGGCTGGTGGTAGTGGTGGTGGTGAGGTCACTTGTGAGGCAGTGCATGCTAGGCCAGTGCTGGTTGCCTGGCTGCTCTTGGCAGCTGTGAGGTGAGCGCTGCGTGAGGCCGTGGCAGGCATGTGTCAGTGTGGGAAGGTGCTGTTTGTGCTTGGGAGGTGCCTTTTGGTGTGGCCATTGTTGCTGTAGCTAGTGCCTTGTGGCCCAGGATGTGCGAGGCCAGAGCTGGAGGCAGCATTGTGAGGTCACTTGTGCCTCTGTGCCTTGGCGGGCAGTGCTAGGGTGTTGGCTGGTGGTAGTGGTGGTGGTGAGGTGACTTGTGAGGCAGTGCGTGCTAGGCCAGTGCTGGTTGCCTGGCTGCTCTTGGCAGCTGTGAGGTGAGTGCTGCGTGAGGCCGTGGCAGGCATGTGTCAGTGTGGGAAGGTGTTGTTTGTGCTTGGGAGGTGCCTTTTGGTGTGGCCATTGGTGCTGTGGCTGGTGCCTTGTGGCCCAGGGTGTGCGAGGCCAGAGCTGGAGGCAGCATTGTGAGGTCACTTGTGCCTCTGTGCCTTGGCGGGCAGTGCTAGGGTGTTGGCTGCTGGTGGTGGTGGTTGTGAGGTCACTTGTGAAGCAGTACGTGCTAGGCCAGTGCTGGTTGCCTGGCTGCTCTTGGCAGCTGTGAGGTGAGTGCTGCGTGAGGCCGTCGCAGGCATGTGTGAGTGTGGGAAGGTGCTGTTTGTGCTTGGGAGGTGCCTTTTGGTGTGGCCATTGGTGCTGTGGCTGGTGCCTTGTGTCCCAGGGTGTGCGAGGGCAGAGCTGGAGGCAGCATTGTGAGGTCACTTGTGCCTCTGTGCCTTGACAGGCAGTGCTAGGGTGTTGGCTGGTGGTGGTGGTGGTTGTGAGGTCACTTGTGAGGCAGTGCGTGCTAGGCCAGTGCTGGTTGCCTGGCTGCTCTTGGCAGCTGTGAGGTGAGCGCTGCGTGAGGCCCTGGCAGGCAAGTGTCAGTGTGGGAAGGTGCTGTTTGTGCTTGGGAGGTGCCTTTTGGTGTGGCCATTGGTGCTGTGGCTGGTGCCTTGTGGCCCAGGGTGTGCGAGGGCAGAGCTGGAGGCAGCATTGGGAGGTCACTTGTGCCTCTGTGCCTTGGCGGGCAGTGCTAGGGTGTTGGCTGCTGGTGGTGGTGGTGGTGAGGTGACTTGTGAAGCAGTGCGTGCTAGGCCAGTGCTGGTTGCCTGGCTGCTCTTGGCAGCTGTGAGGTGAGTGCTGCGTGAGGCCGTAACAGACGTGTCAGTGTGGGAAGGTGCTGTTTGTCCTTGGGAGGTGCCTTTTGGTGTGGCCATTGGTGCTGTGGCTGGTGCCTTGTGGCCCAGGGTGTGCGAGGGCGGAGCTGGAGGCAGCATTGTGAGGTCACTTGTGCCTCTGTGCCTTGGCGGGCATTGCTAGGTTGTTGGCTTCTCGTGGTGGTTGTGGTGAGGTGACTTGTGAAGCAGTGCGTGCTAGGACAGTGCTGGTTGCCTGGCTGCTCTTGGCAGCTGTGAGGTGAGTGCTGTGTGAGGCCGTGGCAGGCATGTGTGAGTGTGGGAAGGTGCTGTTTGTCCTTGGGAGGTGCCTTTTGGTGTGGCCATTGGTGCTGTGGCTGGTGCCTTGTGGCCCAGGGTGTGCGAGGCCAGAGCTGGAGGCAGCATTGGGAGGTCACTTGTGCCTCTGTGCCTTGGCGGGCAGTGCTAGGGTGTTGGCTGGTGGTAGTAGTGGTGGTGAGGTCACTTGTGAGGCAATGCGTGCTAGGCCAGTGCTGGTTGCCTGGCTGCTCTTGGCAGCTGTGAGGTGAGTGCTGCGTGAGGCCGTCGCAGGCATGTGTGAGTGTGGGAAGGTGCTGTTTGTGCTTGGGAGGTGCCTTTTGGTGTGGCCATTGGTGCTGTGGCTGGTGCCTTGTGGCCCAGGGTGTGCGAGGGCAGAGCTGGAGGCAGCATTGGGAGGTCACTTGTGCCTCTGTGCCTTGGCGGGCAGTGCTAGGGTGTTGGCTTCTGGTGGTGGTGGTGGTGAGGTGACTTGTGAAGCAGTGCGTGCTAGGCCAGTGCTGGTTGCCTGGCTGCTCTTGGCAGCTGTGAGGTGAGTGCTGTGTGAGGCCGTCGCAGGCATGTGTGAGTGTGGGAAGGTGCTGTTTGTCCTTGGGAGGTGCCTTTTGGTGTGGCCATTGGTGCTGTGGCTGGTGCCTTGTGGCCCAGGGTGTGCAAGGCCAGAGCTGGAGGCAGCATTGTGAGGTCACTTGTGCCTCTGTGCCTTGGCGGGCAGTGCTAGGGTGTTGGCTGCTGGTGGTGGTGGTGGTGAGGTCACTTGTGAGGCAGTGCATGCTAGGCCAGTGCTGGTTGCCTGGCTGCTCTTGGCAGCTGTGAGGTGAGTGCTGCGTGATGCCGTCGCAGGCATGTGTCAGTGTGGGAAGGTGCTGTTTGTCCTTGGGAGGTGCCTTTTGGTGTGGCCATTGGTGCTGTGGCTGGTGCCTTGTGGCCCAGGGTGTGCGAGGCCAGAGCTGGAGGCAGCATTGTGAGGTCACTTGTGCCTCTGTGCCTTGGCTGGCAGTGCTAGGGTGTTGGCTGCTGGTGGTGGTGGTGGTGAGGTCACTTGTGAGGCAGTGCGTGCTAGGACAGTGCTGGTTGCCTGGCTGCTCTTGGCAGCTGGGAGGTGAGTGCTGTGTGAGGCCGTCGCAGGCATGTGTCAGTGTGGGAAGGTGCTGTTTGTCCTTGGGAGGTGCCTTTTGGTGTGGCCATTGGTGCTGTGGCTGGTGCCTTGTGGCCTAGGGTGTGCGAGGGCTGAGCTGGAGGCAGCATTGTGAGGTCACTTGTGCCTCTGTGGCTTGGCTGGCAGTGCTAGGGTGTTGGCTGCTGGTGGTGGTGGTTGTGAGGTGACTTGTGAAGCAGTGCGTGCTAGGCCAGTGCTGGTTGCCTGGCTGCTCTTGGCAGCTGTGAGGTGAGTGCTGCGTGAGGCCGTGGCAGGCATGTGTGAGTGTGGGAAGGTGCTGTTTGTGCTTGGGAGGTGCCTTTTGGTGTGGCCATTGGTGCTGTTGCTGGTGCCTTGTGTCCCAGGGTGTGTGAGGCCAGAGCTGGAGGCAGCATTGTGAGGTCACTTGTGCCTCTGTGCCTTGGCGGGCAGTGCTAGGGTGTTGGCTGGTGGTAGTGGTGGTGGTGAGGTCACTTGTGAGGCAGTGCGTGCTAGGCCAGTGCTGGTTGCCTGGCTGCTCTTGGCAGCTGTGATGTGAGCGCTGCGTGAGGCTCTGGCAGGCATGTGTCAGTGTGGGAAGGTGCTGTTTGTCCTTGGGAGGTGCCTTTTGGTGTGGCCATTGGTGCTGTGGCTGGTGCCTTGTGGCCCAGGGTGTGCGAGGCCAGAGCTGGAGGCAGCATTGTGAGGTCACTTGTGCCTCTGTGCCTTGGCGGGCAGTCCTAGGGTGTTGGCTGCTGGTGGTGGTGGTTGTGAGGTCACTTGTGAAGCAGTGCGTGCTAGGCCAGTGCTGGTTGCCTAGCTGCTCTTGGCAGCTGTGAGGTGAGTGCTGCGTGAGGCCGTCGCAGGCATGTGTGAGTGTGGGAAGGTGTTGTTTGTGCTTGGGAGGTGCCTTTTGGTGTGGCCATTGGTGCTGTTGCTGGTGCCTTGTGGCCCAGGATGTGCGAGGCCAGAGCTGGAGGCAGCATTGTGAGGTCACTTGTGCCTCTGTGCCTTGGCGGGCAGTCCTAGGGTGTTGGCTGGTGGTAGTGGTGGTGGTGAGGTCACTTGTGAGGCAGTGCATGCTAGGCCAGTGCTGGTTGCCTGGCTGCTCTTGGCAGCTGTGAGGTGAGCGCTGCGTGAGGCCGTGGCAGGCATGTGTCAGTGTGGGAAGGTGCTGTTTGTGCTTGGGAGGTGCCTTTTGGTGTGGCCATTGGTGCTGTAGCTAGTGCCTTGTGGCCCAGGATGTGCGAGGCCAGAGCTGGAGGCAGCATTGTGAGGTCACTTGTGCCTCTGTGCCTTGGCGGGCAGTGCTAGGGTGTTGGCTGGTGGTAGTGGTGGTGGTGAGGTCACTTGTGAGGCAGTGCGTGCTAGGCCAGTGCTGGTTGCCTGGCTGCTCTTGGCAGCTGTGAGGTGAGTGCTGCGTGAGGCCGTGGCAGGCATGTGTCAGTGTGGGAAGGTGTTGTTTGTGCTTGGGAGGTGCCTTTTGGTGTGGCCATTGGTGCTGTGGCTGGTGCCTTGTGGCCCAGGGTGTGCGAGGCCAGAGCTGGAGGCAGCATTGTGAGGTCACTTGTGCCTCTGTGCCTTGGCGGGCAGTGCTAGGGTGTTGTCTGGTGGTGGTGGTGGTGGTGAGGTGACTTGTGAAGCAGTGCGTGCTAGGCCAGTGCTGGTTGCCTGGCTGCTCTTGGCAGCTGTGAGGTGAGTGCTGTGTGAGGCCGTGGCAGGCATGTGTCAGTGTGGGAAGGTGCTGTTTGTGCTTGGGAGGTGGCTTTTGGTGTGGCCATTGGTGCTGTGGCTAGTGCCTTGTGGCCCAGGGTGTGCGAGGCCAGAGCTGGAGGCAGCATTGGGAGGTCACTTGTGCCTCTGTGCCTTGGCGGGCAGTGCTAGGGTGTTGGCTGCTGGTGGTGGTGGTTGTGAGGTCACTTGTGAAGCAGTACGTGCTAGGCCAGTGCTGGTTGCCTGGCTGCTCTTGGCAGCTGTGAGGTGAGTGCTGCGTGAGGCCGTCGCAGGCATGTGTGAGTGTGGGAAGGTGCTGTTTGTGCTTGGGAGGTGCCTTTTGGTGTGGCCATTGGTGCTGTGGCTGGTGCCTTGTGTCCCAGGGTGTGCGAGGGCAGAGCTGGAGGCAGCATTGTGAGGTCACTTGTGCCTCTGTGCCTTGACAGGCAGTGCTAGGGTGTTGGCTGGTGGTGGTGGTGGTTGTGAGGTCACTTGTGAGGCAGTGCGTGCTAGGCCAGTGCTGGTTGCCTGGCTGCTCTTGGCAGCTGTGAGGTGAGTGCTGTGTGAGGCCATGGCAGGCATGTGTCAGTGTGGGAAGGTGCTGTTTGTGCTTGGGAGGTGCCTTTTGGTGTGGCCATTGGTGCTGTGGCTGGTGCCTTGTGGCCCAGGGTGTGCGAGGCCAGAGCTGGAGGCAGCATTGTGAGGTCACTTGTGCCTCTGTGCCTTGGCGGGCAGTGGTAGGGTGTTGGCTGCTGGTGGTGGTGGTGGTGAGGTGACTTGTGAAGCAGTGCGTGCTAGGCCAGTGCTGGTTGCCTGGCTGCTCTTGGCAGCTCTGAGGTGAGTGCTGCGTGAGGCTCTTGCAGGCATGTGTGAGTGTGGGAAGGTGCTGTTTGTGCTTGGGAGGTGCCTTTTGGTGTGGCCATTGGTGCTGTTGCTGGTGCCTTGTGGCCCAGGATGTGCGAGGCCAGAGCTGGAGGCAGCATTGTGAGGTCCCTTGTGCCTCTGTGCCTTGGCGGGCAGTGCTAGGGTGTTGGCTGCTGGTGGTGGTCGTTGTGAGGTCACTTGTGAGGCAGTGCGTGCTAGGCCAGTGCTGGTTGCCTGGCTGCTCTTGGAAGCTGTGAGGTGAGTGCTGCGTGAGGTCGTGGCAGGCATGTGTGAGTGTGGGAAGGTGCTGTTTGTGCTTGGGAGGTGCCTTTTGGTGTGGCCATTGGTGCTGTGGCTGGTGCCTTGTGGCCCAGGGTGTGCGAGGCCAGAGCTGGAGGCAGCATTGTGAGGTCACTTGTGCCTCTGTGCCTTGGCGGGCAGTGCTAGGGTGTTGGCTTCTGGTGGTGGTGGTGGTGAGGTGACTTGTGAAGCAGTGCGTGCTAGGCCAGTGCTGGTTGCCTGGCTGCTCTTGGCAGCTGTGAGGTGAGTGCTGTGTGAGGCTCTTGCAGGCATGTGTGAGTGTGGGAAGGTGCTGTTTGTTCTTGGGAGGTGCCTTTTGGTGTGGCCATTGGTGCTGTGGCTGGTGCCTTGTGGCCCAGGGTGTGCGAGGCCAGAGCTGGAGGCAGCATTGGGAGGTCACTTGTGCCTCTGTGCCTTGGCGGGCAGTGCTAGGGTGTTGGCTGCTGGTGGTGGTGGTTGTGAGGTCACTTGTGAGGCAGTACATGCTAGACCAGTGCTGGTTGCCTGGCTGCTCTTGGCAGCTGTGAGGTGAGTGCTGCGTGAGGCTCTTGCAGGCATGTGTCAGTGTGGGAAGGTGCTGTTTGTCCTTGGGAGGTGCCTTTTGGTGTGGCCATTGGTGCTGTGGCTGGTGCCTTGTGGCCCAGGGTGTGCGAGGCCAGAGCTGGAGGCAGCATTGTGAGGTCACTTGTGCCTCTGTGCCTTGGCGGGCAGTGCTAGGGTGTTGGCTGGTGGTAGTGGTGGTGGTGAGGTCACTTGTGAGGCAGTGCGTGCTAGGCCAGTGCTGGTTGCCTGGCTGCTCCTGGCAGCTGTGATGTGAGCGCTGCGTGAGGCCCTGGCAGGCATGTGTGAGTGTGGGAAAGTGCTGTTTGTCCTTGGGAGGTGCCTTTTGGTGTGGCCATTGGTGCTGTGGCTGGTGCCTTGTGGCCCAGGGTGTGCGAGGGCAGAGCTGGAGGCAGCATTGTGAGGTCACTTGTGCCTCTGTGCCTTGGCGGGCATTGCTAGGGTGTTGGCTGCTGGTGGTGGTGGTTGTGAGGTCACTTGTGAGGCAGTGCGTGCTAGGCCAGTGCTGGTTGCCTGGCTGCTCTTGGCAGCTGTGAGGTGAGTGCTGCGTGAGGCCGTGGCAGGCATGTGTGATTGTGGGAAGGTGTTGTTTGTGCTTGGGAGGTGCCTTTTGGTGTGGCCATTGGTGCTGTTGCTGGTACCTTGTGGCCCAGGGTGTGCGAGGGCGGAGCTGGAGGCAGCATTGTGAGGTCACTTGTGCCTCTGTGCCTTGGCGGGCATTGCTAGGGTGTTGGCTTCTGGTGGTGGTGGTGGTGAGGTGAATTGTGAAGCTGTGCGTGCTAGGCCAGTTCTGGTTGCCTGGCTGCTCTTGGCAGCTGTGAGGTGAGTGCTGCGTGAGGCCGTGGCAGGCATGTGTGAGTGTGGGAAGGTGCTGTTTGTCCTTGGGAGGTGCCTTTTGGTGTGGCCATTGGTGCTGTGGCTGGTGCCTTGTGGCCCAGGGTGTGCGAGGCCAGAGCTGGAGGCAGCATTGGGAGGTCACTTGTGCCTCTGTGCCTTGTCGGGCAGTGCTAGGGTGTTGGCTGCTGGTGGTGGTGGTTGTGAGGTCACTTGTGAGGCAGTGCGTGCTAGGCCAGTGCTGGTTGCCTGGCTGCTCTTGGCAGCTGTGAGGTGAGTGCTGCGTGAGGCTCTTGCAGGCATGTGTCAGTGTGGGAAGGTGCTGTTTGTCCTTGGGAGGTGCCTTTTGGTGTGGCCATTGGTGCTGTGGCTGGTGCCTTGTGGCCCAGGGTGTGCGAGGCCAGAGCTGGAGGCAGCATTGTGAGGTCACTTGTGCCTCTGTGCCTTGGTGGGCAGTGCTAGGGTGTTGGCTGCTGGTAGTGGTGGTGGTGAGGTCACTTGTGAGGCAGTGCGTGCTAGGCCAGTGCTGGTTGCCTGGCTGCTCCTGGCAGCTGTGATGTGAGCGCTGCGTGAGGCCCTGGCAGGCATGTGTGAGTGTGGGAAAGTGCTGTTTGTCCTTGGGAGGTGCCTTTTGGTGTGGCCATTGGTGCTGTGGCTGGTGCCTTGTGGCCCAGGGTGTGCGAGGCCAGAGCTGGAGGCAGCATTGTGAGGTCACTTGTGCCTCTGTGCCTTGGCGGGCAGTGCTAGGGTGTTGGCTGCTGGTGGTGGTGGTGGTGAGGTCACTTGTGAGGCAGTGCGTGCTAGGCCAGTGCTGGTTGCCTGGCTGCTCTTGGCAGCTGTGAGGTGAGTGCTGCGTGAGGCCGTGGCAGGCATGTGTGAGTGTGGGAAGGTGTTGTTTGTGCTTGGGAGGTGCCTTTTGGTGTGGCCATTGGTGCTGTTGCTGGTGCCTTGTGGCCCAGGGTGTGCGAGGCCAGAGCTGGAGGCAGCATTGTGAGGTCACTTGTGCCTCTGTGCCTTGGCGGGCATTGCTAGGGTGTTGGCTTCTGGTGGTGGTGGTGGTGAGGTGACTTGTGAAGCAGTGCGTGCTAGGCCAGTGCTGGTTGCCTGGCTGCTCTTGGCAGCTGTGAGGTGAGTGCTGCGTGAGGCTCTTGCAGGCATGTGTGAGTGTGGGAAGGTGCTGTTTGTCCTTGGGAGGTGCCTTTTGGTGTGGCCATTGGTGCTGTGGGTGGTGCCTTGTGGCCCAGGGTGTGCGAGGCCAGAGCTGGAGGCAGCATTGGGAGGTCACTTGTGCCTCTGTGCCTTGTCGGGCAGTGCTAGGGTGTTGGCTGCTGGTGGTGGTGGTTGTGAGGTCACTTGTGAGGCAGTGCGTGCTAGGCCAGTGCTGGTTGCCTGGCTGCTCTTGGCAGCTGTGAGGTGAGTGCTGCGTGAGGCTCTTGCAGGCATGTGTCAGTGTGGGAAGGTGCTGTTTGTCCTTGGGAGGTGCCTTTTGGTGTGGCCATTGGTGCTGTGGCTGGTGCCTTGTGGCCCAGGGTGTGCGAGGCCAGAGCTGGAGGCAGCATTGTGAGGTCACTTGTGCCTCTGTGCCTTGGCGGGCAGTGCTAGGGTGTTGGCTGCTGGTAGTGGTGGTGGTGAGGTCACTTGTGAGGCAGTGCGTGCTAGGCCAGTGCTCGTTGCCTGGCTGCTCCTGGCAGCTGTGATGTGAGCGCTGCGTGAGGCCCTGGCAGGCATGTGTGAGTGTGGGAAAGTGCTGTTTGTCCTTGGGAGGTGCCTTTTGGTGTGGCCATTGGTGCTGTGGCTGGTGCCTTGTGGCCCAGGGTGTGCGAGGCCAGAGCTGGAGGCAGCATTGTGAGGTCACTTGTGCCTCTGTGCCTTGGCGGGCAGTGCTAGGGTGTTGGCTGCTGGTGGTCGTGGTGGTGAGGTCACTTGTGAGGCAGTGCGTGCTAGGCCAGTGCTGGTTGCCTGGCTGCTCTTGGCAGCTGTGAGGTGAGTGCTGCGTGAGGCCGTGGCAGGCATGTGTGAGTGTGGGAAGGTGTTGTTTGTGCTTGGGAGGTGCCTTTTGGTGTGGCCATTGGTGCTGTTGCTGGTGCCTTGTGGCCCAGGGTGTGCGAGGGTGGAGCTGGAGGCAGCATTGTGAGGTCACTTGTGCCTCTGTGCCTTGGCGGGCATTGCTAGGGTGTTGGCTTCTGGTGGTGGTGGTGGTGAGGTGACTTGTGAAGCAGTGCGTGCTAGGCCAGTGCTGGTTGCCTGGCTGCTCTTGGCAGCTGTGAGGTGAGTGCTGCGTGAGGCTCTTGCAGGCATGTGTGAGTGTGGGAAGGTGCTGTTTGTCCTTGGGAGGTGCCTTTTGGTGTGGCCATTGGTGCTGTGGCTGGTGCCTTGTGGCCCAGGGTGTGAGAGGCTAGAGCTGGAGGCAGCATTGTGAGGTCACTTGTGCCTCTGTGCCTTGGCGGGCAGTGCTAGGGTGTTGGCTGGTGGTAGTGGTGGTGGTGAGGTCACTTGTGAGGCAGTGCGTGCTAGGCCAGTGCTGGTTGCCTGGCTGCTCCTGGCAGCTGTGATGTGAGTGCTGCGTGAGGCCGTGGCAGGCATGTGTCAGTGTGGGAAGGTGCTGTTTGTCCTTGGGAGGTGCCTTTTGGTGTGGCCATTGGTGCTGTGGCTAGTGCCTTGTGGCCCAGGGTGTGCGAGGGCAGAGCTGGAGGCAGCATTGTGAGGTCACTTGTGCCTCTGTGCCTTGGCGGGCAGTGCTAGGGTGTTGGCTGCTGGTGGTGGTGGTTGTGAGGTCACTTGTGAGGCAGTGCGTGCTAGGCCAGTGCTGGTTGCCTGGCTGCTCTTGGCAGCTGTGAGGTGAGTGCTGCGTGAGGCTCTTGCAGGCATGTGTGAGTGTGGGAAGGTGCTGTTTGTGCTTGGGAGGTGCCTTTTGGTGTGGCCATTGGTGCTGTGGGTGGTGCCTTGTGGCCCAGGGTGTGCAAGGCCAGAGCTGGAGGCAGCATTGTGAGGTCACTTGTGCCTCTGTGCCTTGGCGGGCAGTGCTAGGGTGTTGGCTGCTGCTGGTGGTGGTGGTGAGGTCACTTGTGAGGCAGTGCATGCTAGGCCAGTGCTGGTTGCCTGGCTGCTCTTGGCAGCTGTGAGATGAGTGCTGCGTGAGGCTCTTGCAGGCATGTGTGAGTGTGGGAAGGTGCTGTTTGTCCTTGGGAGGTGCCTTTTGGTGTGGCCATTGGTGCTGTGGCTGGTGCCTTGTGGCCCAGGGTGTGCGAGGCCAGAGCTGGAGGCAGCATTGTGAGGTCACTTGTGCCTCTGTGCCTTGGCGGGCAGTGCTAGGGTGTTGGCTGCTGGTGGTGGTGGTGGTGAGGTCACTTGTGAGGCAGTGCATGCTAGGCCAGTGCTGGTTGCCTGGCTGCTCTTGGCAGCTGTGAGGTGAGTGCTGCGTGAGGCCGTCGCAGGCATGTGTGAGTGTGGGAAGGTGCTGTTTGTGCTTGGGAGGTGCCTTTTGGTGTGGCCATTGGTGCTGTTGCTGGTCCCTTGTGGCCCAGGGTGTGCGAGGCCAGAGCTGGAGGCAGCATTGTGAGGTCACTTGTGCCTCTGTGCCTTGGCGGGCAGTGCTAGGGTGTTGGCTGCTGGTGGTGGTGGTTGTGAGGTCACTTGTGAGGCAGTGCGTGCTAGGCCAGTGCTGGTTGCCTGGCTGCTCTTGGCAGCTGTGAGGTGAGTGCTGCGTGAGGCCGTGGCAGGCATGTGTGAGTGTGGGAAGGTGCTGTTTGTCCTTGGGAGGTGCCTTTTGGTGTGGCCATTGGTGCTGTGGCTGGTGCCTTGTGGCCCAGGGTGTGCGAGGCCAGAGCTGGAGGCAGCATTGTGAGGTCACTTGTGCCTCTGTGCCTTGGCGGGCAGTGCTAGGGTGTTGGCTGCTGGTGGTGGTGGTTGTGAGGTCACTTGTGAGGCAGTACGTGCTAGGCCAGTGCTGGTTGCCTGGCTGCTCTTGGCAGCTGTGAGGTGAGTGCTGCGTGAGGCCGTCGCAGGCATGTGTGAGTGTGGGAAAGTGCTGTTTGTCCTTGGGAGGTGCCTTTTGGTGTGGCCATTGGTGCTGTGGCTGGTGCCTTGTGGCCCAGGGTGTGCGAGGCCAGAGCTGGAGGCAGCATTGTGAGGTCACTTGTGCCTCTGTGCCTTGTCGGGCAGTGCTAGGGTGTTGGCTGGTGGTAGTGGTGGTGGTGAGGTCACTTGTGAGGCAGTGCATGCTAGGCCAGTGCTGGTTGACTGGCTGCTCCTGGCAGCTGTGATGTGAGTGCTGCGTGAGGCCCTGGCAGGCATGTGTGAGTGTGGGAAAGTGCTGTTTGTCCTTGGGAGGTGCCTTTTGGTGTGGCCATTGGTGCTGTGGCTGGTGCCTTGTGGCCCAGGGTGTGCGAGGCCAGAGCTGGAGGCAGCATTGTGAGGTCACTTGTGCCTCTGTGCCTTGTCGGGTAGTGCTAGGGTGTTGGCTGGTGGTAGTGGTGGTGGTGAGGTCACTTGTGAGGCAGTGCGTGCTAGGCCAGTGCTGGTTGCCTGGCTGCTCCTGGCAGCTGTGATGTGAGTGCTGCATGAGGCCGTGGCAGGCATGTGTGAGTGTGGGAAGGTGCTGTTTGTCCTTGGGAGGTGCCTTTTGGTGTGGCCATTGGTGCTGTGGCTAGTGCCTTGTGGCCCAGGGCGTGCGAGGCCAGAGCTGGAGGCAGCATTGTGAGGTCACTTGTGCCTCTGTGCCTTGGCGTGCATTGCTAGGGTGTTGGCTTCTGGTGGTGGTGGTGGTGAGGTGACTTGTGAAGCAGTGCGTGCTAGGCCAGTGCTGGTTGCCTGGCTGCTCTTGGCAGCTGTGAGGTGAGTGCTGTGTGAGGCCGTGGCAGGCATGTGTGAGTGTGGGAAGGTGCTGTTTGTCCTTGGGAGGTGCCTTTTGGTGTGGCCATTGGTGCTGTGGCTGGTGCCTTGTGGCCCAGGGTGTGCGAGGCCAGAGCTGGAGGCAGCATTGTGAGGTCACTTGTGCCTCTGTGCCTTGGCGGGCAGTGCTAGGGTGTTGGCTGCTGGTGGTGGTGGTGGTGAGGTCACTTGTGAGGCAGTGCGTGCTAGGCCAGTGCTGGTTGCCTGGCTGCTCTTGGCAGCTGTGAGGTGAGTGCTGCGTGAGGCCGTCTCAGGCATGTGTGAGTGTGGGAAGGTGCTGTTTGTGCTTGGGAGGTGCCTTTTGGTGTGGCCATTGGTGCTGTTGCTGGTGCCTTGTGGCCCAGGATGTGCGAGGCCAGAGCTGGAGGCAGCATTGTGAGGTCACTTGTGCCTCTGTGCCTTGGCGGGCAGTGCTAGGGTGTTGGCTGCTGGTGGTGGTCGTTGTGAGGTCACTTGTGAGGCAGTGCATGCTAGGCCAGTGCTGGTTGCCTGGCTGCTCTTGGCAGCTGTGAGGTGAGTGCTGCGTGAGGCTCTTGCAGGCATGTGTCAGTGTGGGAAGGTGCTGTTTGTGCTTGGGAGGTGCCTTTTGGTGTGGCCATTGGTGCTGTGGCTGGTGCCTTGTGGCCCAGGGCGTGCGAGGCCAGAGCTGGAGGCAGCATTGTGAGGTCACTTGTGCCTCTGTGCCTTGGCGGGCAGTGCTAGGGTGTTGGCTGCTGGTGGTCGTGGTGGTGAGGTCACTTGTGAGGCAGTGCGTGCTAGGCCAGTGCTGGTTGCCTGGCTGCTCTTGGCAGCTGTGAGGTGAGTGCTGCGTGAGGCCGTCGCAGGCATGTGTGAGTGTGGGAAGGTGCTGTTTGTTCTTGGGAGGTGCCTTTTGGTGTGGCCATTGGTGCTGTGGCTGGTGCCTTGTGGCCCAGGATGTGCGAGGCCAGAGCTGGAGGCAGCATTGTGAGGTCACTTGTGCCTCTGTGCCTTGGCGGGCAGTGCTAGGGTGTTGGCTGCTGGTGGTGGTCGTTGTGAGGTCACTTGTGAGGCAGTGCGTGCTAGGCCAGTGCTGGTTGCCTGGCTGCTCTTGGCAGCTGTGAGGTGAGTGCTGCGTGAGGCTCTTGCAGGCATGTGTGAGTGTGGGAAGGTGCTGTTTGTCCTTGGGAGGTGCCTTTTGGTGTGGCCATTGGTGCTGTGGCTGGTGCCTTGTGGCCCAGGGTGTGCGAGGCCAGAGCTGGAGGCAGCATTGTGAGGTCACTTGTGCCTCTGTGCCTTGGCGGGCAGTGCTAGGGTGTTGGCTTCTGGTGGTGGTGGTGGTGAGGTGACTTGTGAAGCAGTGCATGCTAGGCCAGTGCTGGTTGCCTGGCTGCTCTTGGCAGCTGTGAGGTGAGTGCTGCGTGAGGCCGTCTCAGGCATGTGTGAGTGTGGGAAGGTGCTGTTTGTGCTTGGGAGGTGCCTTTTGGTGTGGCCATTGGTGCTGTTGCTGGTGCCTTGTGGCCCAGGATGTGCAAGGCCAGAGCTGGAGGCAGCATTGTGAGGTCACTTGTGCCTCTGTGCCTTGGCGGGCAGTGCTAGGGTGTTGGCTGCTGGTGGTGGTCGTTGTGAGGTCACTTGTGAGGCAGTGCATGCTAGGCCAGTGCTGGTTGCCTGGCTGCTCTTGGCAGCTGTGAGGTGAGTGCTGCGTGAGGCTCTTGCAGGCATGTGTCAGTGTGGGAAGGTGCTGTTTGTGCTTGGGAGGTGCCTTTTGGTGTGGCCATTGGTGCTGTGGCTGGTGCCTTGTGGCCCAGGGCGTGCGAGGCCAGAGCTGGAGGCAGCATTGTGAGGTCACTTGTGCCTCTGTGCCTTGGCGGGCAGTGCTAGGGTGTTGGCTGCTGGTGGTGGTCGTTGTGAGGTCACTTGTGAGGCAGTGCGTGCTAGGCCAGTGCTGGTTGCCTGGCTGCTCTTGGCAGCTGTGAGGTGAGTGCTGCGTGAGGCCGTCGCAGGCATGTGTGAGTGTGGGAAGGTGCTGTTTGTCCTTGGGAGGTGCCTTTTGGTGTGGCCATTGGTGCTGTGGCTGGTGCCTTGTGGCCCAGGGTGTGCGAGGCCAGAGCTGGAGGCAGCATTGTGAGGTCACTTGTGCCTCTGTGCCTTGGCGGGCAGTCCTAGGGTGTTGGCTGCTGGTGGTGGTCGTTGTGAGGTCACTTGTGAGGCAGTGCGTGCTAGGCCAGTGCTGGTTGCCTGGCTGCTCTTGGCAGCTGTGAGGTGAGTGCTGCGTGAGGCTCTTGCAGGCATGTGTGAGTGTGGGAAGGTGCTGTTTGTGCTTGGGAGGTGCCTTTTGGTGTGGCCATTGGTGCTGTGGCTGGTGCCTTGTGGCCCAGGGTGTGCGAGGCCAGAGCTGGAGGCAGCATTGTGAGGTCACTTGTGCCTCTGTGCCTTGGCGGGCAGTGCTAGGGTGTTGGCTTCTGGTGGTGGTGGTGGTGCGGTGACTTGTGAAGCAGTGCATGCTAGGCCAGTGCTGGTTGCCTGGCTGCTCTTGGCAGCTGTGAGGTGAGTGCTGTGTGAGGCCGTGGCAGGCATGTGTGAGTGTCGGAAGGTGCTGTTTGTGCTTGGGAGGTGCCTTTTGGTGTGGCCATTGGTGCTGTGGCTGGTGCCTTGTCGCCCAGGGTGTGCGAGGCCAGAGCAGAGGCATTGTGAGGTCACTTGTGCCTCTGTGCCTTGGCGGGCAGTGCTAGGGTGTTGGCTGCTGGTGGTGGTGGTTGTGAGGTCACTTGTGAGGCAGTGCGTGCTAGGCCAGTGCTGGTTGCCTGGCTGCTCTTGGCAGCTGTGAGGTGAGTGCTGTGTGAGGCTCTTGCAGGCATGTGTGAGTGTGGGAAGGTGCTGTTTGTCCTTGGGAGGTGCCTTTTGGTGTGGCCATTGGTGCTGTGGGTGGTGCCTTGTGGCCCAGGGTGTGCGAGGCCAGAGCTGGAGGCAGCATTGTGAGGTCACTTGTGCCTCTGTGCCTTGGCGGGCAGTGCTAGGGTGTTGGCTGGTGGTAGTTGTGGTGGTGAGGTCACTTGTGAGGCAGTGCGTGCTAGGCCAGTGCTGGTTGCCTGGCTGCTCTTGGCAGCTGTGAGGTGAGCGCTGCGTGAGGCCCTGGCAGGCATGTGTGAGTGTGGGAAAGTGCTGTTTGTGCTTGGGAGGTGCCTTTTGGTGTGGCCATTGGTGCTGTGGCTTGTGCCTTGTGGCCCAGGGTGTGCGAGGCCAGAGCTGGAGGCAGCATTGTGAGGTCACTTGTGCCTCTGTGCCTCGGCGGGTAGTCCTAGGGTGTTGGCTGCTGGTGGTGGTCGTTGTGAGGTCACTTGTGAGGCAGTGCGTGCTAGGCCAGTGCTGGTTGCCTGGCTGCTCTTGGCAGCTGTGAGGTGAGTGCTGCGTGAGGCTCTTGCAGGCATGTGTGAGTGTGGGAAGGTGCTGTTTGTCCTTGGGAGGTGCCTTTTGGTGTGGCCATTGGTGCTGTGGCTGGTGCCTTGTGGCCCAGGGTGTGCGAGGGCAGAGCTGGAGGCAGCATTGTGAGGTCACTTGTGCCTCTGTGCCTTGGCGGGCAGTGCTAGGGTGTTGGCTGCTGGTGGTGGTCGTTGTGAGGTCACTTGTGAGGCAGTACGTGCTAGGCCAGTGCTGGTTGCCTGGCTGCTCTTGGCAGCTGTGAGGTGAGTGCTGCGTGAGGCTCTTGCAGGCATGTGTCAGTGTGGGAAGGTGCTGTTTGTCCTTGGGAGGTGCCTTTTGGTGTGGCCATTGGTGCTGTGGGTGGTGCCTTGTGGCCCAGGGTGTGCGAGGCCAGAGCTGGAGGCAGCATTGGGAGGTCACTTGTGCCTCTGTGCCTTGGCGGGCAGTGCTAGGGTGTTGGCTGGTGGTAGTGGTGGTGGTGAGGTGACTTGTGAAGCAGTGCATGCTAGGCCAGTGCTGGTTGCCTGGCTGCTCTTGGCAGCTGTGAGGTGAGTGCTGCGTGAGGCTCTTGCAGGCATGTGTGAGTGTGGGAAGGTGCTGTTTGTCCTTGGGAGGTGCCTTTTGGTGTGGCCATTGGTGCTGTGGGTGGTGCCTTGTGGCCCAGGGTGTGCGAGGCCAGAGCTGGAGGCAGCATTGTGAGGTCACTTGTGCCTCTGTGCCTCGGCGGGCAGTCCTAGGGTGTTGGCTGCTGGTGGTGGTCGTTGTGAGGTCACTTGTGAGGCAGTGCGTGCTAGGCCAGTGCTGGTTGCCTGGCTGCTCTTGGCAGCTGTGAGGTGAGTGCTGCGTGAGGCTCTTGCAGGCATGTGTGAGTGTGGGAAGGTGCTGTTTGTCCTTGGGAGGTGCCTTTTGGTGTGGCCATTGGTGCTGTGGCTGGTGCCTTGTGGCCCAGGGTGTGCGAGGGCAGAGCTGGAGGCAGCATTGTGAGGTCACTTGTGCCTCTGTGCCTTGGCGGGCAGTGCTAGGGTGTTGGCTGCTGGTGGTGGTGGTTGTGAGGTCACTTGTGAGGCAGTGCGTGCTAGGCCAGTGCTGGTTGCCTGGCTGCTCTTGGCAGCTGTGAGGTGAGTGCTGTGTGAGGCCGTGGCAGGCATGTGTGAGTGTGGGAAGGTGCTGTTTGTCCTTGGGAGGTGCCTTTTGGTGTGGCCATTGGTGCTGTGGCTGGTGCCTTGTGGCCCAGGGTGTGCGAGGCCAGAGCTGGAGGCAGCATTGGGAGGTCACTTGTGCCTCTGTGCCTTGGCGGAAAGTGCTAGGGTGTTGGCTGCTGGTGGTGGTCATTGTGAGGTCACTTGTGAGGCAGTACGTGCTAGGCCAGTGCTGGTTGCCTGGCTGCTCTTGGCAGCTGTGAGGTGAGTGCTGCGTGAGGCCGTCGCAGGCATGTGTGAGTGTGGGAAGGTGCTGTTTGTCCTTGGGAGGTGCCTTTTGGTGTGTCCATTGGTGCTGTGGCTGGTGCCTTGTGGCCCAGGGTGTGCGAGGCCAGAGCTGGAGGCAGCATTGTGAGGTCACTTGTGCCTCTGTGCCTTGTCGGGCAGTGCTAGGGTGTTGGCTGGTGGTAGTGGTGGTGGTGAGGTCACTTGTGAGGCAGTGCATGCTAGGCCAGTGCTGGTTGCCTGGCTGCTCCTGGCAGCTGTGATGTGAGCGCTTCGTGAGGCCCTGGCAGGCATGTGTGAGTGTGGGAAGGTGCTGTTTGTCCTTGGGAGGTGCCTTTTGGTGTGGCCATTGGTGCTGTGGCTAGTGCCTTGTGGCCCAGGGCGTGCGAGGCCAGAGCTGGAGGCAGCATTGTGAGGTCACTTGTGCCTCTGTGCCTTGGCGTGCATTGCTAGGGTGTTGGCTTCTGGTGGTGGTGGTGGTGAGGTGACTTGTGAGGCAGTGCGTGCTAGGCCAGTGCTGGTTGCCTGGCTGCTCTTGGCAGCTGTGAGGTGAGTGCTGTGTGAGGCCGTGGCAGGCATGTGTGAGTGTGGGAAGGTGCTGTTTGTCCTTGGGAGGTGCCTTTTGGTGTGGCCATTGGTGCTGTGGCTGGTGCCTTGTGGCCCAGGGTGTGCGAGGCCAGAGCTGGAGGCAGCATTGTGAGGTCACTTGTGCCTCTGTGCCTTGGCGGGCAGTGCTAGGGTGTTGGCTGCTGGTGGTCGTGGTGGTGAGGTCACTTGTGAGGCAGTGCGTGCTAGGCCAGTGCTGGTTGCCTGGCTGCTCTTGGCAGCTGTGAGGTGAGTGCTGCGTGAGGCCGTCGCAGGCATGTGTGAGTGTGGGAAGGTGCTGTTTGTCCTTGGGAGGTGCCTTTTGGTGTCGCCATTGGTGCTGTGGCTGGTGCCTTGTGGCCCAGGATGTGCGAGGCCAGAGCTGGAGGCAGCATTGTGAGGTCACTTGTGCCTCTGTGCCTTGGCGGGCAGTGCTAGGGTGTTGGCTTCTGGTGGTGGTGGTGGTGAGGTGACTTGTGAAGCAGTGCATGCTAGGCCAGAGCTGGTTGCCTGGCTGCTCTTGGCAGCTGTGAGGTGAGTGCTGTGTGAGGCCGTGGCAGGCATGTGTGAGTGTGGGAAGGTGCTGTTTGTGCTTGGGAGGTGCCTTTTGGTGTGGCCATTGGTGCTGTGGCTGGTGCCTTGTGGCCCAGGGTGTGCGAGGCCAGAGCAGAGGCATTGTGAGGTCACTTGTGCCTCTGTGCCTTGGCGGGCAGTGCTAGCGTGTTGGCTGCTGGTGGTGGTGGTTGTGAGGTCACTTGTGAGGCAGTACGTGCTAGGCCAGTGCTGGTTGCCTGGCTGCTCTTGGCAGCTGTGAGGTGAGTGCTGCGTGAGGCTGTTGCAGGCATGTGTGAGTGTGGGAAGGTGCTGTTTGTCCTTGGGAGGTGCCTTTTGGTGTGGCCATTGGTGCTGTGGCTGGTGCCTTGTGGCCCAGGGTGTGCGAGGCCAGAGCTGGAGGCAGCATTGTGAGGTCACTTGTGCCTCTGTGCCTTGGCGGGCAGTGCTAGGGTGTTGGCTGGTGGTAGTTGTGGTGGTGAGGTCACTTGTGAGGCAGTGCGTGCTAGGCCAGTGCTGGTTGCCTGGCTGCTCTTGGCAGCTGTGAGGTGAGCGCTGCGTGAGGCCCTGGCAGGCATGTGTGAGTGTGGGAAAGTGCTGTTTGTCCTTGGGAGGTGCCTTTTGGTGTGGCCATTGGTGCTGTGGCTGGTGCCTTGTGGCCCAGGGTGTGCGAGGCCAGAGCTGGAGGCAGCATTGGGAGGTCACTTGTGCCTCTGTGCCTTGTCAGGCAGTGCTAGGGTGTTGGCTGGTGGTAGTGGTGGTGGTGAGGTGACTTGTGAGGCAGTGCATGCTAGGCCAGTGCTGGTTGCCTGGCTGCTCTTGGCAGCTGTGAGGTGAGCGCTTCGTGAGGCCCTGGCAGGCATGTGTGAGTGTGGGAAAGTGCTGTTTGTCCTTGGGAGGTGCCTTTTGGTGTGGCCATTGGTGCTGTGGCTGGTGCCTTGTGGCCCAGGGTGTGCGAGGCCAGAGCTGGAGGCAGCATTGTGAGGTCACTTGTGCCTCTGTGCCTTGGCAGGCATTGCTAGGGTGTTGGCTTCTGGTGGTGGTGGTGGTGAGGTGACTTGTGAAGCAGTGCGTGCTAGGCCAGTGCTGGTTGCCTGGCTGCTCTTGGCAGCTGTGAGGT
This sequence comes from Rhea pennata, assembly GCF_028389875.1. Lineage (NCBI taxonomy): Eukaryota > Metazoa > Chordata > Aves > Rheiformes > Rheidae > Rhea > Rhea pennata. Next base: position 102,583 of record NW_026907692.1, on the reverse strand, counting down.
GAGTGCTGCGTGAGGCCGTCGCAGGCATGTGTGAGTGTGGGAAGGTGCTGTTTGTGCTTGGGAGGTGCCTTTTGGTGTGGCCATTGGTGCTGTGGCTGGTGCCTTGTGGCCCAGGGTGTGCGAGGCCAGAGCTGGAGGCAGCATTGTGAGGTCACTTGTGCCTCTGTGCCTTGGCGGGCAGTGCTAGGGTGTTGGCTGCTGGTGGTGGTCGTTGTGAGGTCACTTGTGAGGCAGTGCGTGCTAGGCCAGTGCTGGTTGCCTGGCTGCTCTTGGCAGCTGTGAGGTGAGTGCTGCGTGAGGCTCTTGCAGGCATGTGTGAGTGTAGGAAGGTGCTGTTTGTGCTTGGGAGGTGCCTTTTGGTGTGGCCATTGGTGCTGTGGCTGCTGCCTTGTGGCCCAGGATGTGCGAGGCCAGAGCTGGAGGCAGCATTGTGAGGTCACTTGTGCCTCTGTGCCTTGGCGGGCAGTGCTAGGGTGTTGGCTGCTGGTGGTGGTCGTTGTGAGGTCACTTGTGAGGCAGTGCATGCTAGGCCAGTGCTGGTTGCCTGGCTGCTCTTGGCAGCTGTGAGGTGAGTGCTGCGTGAGGCCGTCGCAGGCATGTGTGAGTGTGGGAAGGTGCTGTTTGTGCTTGGGAGGTGCCTTTTGGTGTGGCCATTGGTGCTGTTGCTGGTCCCTTGTGGCCCAGGGTGTGCGAGGCCAGAGCTGGAGGCAGCATTGTGAGGTCACTTGTGCCTCTGTGCCTTGTCGGGTAGTGCTAGGGTGTTGGCTGCTGGTGGTGGTCGTTGTGAGGTCACTTGTGAGGCAGTGCGTGCTAGGCCCGTGCTGGTTGCCTGGCTGCTCCTGGCAGCTGTGATGTGAGTGCTGCGTGAGGCCGTGGCAGGCATGTGTCAGTGTGGGAAGGTGCTGTTTGTGCTTGGGAGGTGCCTTTTGGTGTGGCCATTGGTGCTGTGGCTAGTGCCTTGTGGCCCAGGGTGTGCGAGGCCAGAGCTGGAGGCAGCATTGGGAGGTCACTTGTGCCTCTGTGCCTTGGCGGGCAGTGCTAGGGTGTTGGCTTCTGGTGGTGGTGGTGGTGAGGTGACTTGTGAGGCAGTGCATGCTAGGCCAGTGCTGGTTGCCTGGCTGCTCTTGGCAGCTGTGAGGTGAGTGCTGTGTGAGGCCGTGGCAGGCATGTGTGAGTGTGGGAAGGTGCTGTTTGTGCTTGGGAGGTGCCTTTTGGTGTGGCCATTGGTGCTGTGGCTGGTGCCTTGTGGCCCAGGGTGTGCGAGGCCAGAGCTGGAGGCAGCATTGGGAGGTCACTTGTGCCTCTGTGCCTTGGCGGGCAGTGCTAGGGTGTTGGCTGCTGGTGGTGGTGGTTGTGAGGTCACTTGTGAGGCAGTACGTGCTAGGCCAGTGCTGGTTGCCTGGCTGCTCTTGGCAGCTGTGAGGTGTGTGCTGCGTGAGGCTCTTGCAGGCATGTGTCAGTGTGGGAAGGTGCTGTTTGTCCTTGGGAGGTGCCTTTTGGTGTGGCCATTGGTGCTGTGGCTGGTGCCTTGTGGCCCAGGGTGTGCGAGGCCAGAGCTGGAGGCAGCATTGTGAGGTCACTTGTGCCTCTGTGCCTTGGCGGGCAGTGCTAGGGTGTTGGGTGGTGGTAGTGGTGGTGGTGAGGTCACTTGTGAGGCAGTGCATGCTAGGCCAGTGCTGGTTGCCTGGCTGCTCTTGGCAGCTGTGATGTGAGCGCTTCGTGAGGCCCTGGCAGGCATGTGTGAGTGTGGGAAAGTGCTGTTTGTCCTTGGGAGGTGCCTTTTGGTGTGGCCATTGGTGCTGTGGCTGGTGCCTTGTGGCCCAGGGTGTGCGAGGCCAGAGCTGGAGGCAGCATTGTGAGGTCACTTGTGCCTCTGTGCCTTGGCGGGCAGTGCTAGGGTGTTGGCTGCTGGTGGTGGTGGTGGTGAGGTCACTTGTGAGGCAGTGCGTGCTAGGCCAGTGCTGGTTGCCTGGCTGCTCTTGGCAGCTGTGAGGTGAGTGCTGCGTGAGGCTCTTGCAGGCATGTGTGAGTGTGGGAAGGTGCTGTTTGTCCTTGGGAGGTGCCTTTTGGTGTGGCCATTGGTGCTGTGGCTGGTGCCTTGTGGCCCAGGGCGTGCGAGGCCAGAGCTGGAGGCAGCATTGTGAGGTCACTTGTGCCTCTGTGCCTTGGCGGGCAGTGCTAGGGTGTTGGCTGCTGGTGGTCGTGGTGGTGAGGTCACTTGTGAGGCAGTGCGTGCTAGGCCAGTGCTGGTTGCCTGGCTGCTCTTGGCAGCTGTGATGTGAGCGCTTCGTGAGGCCCTGGCAGGCATGTGTGAGTGTGGGAAAGTGCTGTTTGTCCTTGGGAGGTGCCTTTTGGTGTGGCCATTGGTGCTGTGGCTGGTGCCTTGTGGCCCAGGGTGTGCAAGGCCAGAGCTGGAGGCAGCATTGTGAGGTCACTTGTGCCTCTGTGCCTTGGCGGGCATTGCTAGGGTGTTGGCTGGTGGTAGTGGTGGTTGTGAGGTCACTTGTGAGGCAGTGCGTGCTAGGCCAGTGCTGGTTGCCTGGCTGCTCTTGGCAGCTGTGAGGTGAGTGCTGCGTGAGGCTCTTGCAGGCATGTGTGAGTGTGGGAAGGTGCTGTTTGTTCTTGGGAGGTGCCTTTTGGTGTGGCCATTGGTGCTGTGGCTGGTGCCTTGTGGCCCAGGGTGTGCGAGGCCAGAGCTGGAGGCAGCATTGTGAGGTCACTTGTGCCTCTGTGCCTTGGCGGGCATTGCTAGGGTGTTGGCTTCTGGTGGTGGTGGTGGTGAGGTGACTTGTGAAGCAGTGCGTGCTAGGCCAGTGCTGGTTGCCTGGCTGCTCTTGGCAGCTGTGAGGTGAGTGCTGCGTGAGGCCGTGGCAGGCATGTGTGAGTGTGGGAAGGTGCTGTTTGTGCTTGGGAGGTGCCTTTTGGTGTGGCCATTGGTGCTGTTGCTGGTCCCTTGTGGCCCAGGGTGTGCGAGGCCAGAGCTGGAGGCAGCATTGTGAGGTCACTTGTGCCTCTGTGCCTTGGCGGGTAGTGCTAGGGTGTTGGCTGCTGGTGGTGGTCGTTGTGAGGTCACTTGTGAGGCAGTGCGTGCTAGGCCAGTGCTGGTTGCCTGGCTGCTCCTGGCAGCTGTGATGTGAGTGCTGCGTGAGGCCGTGGCAGGCATGTGTCAGTGTGGGAAGGTGCTGTTTGTCCTTGGGAGGTGCCTTTTGGTGTGGCCATTGGTGCTGTGGCTAGTGCCTTGTGGCCCAGGGTGTGCGAGGCCAGAGCTGGAGGCAACATTGGGAGGTCACTTGTGCCTCTGTGCCTTGGCGGGCAGTGCTAGGGTGTTGGCTTCTGGTGGTGGTGGTGGTGAGGTGACTTGTGAGGCAGTGCATGCTAGGCCAGTGCTGGTTGCCTGGCTGCTCTTGGCAGCTGTGAGGTGAGTGCTGTGTGAGGCCGTGGCAGGCATGTGTGAGTGTGGGAAGGTGCTGTTTGTCCTTGGGAGGTGCCTTTTGGTGTGGCCATTGGTGCTGTGGCTGGTGCCTTGTGGCCCAGGGTGTGCGAGGCCAGAGCTGGAGGCAGCATTGGGAGGTCACTTGTGCCTCTGTGCCTTGGCGGGCAGTGCTAGGGTGTTGGCTGCTGGTGGTGGTGGTTGTGAGGTCACTTGTGAGGCAGTACGTGCTAGGCCAGTGCTGGTTCCCTGGCTGCTCTTGGCAGCTGTGAGGTGTGTGCTGCGTGAGGCTCTTGCAGGCATGTGTCAGTGTGGGAAGGTGCTGTTTGTCCTTGGGAGGTGCCTTTTGGTGTGGCCATTGGTGCTGTGGCTGGTGCCTTGTGGCCCAGGGTGTGCGAGGCCAGAGCTGGAGGCAGCATTGTGAGGTCACTTGTGCCTCTGTGCCTTGGCGGGCGGTGCTAGGGTGTTGGGTGGTGGTAGTGGTGGTGGTGAGGTCACTTGTGAGGCAGTGCATGCTAGGCCAGTGCTGGTTGCCTGGCTGCTCTTGGCAGCTGTGATGTGAGTGCTTCGTGAGGCCCTGGCAGGCATGTGTGAGTGTGGGAAGGTGCTGTTTGTCCTTGGGAGGTGCCTTTTGGTGTGGCCATTGGTGCTGTGGCTGGTGCCTTGTGGCCCAGGGCGTGCGAGGCCAGAGCTGGAGGCAGCATTGTGAGGTCACTTGTGCCTCTGTGCCTTGGCGGGCAGTGCTAGGGTGTTTGCTGCTGGTGGTGGTCGTTGTGAGGTCACTTGTGAGGCAGTGCGTGCTAGGCCAGTGCTGGTTGCCTGGCTGCTCTTGGCAGCTGTGAGGTGATTGCTGCGTGAGGCTCTTGCAGGCATGTGTCAGTGTGGGAAGGTGCTGTTTGTCCTTGGGAGGTGCCTTTTGGTGTGGCCATTGGTGCTGTGGCTGGTGCCTTGTGGCCCAGGGTGTGCGAGGCCAGAGCTGGAGGCAGCATTGTGAGGTCACTTGTGCCTCTGTGCCTTGGCGGGCATTGCTAGGGTGTTGGCTTCTGGTGGTGGTGATGGTGAGGTGACTTGTGAAGCAGTGCGTGCTAGGCCAGTGCTGGTTGCCTGGCTGCTCTTGGCAGCTGTGAGGTGAGTGCTGTGTGAGGCCGTGGCAGGCATGTGTGAGTGTGGGAAGGTGCTGTTTGTCCTTGGGAGGTGCCTTTTGGTGTGGCCATTGGTGCTGTGGGTGGTGCCTTGTGGCCCAGGGTGTGCGAGGCCAGAGCTGGAGGCAGCATTGTGAGGTCACTTGTGCCTCTGTGCCTTGGCGGGCAGTGCTAGGGTGTTGGCTGCTGGTGGTGGTGGTGGTGAGGTCACTTGTGAGGCAGTGCGTGCTAGGCCAGTGCTGGTTGCCTGGCTGCTCTTGGCAGCTGTGAGGTGAGTGCTGCGTGAGGCTCTTGCAGGCATGTGTGAGTGTGGGAAGGTGCTGTTTGTCCTTGGGAGGTGCCTTTTGGTGTGGCCATTGGTGCTGTGGCTGGTGCCTTGTGGCCCAGGGCGTGCGAGGCCAGAGCTGGAGGCAGCATTGTGAGGTCACTTGTGCCTCTGTGCCTTGGCGGGCAGTGCTAGGGTGTTGGGTGGTGGTAGTGGTGGTGGTGAGGTCACTTGTGAGGCAGTGCATGCTAGGCCAGTGCTGGTTGCCTGGCTGCTCCTGGCAGCTGTGATGTGAGCGCTTCGTGAGGCCCTGACAGGCATGTGTGAGTGTGGGAAAGTGCTGTTTGTCCTTGGGAGGTGCCTTTTGGTGTGGCCACTGGTGCTGTGGCTGGTGCCTTGTGGCCCAGGGTGTGCGAGGCCAGAGCTGGAGGCAGCATTGTGAGGTCACTTGTGCCTCTGTGCCTTGGCGGGCAGTGCTAGGGTGTTGGGTGGTGGTAGTGGTGGTGGTGAGGTCACTTGTGAGGCAGTGCATGCTAGGCCAGTGCTGGTTGCCTGGCTGCTCCTGGCAGCTGTGATGTGAGCGCTTCGTGAGGCCCTGGCAGGCATGTGTGAGTGTGGGAAAGTGCTGTTTGTCCTTGGGAGGTGCCTTTTGGTGTGGCCATTGGTGCTGTGGCTGGTGCCTTGTGGCCCAGGGTGTGCAAGGCCAGAGCTGGAGGCAGCATTGTGAGGTCACTTGTGCCTCTGTGCCTTGGCGGGCAGTGCTAGGGTGTTGGCTGGTGGTAGTGGTGGTTGTGAGGTCACTTGTGAGGCAGTGCGTGCTAGGCCAGTGCTGGTTGCCTGGCTGCTCTTGGCAGCTGTGAGGTGAGTGCTGCGTGAGGCTCTTGCAGGCATGTGTGAGTGTGGGAAGGTGCTGTTTGTTCTTGGGAGGTGCCTTTTGGTGTGGCCATTGGTGCTGTGGCTGGTGCCTTGTGGCCCAGGGTGTGCGAGGCCAGAGCTGGAGGCAGCATTGGGAGGTCACTTGTGCCTCTGTGCCTTGGCGGGCATTGCTAGGGTGTTGGCTTCTGGTGGTGGTGGTGGTGAGGTGACTTGTGAAGCAGTGCGTGCTAGGCCAGTGCTGGTTGCCTGGCTGCTCTTGGCAGCTGTGAGGTGAGTGCTGCGTGAGGCCGTGGCAGGCATGTGTGAGTGTGGGAAGGTGCTGTTTGTCCTTGGGAGGTGCCTTTTGGTGTGGCCATTGGTGCTGTGGCTGGTGCCTTGTGGCCCAGGGTGTGCGAGGCCAGAGCTGGAGGCAGCATTGTGAGGTCACTTGTGCCTCTGTGCCTTGTCGGGTAGTGCTAGGGTGTTGGCTGGTGGTAGTGGTGGTGGTGAGGTCACTTGTGAGGCAGTGCGTGCTAGGCCAGTGCTGGTTGCCTGGCTGCTCCTGGCAGCTGTGATGTGAGTGCTGCGTGAGGCCGTGGCAGGCATGTGTCAGTGTGGGAAGGTGCTTTTTGTCCTTGGGAGGTGCCTTTTGGTGTGGCCATTGGTGCTGTGGCTAGTGCCTTGTGGCCCAGGGTGTGCGAGGCCAGAGCTGGAGGCAGCATTGTGAGGTCACTTGTGCCTCTGTGCCTTGGCGGGCATTGCTAGGGTGTTGGCTTCTGGTGGTGGTGGTGGTGAGGTGACTTGTGAAGCAGTGCGTGCTAGGCCAGTGCTGGTTGCCTGGCTGCTCTTGGCAGCTGTGAGGTGAGTGCTGTGTGAGGCCGTGGCAGGCATGTGTGAGTGTGGGAAGGTGCTGTTTGTCCTTGGGAGGTGCCTTTTGGTGTGGCCATTGGTGCTGTGGCTGGTGCCTTGTGGCCCAGGGTGTGCGAGGCCAGAGCTGGAGGCAGCATTGTGAGGTCACTTGTGCCTCTGTGCCTTGGCGGGCAGTGCTAGGGTGTTGGCTGCTGGTGGTGGTGGTGGTGAGGTCACTTGTGAGGCAGTGCGTGCTAGGCCAGTGCTGGTTGCCTGGCTGCTCTTGGCAGCTGTGAGGTGAGTGCTGCGTGAGGCCGTCTCAGGCATGTGTGAGTGTGGGAAGGTGCTGTTTGTGCTTGGGAGGTGCCTTTTGGTGTGGCCATTGGTGCTGTGGGTGGTGCCTTGTGGCCCAGGATGTGCGAGGCCAGAGCTGGAGGCAGCATTGTGAGGTCACTTGTGCCTCTGTGCCTTGTCGGGCAGTGCTAGGGTGTTGGCTGCTGGTGGTGGTCGTTGTCAGGTCACTTGTGAGGCAGTGCATGCTAGGCCAGTGCTGGTTGCCTGGCTGCTCTTGGCAGCTGTGAGGTGAGTGCTGCGTGAGGCTCTTGCAGGCATGTGTGAGTGTGGGAAGGTGCTGTTTGTCCTTGGGAGGTGCCTTTTGGTGTGGCCATTGGTGCTGTGGCTGGTGCCTTGTGGCCCAGGGTGTGCGAGGGCAGAGCTGGAGGCAGCATTGTGAGGTCACTTGTGCCTCTGTGCCTTGGCGGGCAGTGCTAGGGTGTTGGCTGCTGGTGGTCGTGGTGGTGAGGTGACTTGTGAAGCAGTGCGTGCTAGGCCAGTGCTGGTTGCCTGGCTGCTCTTGGCAGCTGTGAGGTGAGTGCTGCGTGAGGCTCTTGCAGGCATGTGTGAGTGTGGGAAGGTGCTGTTTGTCCTTGGGAGGTGCCTTTTGGTGTGGCCATTGGTGCTGTGGGTGGTGCCTTGTGGCCCAGGGTGTGCGAGGCCAGAGCTGGAGGCAGCATTGTGAGGTCACTTGTGCCTCTGTGCCTTGGCGGGCAGTCCTAGGGTGTTGGCTGGTGGTAGTGGTGGTGGTGAGGTCACTTGTGAGGCAGTGCGTGCTAGGCCAGTGCTGGTTGCCTGGCTGCTCTTGGCAGCTGTGAGGTGAGTGCTGTGTGAGGCCGTGGCAGGCATGTGTGAGTGTGGGAAGGTGCTGTTTGTGCTTGGGAGGTGCCTTTTGGTGTGGCCATTGGTGCTGTGGCTGGTGCCTTGTGGCCCAGGGTGTGCGAGGCCAGAGCTGGAGGCAGCATTGTGAGGTCACTTGTGCCTCTGTGCCTTGGCGGGCAGTGCTAGGGTGTTGGCTGCTGGTGGTGGTGGTGGTGAGGTCACTTGTGAGGCAGTGCGTGCGAGGCCAGTGCTGGTTGCCTGGCTACTCTTGGCAGCTGTGAGGTGAGTGCTGCGTGAGGCCGTCTCAGGCATGTGTGAGTGTGGGAAGGTGCTGTTTGTGCTTGGGAGGTGCCTTTTGGTGTGGCCATTAGTGCTGTTGCTGGTGCCTTGTGGCCCAGGATGTGCGAGGCCAGAGCTGGAGGCAGCATTGTGAGGTCACTTGTGCCTCTGTGCCTTGGCGGGCATTGCTAGGGTGTTGGCTTCTGGTGGTGGTGGTGGTGAGGTGACTTGTGAAGCAGTGCGTGCTAGGCCAGTGCTGGTTGCCTGGCTGCTCTTGGCAGCTGTGAGGTGAGTGCTGTGTGAGGCCGTGGCAGGCATGTGTGAGTGTGGGAAGGTGCTGTTTGTCCTTGGGAGGTGCCTTTTGGTGTGGCCATTGGTGCTGTGGCTGGTGCCTTGTGGCCCAGGGTGTGCGAGGCCAGAGCTGGAGGCAGCATTGTGAGGTCACTTGTGCCTCTGTGCCTTGGCGGGCAGTGCTAGGGTGTTGGCTGCTGGTGGTGGTGGTGGTGAGGTCACTTGTGAGGCAGTGCGTGCTAGCCCAGTGCTGGTTGCCTGGCTGCTCTTGGCAGCTGTGAGGTGAGTGCTGCGTGAGGCCGTCTCAGGCATGTGTGAGTGTGGGAAGGTGCTGTTTGTGCTTGGGAGGTGCCTTTTGGTGTGGCCATTGGTGCTGTGGCTGGTGCCTTGTGGCCCAGTGTGTGCGAGGCCAGAGCTGGAGGCAGCATTGTGAGGTCACTTGTGCCTCTGTGCCTTGGCGGGCAGTGCTAGGGTGTTGGCTGCTGGTGGTGGTCGTTGTCAGGTCACTTGTGAGGCAGTGCATGCTAGGCCAGTGCTGGTTCCCTGGCTGCTCTTGGCAGCTGTGAGGTGAGTGCTGCGTGAGGCTCTTGCAGGCATGTGTGAGTGTGGGAAGGTGCTGTTTGTCCTTGGGAGGTGCCTTTTGGTGTGGCCATTGGTGCTGTGGCTGGTGCCTTGTGGCCCAGGGCGTGCGAGGCCAGAGCTGGAGGCAGCATTGTGAGGTCACTTGTGCCTCTGTGCCTTGGCGGGCAGTGCTAGGGTGTTGGCTGCTGGTGGTCGTGGTGGTGAGGTGACTTGTGAGGCAGTGCGTGCTAGGCCAGTGCTGGTTGCCTGGCTGCTCTTGGCAGCTGTGAGGTGAGTGCTGCGTGAGGCTCTTGCAGGCATGTGTGAGTGTGGGAAGGTGCTGTTTGTCCTTGGGAGGTGCCTTTTGGTGTGGCCATTGGTGCTGTGGCTGGTGCCTTGTGGCCCAGGGTGTGCGAGGCCAGAGCTGGAGGCAGCATTGTGAGGTCACTTGTGCCTCTGTGCCTTGGTGGGCAGTCCTAGGGTGTTGGCTGGTGGTAGTGGTGGTGGTGAGGTCACTTGTGAGGCAGTGCGTGCTAGGCCAGTGCTGGTTGCCTGGCTGCTCTTGGCAGGTGTGATGTGAGTGCTGCGTGAGGCCGTGGCAGGCATGTGTGAGTGTGGGAAGGTGCTGTTTGTCCTTGGGAGGTGCCTTTTGGTGTGGCCATTGGTGCTGTGGCTAGTGCCTTGTGGCCCAGGGCGTGCGAGGCCAGAGCTGGAGGCAGCATTGTGAGGTCACTTGTGCCTCTGTGCCTTGGCGGGCATTGCTAGGGTGTTGGCTTCTGGTGGTGGTGGTGGTGAGGTGACTTGTGAAGCAGTGCGTGCTAGGCCAGTGCTGGTTGCCTGGCTGCTCTTGGCAGCTGTGAGGTGAGTGCTGCGTGAGGCCGTGCCAGGCATGTGTGAGTGTGGGAAGGTGCTGTTTGTCCTTGGGAGGTGCCTTTTGGTGTGGCCATTGGTGCTGTGGCTGGTGCCTTGTGGCCCAGGGTGTGCGAGGGCAGAGCTGGAGGCAGCATTGTGAGGTTACTTGTGCCTCTGTGCCTTGGCGGGCAGTGCTAGGGTGTTGGCTGCTGGTGGTGGTGGTGGTGAGGTCACTTGTGAGGCAGTGCGTGCTAGGCCAGTGCTGGTTGCCTGGCTGCTCTTGGCAGCTGTGAGGTGAGTGCTGCGTGAGGCCGTCTCAGGCATGTGTGAGTGTGGGAAGGTGCTGTTTGTGCTTGGGAGGTGCCTTTTGGTGTGGCCATTGGTGCTGTTGCTGGTGCCTTGTGGCCCAGGATGTGCGAGGCCAGAGCTGGAGGCAGCATTGTGAGGTCACTTGTGCCTCTGTGCCTTGGCGGGCAGTGCTAGGGTGTTGGCTGCTGGTGGTGGTCGTTGTGGAGGTCACTTGTGAGGCAGTGCGTGCTAGGCCAGTGCTGGTTGCCTGGCTGCTCTTGGCAGCTGTGAGGTGAGCGCTGTGTGAGGCCCTGGCAGGCATGTGTGAGTGTGGGAAAGTGCTGTTTGTGCTTGGGAGGTGCCTTTTGGTGTGGCCATTGGTGCTGTGGCTGGTGCCTTGTGGCCCAGGGTGTGCGAGGCCAGAGCTGGAGGCAGCATTGTGAGGTCACTTGTGCCTCTGTGCCTCGGCGGGCAGTCCTAGGGTGTTGGCTGCTGGTGGTGGTCGTTGTGAGGTCACTTGTGAGGCAGTGCGTGCTAGGCCAGTGCTGGTTGCCTGGCTGCTCTTGGCAGCTGTGAGGTGAGTGCTGCGTGAGGCTCTTGCAGGCATGTGTGAGTGTGGGAAGGTGCTGTTTGTCCTTGGGAGGTGCCTTTTGGTGTGGCCATTGGTGCTGTGGCTGGTGCCTTGTGTCCCAGGGTGTGCGAGGCCAGAGCTGGAGGCAGCATTGTGAGGTCACTTGTGCCTCTGTGCCTTGGCGGGCAGTGCTAGGGTGTTGGCTGGTGGTAGTTGTGGTGGTGAGGTGACTTGTGAGGCAGTGCGTGCTAGGCCAGTGCTGGTTGCCTGGCTGCTCTTGGCAGCTGTGATGTGAGCGCTGCGTGAGGCCGTGGCAGGCATGTGTGAGTGTGGGAAAGTGCTGTTTGTCCTTGGGAGGTGCCTTTTGGTGTGGCCATTGGTGCTGTGGCTGGTGCCTTGTGGCCCAGGGTGTGCGAGGCCAGAGCTGGAGGCAGCATTGGGAGGTCACTTGTGCCTCTGTGCCTTGGCGGGCAGTGCTAGGGTGTTGGCTGCTGGTGGTGGTGGTTTTGAGGTCACTTGTGAGGCAGTGCGTGCTAGGCCAGAGCTGGTTGCCTGGCTGCTCCTGGCAGCTGTGATGTGAGCGCTTCGTGAGGCCCTGGCAGGCATGTGTGAGTGTGGGAAAGTGCTGTTTGTCCTTGGGAGGTGCCTTTTGGTGTGGCCATTGGTGCTGTGGCTGGTGCCTTGTGGCCCAGGGTGTGCGAGGCCAGAGCTGGAGGCAGCATTGTGAGGTCACTTGTGCCTCTGTGCCTTGGCGGGCAGTGCTAGGGTGTTGGCTGCTGGTGGTGGTGGTTGTGAGGTCACTTGTGAGGCAGTGCGTGCTAGGCCAGTGCTGGTTGCCTGGCTGCTCTTGGCAGCTGTGAGGTGAGTGCTGTGTGAGGCCCTGGCAGGCATGTGTGAGTGTGGGAAGGTGCTGTTTGTCCTTGGGAGGTGCCTTTTGGTGTCGCCATTGGTGCTGTGGCTGGTGCCTTGTGGCCCAGGATGTGCGAGGCCAGAGCTGGAGGCAGCATTGTGAGGTCACTTGTGCCTCTGTGCCTTGTCGGGTAGTGCTAGGGTGTTGGCTGGTGGTAGTGGTGGTGGTGAGGTCACTTGTGAGGCAGTGCGTGCTAGGCCAGTGCTGGTTGCCTGGCTGCTCCTGGCAGCTGTGATGTGAGTGCTGCGTGAGGCTCTTGCAGGCATGTGTGAGTGTGGGAAGGTGCTGTTTGTCCTTGGGAGGTGCCTTTTGGTGTGGGCATTGGTGCTGTGGCTAGTGCCTTGTGGCCCAGGGCGTGCGAGGCCAGAGCTGGAGGCAGCATTGTGAGGTCACTTGTGCCTCTGTGCCTTGGCGGGCAGTGCTAGGGTGTTGGCTTCTGGTGGTGGTGGTGGTGAGGTGACTTGTGAAGCAGTGCGTGCTAGGCCAGTGCTGGTTGCCTGGCTGCTCTTGGCAGCTGTGAGGTGAGTGCTGTGTGAGGCCGTCGCAGGCATGTGTGAGTGTGGGAAGGTGCTGTTTGTCCTTGGGAGGTGCCTTTTGGTGTGGCCATTGGTGCTGTGGCTGGTGCCTTGTGGCCCAGGGTGTGCGAGGCCAGAGCTGGAGGCAGCATTGTGAGGTCACTTGTGCCTCTGTGCCTTGGCGGGCAGTGCTAGGGTGTTGGCTGCTGGTGGTGGTGGTGGTGAGGTCACTTGTGAGGCAGTGCGTGCTAGGCCAGTGCTGGTTGCCTGGCTGCTCTTGGCAGCTGTGAGGTGAGTGCTGCGTGAGGCTCTTGCAGGCATGTGTGAGTGTGGGAAGGTGCTGTTTGTGCTTGGGAGGTGCCTTTTGGTGTGGCCATTGGTGCTGTGGCTGGTGCCTTGTGGCCCAGGGCGTGCGAGGCCAGAGCTGGAGGCAGCATTGTGAGGTCACTTGTGCCTCTGTGCCTTGGCGGGCAGTGCTAGGGTGTTGGCTGCTGGTGGTCGTGGTGGTGAGGTCACTTGTGAGGCAGTGCGTGCTAGGCCAGTGCTGGTTGCCTGGCTGCTCCTGGCAGCTGTGATGTGAGCGCTTCGTGAGGCCCTGACAGGCATGTGTGAGTGTGGGAAAGTGCTGTTTGTCCTTGGGAGGTGCCTTTTGGTGTGGCCATTGGTGCTGTGGCTGGTGCCTTGTGGCCCAGGGTGTGCGAGGCCAGAGCTGGAGGCAGCATTGTGAGGTCACTTGTGCCTCTGTGCCTTGGCGGGCAGTGCTAGGGTGTTGGGTGGTGGTAGTGGTGGTGGTGAGGTCACTTGTGAGGCAGTGCATGCTAGGCCAGTGCTGGTTGCCTGGCTGCTCCTGGCAGCTGTGATGTGAGCGCTTCGTGAGGCCCTGGCAGGCATGTGTGAGTGTGGGAAGGTGCTGTTTGTCCTTGGGAGGTGCCTTTTGGTGTGGCCATTGGTGGTGTGGCTGGTGCCTTGTGGCCCAGGGTGTGCAAGGCCAGAGCTGGAGGCAGCATTGTGAGGTCACTTGTGCCTCTGTGCCTTGGCGGGCAGTGCTAGGGTGTTGGCTGGTGGTAGTGGTGGTTGTGAGGTCACTTGTGAGGCAGTGCGTGCTAGGCCAGTGCTGGTTGCCTGGCTGCTCTTGGCAGCTGTGAGGTGAGTGCTGCGTGAGGCTCTTGCAGGCATGTGTGAGTGTGGGAAGGTGCTGTTTGTTCTTGGGAGGTGCCTTTTGGTGTGGCCATTGGTGCTGTGGCTGGTGCCTTGTGGCCCAGGGTGTGCGAGGCCAGAGCTGGAGGCAGCATTGTGAGGTCACTTGTGCCTCTGTGCCTTGGCGGGCATTGCTAGGGTGTTGGCTTCTGGTGGTGGTGGTGGTGAGGTGACTTGTGAAGCAGTGCGTGCTAGGCCAGTGCTGGTTGCCTGGCTGCTCTTGGCAGCTGTGAGGTGAGTGCTGCGTGAGGCCGTGGCAGGCATGTGTGAGTGTGGGAAGGTGCTGTTTGTCCTTGGGAGGTGCCTTTTGGTGTGGCCATTGGTGCTGTGGCTGGTGCCTTGTGGCCCAGGATGTGCGAGGCCAGAGCTGGAGGCAGCATTGTGAGGTCACTTGTGCCTCTGTGCCTTGTCGGGTAGTGCTAGGGTGTTGGCTGGTGGTAGTGGTGGTGGTGAGGTCACTTGTGAGGCAGTGCGTGCTAGGCCAGTGCTGGTTGCCTGGCTGCTCCTGGCAGCTGTGATGTGAGTGCTGCGTGAGGCCGTGGCAGGCATGTGTCAGTGTGGGAAGGTGCTGTTTGTGCTTGGGAGGTGGCTTTTGGTGTGGCCATTGGTGCTGTGGCTAGTGCCTTGTGGCCCAGGGCGTGCGAGGCCAGAGCTGGAGGCAGCATTGTGAGGTCACTTGTGCCTCTGTGCCTTGGCGGGCATTGCTAGGGTGTTGGCTTCTGGTGGTGGTGGTGGTGAGGTCACTTGTGAGGCAGTGCGTGCTAGGCCAGAGCTGGTTGCCTGGCTGCTCCTGGCAGCTGTGATGTGAGCGCTTCGTGAGGCCCTGACAGGCATGTGTGAGTGTGGGAAAGTGCTGTTTGTCCTTGGGAGGTGCCTTTTGGTGTGGCCATTGGTGCTGTGGCTGGTGCCTTGTGGCCCAGGGCGTGCGAGGCCAGAGCTGGAGGCAGCATTGTGAGGTAACTTGTGCCTCTGTGCCTTGGCGGGCAGTGCTAGGGTGTTGGCTGGTGGTAGTGGTGGTTGTGAGGTCACTTGTGAGGCAGTGCGTGCTAGGCCAGTGCTGGTTGCCTGGCTGCTCTTGGCAGCTGTGAGGTGAGTGCTGCGTGAGGCTCTTGCAGGCATGTGTGAGTGTGGGAAGGTGCTGTTTGTTCTTGGGAGGTGCCTTTTGGTGTGGCCATTGGTGCTGTGGCTGGTGCCTTGTGGCCCAGGGTGTGCGAGGCCAGAGCTGGAGGCAGCATTGTGAGGTCACTTGTGCCTCTGTGCCTTGGCGGGCAGTGCTAGGGTGTTGGCTGGTGGTGGTGGTGGTTGTGAGGTCACTTGTGAGGCAGTGCATGCTAGGCCAGTGCTGGTTGCCTGGCTGCTCCTGGCAGCTGTGATGTGAGCGCTTCGTGAGGCCCTGACAGGCATGTGTGAGTGTGGGAAGGTGCTGTTTGTGCTTGGGAGGTGCCTTTTGGTGTGGCCATTGGTGCTGTGGCTGGTGCCTTGTGGCCCAGGGTGTGCGAGGCCAGAGCTGGAGGCAGCATTGTGAGGTCACTTGTGCCTCTGTGCCTTGGCGGGCAGTGCTAGGGTGTTGGCTGGTGGTAGTGGTGGTTGTGAGGTCACTTGTGAGGCAGTGCGTGCTAGGCCAGTGCTGGTTGCCTGGCTGCTCTTGGCAGCTGTGAGGTGAGTGCTGCGTGAGGCTCTTGCAGGCATGTGTGAGTGTGGGAAGGTGCTGTTTGTTCTTGGGAGGTGCCTTTTGGTGTGGCCATTGGTGCTGTGGCTGGTGCCTTGTGGCCCAGGGTGTGCGAGGCCAGAGCTGGAGGCAGCATTGTGAGGTCACTTGTGCCTCTGTGCCTTGGCGGGCATTGCTAGGGTGTTGGCTTCTGGTGGTGGTGGTGGTGAGGTGACTTGTGAAGCAGTGCGTGCTAGGCCAGTGCTGGTTGCCTGGCTGCTCTTGGCAGCTGTGAGGTGAGTGCTGCGTGAGGCCGTGGCAGGCATGTGTGAGTGTGGGAAGGTGCTGTTTGTGCTTGGGAGGTGCCTTTTGGTGTGGCCATTGGTGCTGTGGCTGGTGCCTTGTGGCCCAGGATGTGCGAGGCCAGAGCTGGAGGCAGCATTGTGAGGTCACTTGTGCCTCTGTGCCTTGTCGGGTAGTGCTAGGGTGTTGGCTGGTGGTAGTGGTGGTGGTGAGGTCACTTGTGAGGCAGTGCGTGCTAGGCCAGTGCTGGTTGCCTGGCTGCTCCTGGCAGCTGTGATGTGAGTGCTGCGTGAGGCCGTGGCAGGCATGTGTCAGTGTGGGAAGGTGCTGTTTGTCCTTGGGAGGTGGCTTTTGGTGTGGCCATTGGTGCTGTGGCTAGTGCCTTGTGGCCCAGGGCGTGCGAGGCCAGAGCTGGAGGCAGCATTGTGAGGTCACTTGTGCCTCTGTGCCTTGGCGGGCATTGCTAGGGTGTTGGCTTCTGGTGGTGGTGGTGGTGAGGTCACTTGTGAGGCAGTGCGTGCTAGGCCAGAGCTGGTTGCCTGGCTGCTCCTGGCAGCTGTGATGTGAGCGCTTCGTGAGGCCCTGACAGGCATGTGTGAGTGTGGGAAAGTGCTGTTTGTCCTTGGGAGGTGCCTTTTGGTGTGGCCATTGGTGCTGTGGCTGGTGCCTTGTGGCCCAGGGTGTGCGAGGCCAGAGCTGGAGGCAGCATTGTGAGGTAACTTGTGCCTCTGTGCCTTGGCGGGCAGTGCTAGGGTGTTGGGTGGTGGTAGTGGTGGTGGTGAGGTCACTTGTGAGGCATTGCATGCTAGGCCAGTGCTGGTTGCCTGGCTGCTCCTGGCAGCTGTGAGGTGAGCGCTTCGTGAGGCCCTGGCAGGCATGTGTGAGTGTGGGAAAGTGCTGTTTGTCCTTGGGAGGTGCCTTTTGGTGTGGCCATTGGTGCTGTGGCTGGTGCCTTGTGGCCCAGGGTGTGCGAGGCCAGAGCTGGAGGCAGCATTGTGAGGTCACTTGTGCCTCTGTGCCTTGGCGGGCAGTGCTAGGGTGTTGGCTGGTGGTAGTGGTGGTTGTGAGGTCACTTGTGAGGCAGTGCGTGCTAGGCCAGTGCTGGTTGCCTGGCTGCTCTTGGCAGCTGTGAGGTGAGTGCTGCGTGAGGCTCTTGCAGGCATGTGTGAGTGTGGGAAGGTGCTGTTTGTTCTTGGGAGGTGCCTTTTGGTGTGGCCATTGGTGCTGTGGCTGGTGCCTTGTGGCCCAGGGTGTGCGAGGCCAGAGCTGGAGGCAGCATTGTGAGGTCACTTGTGCCTCTGTGCCTTGGCGGGCAGTGCTAGGGTGTTGGCTGCTGGTGGTGGTGGTTGTGAGGTCACTTGTGAGGCAGTGCATGCTAGGCCAGTGCTGGTTGCCTGGCTGCTCCTGGCAGCTGTGATGTGAGCGCTTCGTGAGGCCCTGACAGGCATGTGTGAGTGTGGGAAGGTGCTGTTTGTGCTTGGGAGGTGCCTTTTGGTGTGGCCATTGGTGCTGTGGCTGGTGCCTTGTGGCCCAGGGTGTGCGAGGCCAGAGCTGGAGGCAGCATTGTGAGGTCACTTGTGCCTCTGTGCCTTGGCGGGCAGTGCTAGGGTGTTGGCTGGTGGTAGTGGTGGTTGTGAGGTCACTTGTGAGGCAGTGCGTGCTAGGCCAGTGCTGGTTGCCTGGCTGCTCTTGGCAGCTGTGAGGTGAGTGCTGCGTGAGGCTCTTGCAGGCATGTGTGAGTGTGGGAAGGTGCTGTTTGTTCTTGGGAGGTGCCTTTTGGTGTGGCCATTGGTGCTGTGGCTGGTGCCTTGTGGCCCAGGGTGTGCGAGGCCAGAGCTGGAGGCAGCATTGTGAGGTCACTTGTGCCTCTGTGCCTTGGCGGGCATTGCTAGGGTGTTGGCTTCTGGTGGTGGTGGTGGTGAGGTGACTTGTGAAGCAGTGCGTGCTAGGCCAGTGCTGGTTGCCTGGCTGCTCTTGGCAGCTGTGAGGTGAGTGCTGCGTGAGGCCGTGGCAGGCATGTGTGAGTGTGGGAAGGTGCTGTTTGTCCTTGGGAGGTGCCTTTTGGTGTGGCCATTGGTGCTGTGGCTGGTGCCTTGTGGCCCAGGATGTGCGAGGCCAGAGCTGGAGGCAGCATTGTGAGGTCACTTGTGCCTCTGTGCCTTGTCGGGTAGTGCTAGGGTGTTGGCTGGTGGTAGTGGTGGTGGTGAGGTCACTTGTGAGGCAGTGCGTGCTAGGCCAGTGCTGGTTGCCTGGCTGCTCCTGGCAGCTGTGATGTGAGTGCTGCGTGAGGCCGTGGCAGGCATGTGTGAGTGTGGGAAGGTGCTGTTTGTCCTTGGGAGGTGCCTTTTGGTGTGGCCATTGGTGCTGTGGCTAGTGCCTTGTGGCCCAGGGCGTGCGAGGCCAGAGCTGGAGGCAGCATTGTGAGGTCACTTGTGCCTCTGTGCCTTGGCGGGCATTGCTAGGGTGTTGGCTTCTGGTGGTGGTGGTGGTGAGGTGACTTGTGAAGCAGTGCGTGCTAGGCCAGTGCTGGTTGCCTGGCTGCTCTTGGCAGCTGTGAGGTGAGTGCTGTGTGAGGCCGTGGCAGGCATGTGTGAGTGTGGGAAGGTGCTGTTTGTCCTTGGGAGGTGCCTTTTGGTGTGGCCATTGGTGCTGTGGCTGGTGCCTTGTGGCCCAGGGTGTGCGAGGCCAGAGCTGGAGGCAGCATTGTGAGGTCACTTGTGCCTCTGTGCCTTGGCGGGCAGTGCTAGGGTGTTGGCTGCTGGTGGTGGTGGTGGTGAGGTCACTTGTGAGGCAGTGCGTGCTAGCCCAGTGCTGGTTGCCTGGCTGCTCTTGGCAGCTGTGAGGTGAGTGCTGCGTGAGGCCGTCTCAGGCATGTGTGAGTGTGGGAAGGTGCTGTTTGTGCTTGGGAGGTGCCTTTTGGTGTGGCCATTGGTGCTGTGGCTGGTGCCTTGTGGCCCAGGATGTGCGAGGCCAGAGCTGGAGGCAGCATTGTGAGGTCACTTGTGCCTCTGTGCCTTGGCGGGCAGTGCTAGGGTGTTGGCTGCTGGTGGTGGTCGTTGTCAGGTCACTTGTGAGGCAGTGCGTGCTAGGCCAGTGCTGGTTGCCTGGCTGCTCTTGGCAGCTGTGAGGTGAGTGCTGCGTGAGGCTCTTGCAGGCATGTGTGAGTGTGGGAAGGTGCTGTTTGTCCTTGGGAGGTGCCTTTTGGTGTGGCCATTGGTGCTGTGGCTGGTGCCTTGTGGCCCAGGGTGTGCGAGGCCAGAGCTGGAGGCAGCATTGTGAGGTCACTTGTGCCTCTGTGCCTTGGTGGGCAGTCCTAGGGTGTTGGCTGGTGGTAGTGGTGGTGGTGAGGTCACTTGTGAGGCAGTGCGTGCTAGGCCAGTGCTGGTTGCCTGGCTGCTCCTGGCAGCTGTGATGTGAGTGCTGCGTGAGGCCGTGGCAGGCATGTGTCAGTGTGGGAAGGTGCTGTTTGTGCTTGGGAGGTGCCTTTTGGTGTGGCCATTGGTGCTGTGGCTGGTGCCTTGTGGCCCAGGGTGTGCGAGGCCAGAGCTGGAGGCAGCATTGTGAGGTCACTTGTGCCTCTGTGCCTTGGCGGGCATTGCTAGGGTGTTGGCTTCTGGTGGTGGTGGTGGTGAGGTGACTTGTGAAGCAGTGCGTGCTAGGCCAGTGCTGGTTGCCTGGCTGCTCTTGGCAGCTGTGAGGTGAGTGCTGCGTGAGGCCGTGGCAGGCATGTGTGAGTGTGGGAAGGTGCTGTTTGTCCTTGGGAGGTGCCTTTTGGTGTGGCCATTGGTGCTGTGGCTGGTGCCTTGTGGCCCAGGATGTGCGAGGCCAGAGCTGGAGGCAGCATTGTGAGGTCACTTGTGCCTCTGTGCCTTGTCGGGTAGTGCTAGGGTGTTGGCTGGTGGTAGTGGTGGTGGTGAGGTCACTTGTGAGGCAGTGCGTGCTAGGCCAGTGCTGGTTGCCTGGCTGCTCCTGGCAGCTGTGATGTGAGTGCTGCGTGAGGCCGTGGCAGGCATGTGTGAGTGTGGGAAGGTGCTGTTTGTCCTTGGGAGGTGCCTTTTGGTGTGGCCATTGGTGCTGTGGCTAGTGCCTTGTGGCCCAGGGCGTGCGAGGCCAGAGCTGGAGGCAGCATTGTGAGGTCACTTGTGCCTCTGTGCCTTGGCGGGCATTGCTAGGGTGTTGGCTTCTGGTGGTGGTGGTGGTGAGGTGACTTGTGAAGCAGTGCGTGCTAGGCCAGTGCTGGTTGCCTGGCTGCTCTTGGCAGCTGTGAGGTGAGTGCTGTGTGAGGCCGTGGCAGGCATGTGTGAGTGTGGGAAGGTGCTGTTTGTCCTTGGGAGGTGCCTTTTGGTGTGGCCATTGGTGCTGTGGCTGGTGCCTTGTGGCCCAGGGTGTGCGAGGCCAGAGCTGGAGGCAGCATTGTGAGGTCACTTGTGCCTCTGTGCCTTGGCGGGCAGTGCTAGGGTGTTGGCTGCTGGTGGTGGTGGTGGTGAGGTCACTTGTGAGGCAGTGCGTGCTAGCCCAGTGCTGGTTGCCTGGCTGCTCTTGGCAGCTGTGAGGTGAGTGCTGCGTGAGGCCGTCTCAGGCATGTGTGAGTGTGGGAAGGTGCTGTTTGTGCTTGGGAGGTGCCTTTTGGTGTGGCCATTGGTGCTGTGGCTGGTGCCTTGTGGCCCAGGATGTGCGAGGCCAGAGCTGGAGGCAGCATTGTGAGGTCACTTGTGCCTCTGTGCCTTGGCGGGCAGTGCTAGGGTGTTGGCTGCTGGTGGTGGTCGTTGTCAGGTCACTTGTGAGGCAGTGCGTGCTAGGCCAGTGCTGGTTGCCTGGCTGCTCTTGGCAGCTGTGAGGTGAGTGCTGCGTGAGGCTCTTGCAGGCATGTGTGAGTGTGGGAAGGTGCTGTTTGTCCTTGGGAGGTGCCTTTTGGTGTGGCCATTGGTGCTGTGGCTGGTGCCTTGTGGCCCAGGGTGTGCGAGGCCAGAGCTGGAGGCAGCATTGTGAGGTCACTTGTGCCTCTGTGCCTTGGTGGGCAGTCCTAGGGTGTTGGCTGGTGGTAGTGGTGGTGGTGAGGTCACTTGTGAGGCAGTGCGTGCTAGGCCAGTGCTGGTTGCCTGGCTGCTCCTGGCAGCTGTGATGTGAGTGCTGCGTGAGGCCGTGGCAGGCATGTGTCAGTGTGGGAAGGTGCTGTTTGTGCTTGGGAGGTGCCTTTTGGTGTGGCCATTGGTGCTGTGGCTGGTGCCTTGTGGCCCAGGGTGTGCGAGGCCAGAGCTGGAGGCAGCATTGTGAGGTTACTTGTGCCTCTGTGCCTTGGCGGGCAGTGCTAGGGTGTTGGCTGCTGGTGGTGGTGGTGGTGAGGTCACTTGTGAGGCAGTGCGTGCTAGGCCAGTGCTGGTTGCCTGGCTGCTCTTGGCAGCTGTGAGGTGAGTGCTGCGTGAGGCCGTCTCAGGCATGTGTGAGTGTGGGAAGGTGCTGTTTGTGCTTGGGAGGTGCCTTTTGGTGTGGCCATTGGTGCTGTGGCTGGTGCCTTGTGGCCCAGGGTGTGCGAGGCCAGAGCTGGAGGCAGCATTGTGAGGTCACTTGTGCCTCTGTGCCTCGGCGGGCAGTGCTAGGGTGTTGGCTGCTGGTGGTGGTCGTTGTGAGGTCACTTGTGAGGCAGTGCGTGCTAGGCCAGTGCTGGTTGCCTGGCTGCTCTTGGCAGCTGTGAGGTGAGTGCTGCGTGAGGCTCTTGCAGGCATGTGTGAGTGTGGGAAGGTGCTGTTTGTCCTTGGGAGGTGCCTTTTGGTGTGGCCATTGGTGCTGTGGCTGGTGCCTTGTGGCCCAGGGTGTGCGAGGCCAGAGCTGGAGGCAGCATTGTGAGGTCACTTGTGCCTCTGTGCCTTGGCGGGCAGTGCTAGGGTGTTGGCTGCTGGTGGTGGTGGTTGTGAGGTCACTTGTGAGGCAGTGCATGCTAGGCCAGTGCTGGTTGCCTGGCTGCTCCTGGCAGCTGTGATGTGAGCGCTTCGTGAGGCCCTGACAGGCATGTGTGAGTGTGGGAAAGTGCTGTTTGTCCTTGGGAGGTGCCTTTTGGTGTGGCCATTGGTGCTGTGGCTGGTGCCTTGTGGCCCAGGGTGTGCGAGGCCAGAGCTGGAGGCAGCATTGTGAGGTCACTTGTGCCTCTGTGCCTTGGCGGGCAGTGCTAGGGTGTTGGCTGGTGGTAGTGGTGGTTGTGAGGTCACTTGTGAGGCAGTGCGTGCTAGGCCAGTGCTGGTTGCCTGGCTGCTCTTGGCAGCTGTGAGGTGAGTGCTGCGTGAGGCTCTTGCAGGCATGTGTGAGTGTGGGAAGGTGCTGTTTGTTCTTGGGAGGTGCCTTTTGGTGTGGCCATTGGTGCTGTGGCTGGTGCCTTGTGGCCCAGGGTGTGCGAGGCCAGAGCTGGAGGCAGCATTGTGAGGTCACTTGTGCCTCTGTGCCTTGGCGGGCATTGCTAGGGTGTTGGCTTCTGGTGGTGGTGGTGGTGAGGTGACTTGTGAAGCAGTGCGTGCTAGGCCAGTGCTGGTTGCCTGGCTGCTCTTGGCAGCTGTGAGGTGAGTGCTGCGTGAGGCCGTGGCAGGCATGTGTGAGTGTGGGAAGGTGCTGTTTGTCCTTGGGAGGTGCCTTTTGGTGTGGCCATTGGTGCTGTGGCTGGTGCCTTGTGGCCCAGGATGTGCGAGGCCAGAGCTGGAGGCAGCATTGTGAGGTCACTTGTGCCTCTGTGCCTTGTCGGGTAGTGCTAGGGTGTTGGCTGGTGGTAGTGGTGGTGGTGAGGTCACTTGTGAGGCAGTGCGTGCTAGGCCAGTGCTGGTTGCCTGGCTGCTCCTGGCAGCTGTGATGTGAGTGCTGCGTGAGGCCGTGGCAGGCATGTGTGAGTGTGGGAAGGTGCTGTTTGTGCTTGGGAGGTGCCTTTTGGTGTGGCCATTGGTGCTGTGGCTGGTGCCTTGTGGCCCAGGGTGTGCGAGGCCAGAGCTGGAGGCAGCATTGTGAGGTCACTTGTGCCTCTGTGCCTTGGTGGGCAGTCCTAGGGTGTTGGCTGGTGGTAGTGGTGGTGGTGAGGTCACTTGTGAGGCAGTGCGTGCTAGGCCAGTGCTGGTTGCCTGGCTGCTCCTGGCAGCTGTGAGGTGAGTGCTGCGTGAGGCCGTGGCAGGCATGTGTGAGTGTGGGAAGGTGCTGTTTGTCCTTGGGAGGTGCCTTTTGGTGTGGCCATTGGTGCTGTGGCTGGTGCCTTGTGGCCCAGGGTGTGCGAGGGCAGAGCTGGAGGCAGCATTGTGAGGTTACTTGTGCCTCTGTGCCTTGGCGGGCAGTGCTAGGGTGTTGGCTGCTGGTGGTGGTGGTGGTGAGGTCACTTGTGAGGCAGTGCGTGCTAGGCCAGTGCTGGTTGCCTGGCTGCTCTTGGCAGCTGTGAGGTGAGTGCTGCGTGAGGCCGTCTCAGGCATGTGTGAGTGTGGGAAGGTGCTGTTTGTGCTTGGGAGGTGCCTTTTGGTGTGGCCATTGGTGCTGTTGCTGGTGCCTTGTGGCCCAGGATGTGCGAGGCCAGAGCTGGAGGCAGCATTGTGAGGTCACTTGTGCCTCTGTGCCTTGGCGGGCAGTGCTAGGGTGTTGGCTGCTGGTGGTGGTCGTTGTGAGGTCACTTGTGAGGCAGTGCGTGCTAGGCCAGTGCTGGTTCCCTGGCTGCTCTTGGCAGCTGTGAGGTGAGCGCTGTGTGAGGCCCTGGCAGGCATGTGTGAGTGTGGGAAAGTGCTGTTTGTGCTTGGGAGGTGCCTTTTGGTGTGGCCATTGGTGCTGTGGCTGGTGCCTTGTGGCCCAGGGTGTGCGAGGCCAGAGCTGGAGGCAGCATTGTGAGGTCACTTGTGCCTCTGTGCCTCGGCGGGCAGTGCTAGGGTGTTGGCTGCTGGTGGTGGTCGTTGTGAGGTCACTTGTGAGGCAGTGCGTGCTAGGCCAGTGCTGGTTGCCTGGCTGCTCTTGGCAGCTGTGAGGTGAGTGCTGCGTGAGGCTCTTGCAGGCATGTGTGAGTGTGGGAAGGTGCTGTTTGTCCTTGGGAGGTGCCTTTTGGTGTGGCCATTGGTGCTGTGGCTGGTGCCTTGTGGCCCAGGGTGTGCGAGGCCAGAGCTGGAGGCAGCATTGTGAGGTCACTTGTGCCTCTGTGCCTTGGCGGGCAGTGCTAGGGTGTTGGCTGGTGGTAGTTGTGGTGGTGAGGTCACTTGTGAGGCAGTGCGTGCTAGGCCAGTGCTGGTTGCCTGGCTGCTCTTGGCAGCTGTGATGTGAGTGCTGCGTGAGGCCGTGGCAGGCATGTGTGAGTGTGGGAAAGTGCTGTTTGTCCTTGGGAGGTGCCTTTTGGTGTGGCCATTGGTGCTGTGGCTGGTGCCTTGTGGCCCAGGGTGTGCGAGGCCAGAGCTGGAGGCAGCATTGGGAGGTCACTTGTGCCTCTGTGCCTTGGCGGGCAGTGCTAGGGTGTTGGCTGCTGGTGGTGGTGGTTGTGAGGTCACTTGTGAGGCAGTGCGTGCTAGGCCAGAGCTGGTTGCCTGGCTGCTCCTGGCAGCTGTGATGTGAGCGCTTCGTGAGGCCCTGGCAGGCATGTGTGAGTGTGGGAAAGTACTGTTTGTCCTTGGGAGGTGCCTTTTGGTGTGGCCATTGGTGCTGTGGCTGGTGCCTTGTGGCCCAGGGTGTGCGAGGGCAGAGCTGGAGGCAGCATTGTGAGGTCACTTGTGCCTCTGTGCCTTGGCGGGCAGTGCTAGGGTGTTGGCTGCTGGTGGTGGTGGTTGTGAGGTCACTTGTAAGGCAGTGCGTGCTAGGCCAGTGCTGGTTGCCTGGCTGCTCTTGGCAGCTGTGAGGTGAGTGCTGTGTGAGGCCGTGGCAGGCATGTGTGAGTGTGGGAAGGTGCTGTTTGTCCTTGGGAGGTGCCTTTTGGTGTGGCCATTGGTGCTGTGGCTGGTGCCTTGTGGCCCAGGATGTGCGAGGCCAGAGCTGGAGGCAGCATTGTGAGGTCACTTGTGCCTCTGTGCCTTGTCGGGTAGTGCTAGGGTGTTGGCTGGTGGTAGTGGTGGTGGTGAGGTCACTTGTGAGGCAGTGCGTGCTAGGCCAGTGCTGGTTGCCTGGCTGCTCCTGGCAGCTGTGATGTGAGTGCTGCGTGAGGCTCTTGCAGGCATGTGTGAGTGTGGGAAGGTGCTGTTTGTCCTTGGGAGGTGCCTTTTGGTGTGGGCATTGGTGCTGTGGCTAGTGCCTTGTGGCCCAGGGTGTGCGAGGCCAGAGCTGGAGGCAGCATTGTGAGGTCACTTGTGCCTCTGTGCCTTGGCGGGCAGTGCTAGGGTGTTGGCTTCTGGTGGTGGTGGTGGTGAGGTGACTTGTGAGGCAGTGCATGCTAGGCCAGTGCTGGTTGCCTGGCTGCTCTTGGCAGCTGTGAGGTGAGTGCTGTGTGAGGCCGTTGCAGGCATGTGTGAGTGTGGGAAGGTGCTGTTTGTCCTTGGGAGGTGCCTTTTGGTGTGGCCATTGGTGCTGTGGCTGGTGCCTTGTGGCCCAGGGTGTGCGAGGCCAGAGCTGGAGGCAGCATTGGGAGGTCACTTGTGCCTCTGTGCCTTGGCGGGCGGTGCTAGGGTGTTGGGTGGTGGTAGTGGTGGTGGTGAGGTCACTTGTGAGGCAGTGCATGCTAGGCCAGTGCTGGTTGCCTGGCTGCTCTTGGCAGCTGTGATGTGAGCGCTTCGTGAGGCCCTGGCAGGCATGTGTGAGTGTGGGAAGGTGCTGTTTGTCCTTGGGAGGTGCCTTTTGGTGTGGCCATTGGTGCTGTGGCTGGTGCCTTGTGGCCCAGGGTGTGCGAGGCCAGAGCTGGAGGCAGCATTGTGAGGTCACTTGTGCCTCTGTGCCTTGGCGGGCAGTGCTAGGGTGTTGGCTGCTGGTGGTGGTCGTTGTGAGGTCACTTGTGAGGCAGTGCGTGCTAGGCCAGTGCTGGTTGCCTGGCTGCTCTTGGCAGCTGTGAGGTGATTGCTGCGTGAGGCTCTTGCAGGCATGTGTCAGTGTGGGAAGGTGCTGTTTGTCCTTGGGAGGTGCCTTTTGGTGTGGCCATTGGTGCTGTGGCTGGTGCCTTGTGGCCCAGGGTGTGCGAGGCCAGAGCTGGAGGCAGCATTGTGAGGTCACTTGTGCCTCTGTGCCTTGGCGGGCATTGCTAGGGTGTTGGCTTCTGGTGGTGGTGATGGTGAGGTGACTTGTGAGGCAGTGCGTGCTAGGCCAGTGCTGGTTGCCTGGCTGCTCTTGGCAGCTGTGAGGTGAGTGCTGTGTGAGGCCGTGGCAGGCATGTGTGAGTGTGGGAAGGTGCTGTTTGTCCTTGGGAGGTGCCTTTTGGTGTGGCCATTGGTGCTGTGGGTGGTGCCTTGTGGCCCAGGGTGTGCGAGGCCAGAGCTGGAGGCAGCATTGTGAGGTCACTTGTGCCTCTGTGCCTTGGCGGGCAGTGCTAGGGTGTTGGCTGCTGGTGGTGGTGGTGGTGAGGTCACTTGTGAGGCAGTGTGTGCTAGGCCAGTGCTGGTTGCCTGGCTGCTCTTGGCAGCTGTGAGGTGAGTGCTGCGTGAGGCTCTTGCAGGCATGTGTGAGTGTGGGAAGGTGCTGTTTGTCCTTGGGAGGTGCCTTTTGGTGTGGCCATTGGTGCTGTGGCTGGTGCCTTGTGGCCCAGGGCGTGCGAGGCCAGAGCTGGAGGCAGCATTGTGAGGTCACTTGTGCCTCTGTGCCTTGGCGGGCAGTGCTAGGGTGTTGGGTGGTGGTAGTGGTGGTGGTGAGGTCACTTGTGAGGCAGTGCATGCTAGGCCAGTGCTGGTTGCCTGGCTGCTCCTGGCAGCTGTGATGTGAGCGCTTCGTGAGGCCCTGGCAGGCATGTGTGAGTGTGGGAAAGTGCTGTTTGTCCTTGGGAGGTGCCTTTTGGTGTGGCCATTGGTGCTGTGGCTGGTGCCTTGTGGCCCAGGGTGTGCAAGGCCAGAGCTGGAGGCAGCATTGTGAGGTCACTTGTGCCTCTGTGCCTTGGCGGGCAGTGCTAGGGTGTTGGCTGGTTGTAGTGGTGGTTGTGAGGTCACTTGTGAGGCAGTGCGTGCTAGGCCAGTGCTGGTTGCCTGGCTGCTCTTGGCAGCTGTGAGGTGAGTGCTGCGTGAGGCTCTTGCAGGCATGTGTGAGTGTGGGAAGGTGCTGTTTGTTCTTGGGAGGTGCCTTTTGGTGTGGCCATTGGTGGTGTGGCTGGTGCCTTGTGGCCCAGGGTGTGCGAGGGCAGAGCTGGAGGCAGCATTGTGAGGTCACTTGTGCCTCTGTGCCTTGGCGGGCAGTGCTAGGGTGTTGGCTGCTGGTGGTGGTGGTGGTGAGGTGACTTGTGAAGCAGTGCGTGCTAGGCCAGTGCTGGTTGCCTGGCTGCTCTTGGCAGCTGTGAGGTGAGTGCTGCGTGAGGCCGTGGCAGGCATGTGTGAGTGTGGGAAGGTGCTGTTTGTCCTTGGGAGGTGCCTTTTGGTGTGGCCATTGGTGCTGTGGCTGGTGCCTTGTGGCCCAGGGTGTGCGAGGCCAGAGCTGGAGGCAGCATTGTGAGGTCACTTGTGCCTCTGTGCCTTGTCGGGTAGTGCTAGGGTGTTGGCTGGTGGTAGTGGTGGTGGTGAGGTCACTTGTGAGGCAGTGTGTGCTAGGCCAGTGCTGGTTGCCTGGCTGCTCCTGGCAGCTGTGAGGTGAGTGCTGCGTGAGGCCGTGGCAGGCATGTGTCAGTGTGGGAAGGTGCTGTTTGTCCTTGGGAGGTGCCTTTTGGTGTGGCCATTGGTGCTGTGGCTAGTGCCTTGTGGCCCAGGGCGTGCGAGGCCAGAGCTGGAGGCAGCATTGTGAGGTCACTTGTGCCTCTGTGCCTTGGCGGGCATTGCTAGGGTGTTGGCTTCTGGTGGTGGTGGTGGTGAGGTGACTTGTGAAGCAGTGCGTGCTAGGCCAGTGCTGGTTGCCTGGCTGCTCTTGGCAGCTGTGAGGTGAGTGCTGTGTGAGGCCGTGGCAGGCATGTGTGAGTGTGGGAAGGTGCTGTTTGTCCTTGGGAGGTGCCTTTTGGTGTGGCCATTGGTGCTGTGGCTGGTGCCTTGTGGCCCAGGGTGTGCGAGGCCAGAGCTGGAGGCAGCATTGTGAGGTCACTTGTGCCTCTGTGCCTTGGCGGGCAGTGCTAGGGTGTTGGCTGCTGGTGGTGGTGGTGGTGAGGTCACTTGTGAGGCAGTGCGTGCTAGGCCAGTGCTGGTTGCCTGGCTGCTCTTGGCAGCTGTGAGGTGAGTGCTGCGTGAGGCCGTCTCAGGCATGTGTGAGTGTGGGAAGGTGCTGTTTGTGCTTGGGAGGTGCCTTTTGGTGTGGCCATTGGTGCTGTGGCTGGTGCCTTGTGGCCCAGGATGTGCGAGGCCAGAGCTGGAGGCAGCATTGTGAGGTCACTTGTGCCTCTGTGCCTTGTCGGGCAGTGCTAGGGTGTTGGCTGCTGGTGGTGGTCGTTGTGAGGTCACTTGTGAGGCAGTGCATGCTAGGCCAGTGCTGGTTCCCTGGCTGCTCTTGGCAGCTGTGAGGTGAGTGCTGCGTGAGGCTCTTGCAGGCATGTGTGAGTGTGGGAAGGTGCTGTTTGTCCTTGGGAGGTGCCTTTTGGTGTGGCCATTGGTGCTGTGGCTGGTGCCTTGTGGCCCAGGGTGTGCGAGGGCAGAGCTGGAGGCAGCATTGTGAGGTCACTTGTGCCTCTGTGCCTTGGCGGGCAGTGCTAGGGTGTTGGCTGCTGGTGGTCGTGGTGGTGAGGTCACTTGTGAGGCAGTGCGTGCTAGGCCAGTGCTGGTTGCCTGGCTGCTCTTGGCAGCTGTGAGGTGAGTGCTGCGTGAGGCTCTTGCAGGCATGTGTGAGTGTGGGAAGGTGCTGTTTGTCCTTGGGAGGTGCCTTTTGGTGTGGCCATTGGTGCTGTGGGTGGTGCCTTGTTGCCCAGGGTGTGCGAGGCCAGAGCTGGAGGCAGCATTGTGAGGTCACTTGTGCCTCTGTGCCTTGGCGGGCAGTCCTAGGGTGTTGGCTGGTGGTAGTTGTGGTGGTGAGGTCACTTGTGAGGCAGTGCGTGCTAGGCCAGTGCTGGTTGCCTGGCTGCTCTTGGCAGCTGTGAGGTGAGTGCTGTGTGAGGCCGTGGCAGGCATGTGTGAGTGTGGGAAGGTGCTGTTTGTCCTTGGGAGGTGCCTTTTGGTGTGGCCATTGGTGCTGTGGCTGGTGCCTTGTGGCCCAGGGTGTGCGAGGCCAGAGCTGGAGGCAGCATTGTGAGGTCACTTGTGCCTCTGTGCCTTGGCGGGCAGTGCTAGGGTGTTGGCTGGTGGTAGTGGTGGTTGTGAGGTCACGTGTGAGGCAGTGCATGCTAGGCCAGTGCTGGTTGCCTGGCTGCTCTTGGCAGCTGTGAGGTGAGTGCTGCGTGAGGCTCTTGCAGGCATGTGTGAGTGTGGGAAGGTGCTGTTTGTTCTTGGGAGGTGCCTTTTGGTGTGGCCATTGGTGCTGTGGCTGGTGCCTTGTGGCCCAGGGTGTGCGAGGCCAGAGCTGGAGGCAGCATTGTGAGGTCACTTGTGCCTCTGTGCCTTGGCGGGCAGTGCTAGGGTGTTGGCTGCTGGTGGTGGTGGTTGTGAGGTCACTTGTGAGGCAGTGCATGCTAGGCCAGTGCTGGTTGCCTGGCTGCTCCTGGCAGCTGTGATGTGAGCGCTTCGTGAGGCCCTGACAGGCATGTGTGAGTGTGGGAAAGTGCTGTTTGTCCTTGGGAGGTGCCTTTTGGTGTGGCCATTGGTGCTGTGGCTGGTGCCTTGTGGCCCAGGGTGTGCGAGGCCAGAGCTGGAGGCAGCATTGTGAGGTCACTTGTGCCTCTGTGCCTTGGCGGGCAGTGCTAGGGTGTTGGCTGGTGGTAGTGGTGGTTGTGAGGTCACTTGTGAGGCAGTGCGTGCTAGGCCAGTGCTGGTTGCCTGGCTGCTCTTGGCAGCTGTGAGGTGAGTGCTGCGTGAGGCTCTTGCAGGCATGTGTGAGTGTGGGAAGGTGCTGTTTGTTCTTGGGAGGTGCCTTTTGGTGTGGCCATTGGTGCTGTGGCTGGTGCCTTGTGGCCCAGGGTGTGCGAGGCCAGAGCTGGAGGCAGCATTGTGAGGTCACTTGTGCCTCTGTGCCTTGGCGGGCATTGCTAGGGTGTTGGCTTCTGGTGGTGGTGGTGGTGAGGTGACTTGTGAAGCAGTGCGTGCTAGGCCAGTGCTGGTTGCCTGGCTGCTCTTGGCAGCTGTGAGGTGAGTGCTGCGTTAGGCCGTGGCAGGCATGTGTGAGTGTGGGAAGGTGCTGTTTGTCCTTGGGAGGTGCCTTTTGGTGTGGCCATTGGTGCTGTGGCTGGTGCCTTGTGGCCCAGGATGTGCGAGGCCAGAGCTGGAGGCAGCATTGTGAGGTCACTTGTGCCTCTGTGCCTCGGCGGGCAGTGCTAGGGTGTTGGCTGCTGGTGGTGGTCGTTGTGAGGTCACTTGTGAGGCAGTGCGTGCTAGGCCAGTGCTGGTTGCCTGGCTGCTCTTGGCAGCTGTGAGGTGAGTGCTGCGTGAGGCTCTTGCAGGCATGTGTGAGTGTGGGAAGGTGCTGTTTGTCCTTGGGAGGTGCCTTTTGGTGTGGCCATTGGTGCTGTGGCTGGTGCCTTGTGGCCCAGGGTGTGCGAGGCCAGAGCTGGAGGCAGCATTGTGAGGTCACTTGTGCCTCTGTGCCTTGGCGGGCAGTGCTAGGGTGTTGGCTGGTGGTGGTGGTGGTGGTGAGGTCACTTGTGAGGCAGTGCGTGCTAGGCCAGTGCTGGTTGCCTGGCTGCTCCTGGCAGCTGTGATGTGAGCGCTTCGTGAGGCCCTGACAGGCATGTGTGAGTGTGGGAAAGTGCTGTTTGTCCTTGGGAGGTGCCTTTTGGTGTGGCCATTGGTGCTGTGGCTGGTGCCTTGTGGCCCAGGGTGTGCGAGGCCAGAGCTGGAGGCAGCATTGTGAGGTCACTTGTGCCTCTGTGCCTTGGCGGGCAGTGCTAGGGTGTTGGCTGGTGGTAGTGGTGGTTGTGAGGTCACTTGTGAGGCAGTGCGTGCTAGGCCAGTGCTGGTTGCCTGGCTGCTCTTGGCAGCTGTGAGGTGAGTGCTGCGTGAGGCTCTTGCAGGCATGTGTGAGTGTGGGAAGGTGCTGTTTGTTCTTGGGAGGTGCCTTTTGGTGTGGCCATTGGTGCTGTGGCTGGTGCCTTGTGGCCCAGGGTGTGCGAGGCCAGAGCTGGAGGCAGCATTGTGAGGTCACTTGTGCCTCTGTGCCTTGGCGGGCATTGCTAGGGTGTTGGCTTCTGGTGGTGGTGGTGGTGAGGTGACTTGTGAAGCAGTGCGTGCTAGGCCAGTGCTGGTTGCCTGGCTGCTCTTGGCAGCTGTGAGGTGAGTGCTGCGTGAGGCCGTGGCAGGCATGTGTGAGTGTGGGAAGGTGCTGTTTGTCCTTGGGAGGTGCCTTTTGGTGTGGCCATTGGTGCTGTGGCTGGTGCCTTGTGGCCCAGGATGTGCGAGGCCAGAGCTGGAGGCAGCATTGTGAGGTCACTTGTGCCTCTGTGCCTTGTCGGGTAGTGCTAGGGTGTTGGCTGGTGGTAGTGGTGGTGGTGAGGTCACTTGTGAGGCAGTGCGTGCTAGGCCAGTGCTGGTTGCCTGGCTGCTCCTGGCAGCTGTGATGTGAGTGCTGCGTGAGGCCGTGGCAGGCATGTGTGAGTGTGGGAAGGTGCTGTTTGTCCTTGGGAGGTGCCTTTTGGTGTGGCCATTGGTGCTGTGGCTAGTGCCTTGTGGCCCAGGGCGTGCGAGGCCAGAGCTGGAGGCAGCATTGTGAGGTCACTTGTGCCTCTGTGCCTTGGCGGGCAGTCCTAGGGTGTTGGCTTCTGGTGGTGGTGGTGGTGAGGTGACTTGTGAAGCAGTGCGTGCTAGGCCAGTGCTGGTTGCCTGGCTGCTCTTGGCAGCTGTGAGGTGAGTGCTGTGTGAGGCCGTGGCAGGCATGTGTGAGTGTGGGAAGGTGCTGTTTGTCCTTGGGAGGTGCCTTTTGGTGTGGCCATTGGTGCTGTGGCTGGTGCCTTGTGGCCCAGGGTGTGTGAGGCCAGAGCTGGAGGCAGCATTGTGAGGTCACTTGTGCCTCTGTGCCTTGGCGGGCAGTGCTAGGGTGTTGGCTGCTGGTGGTGGTGGTGGTGAGGTCACTTGTGAGGCAGTGCGTGCTAGCCCAGTGCTGGTTGCCTGGCTGCTCTTGGCAGCTGTGAGGTGAGTGCTGCGTGAGGCCGTCTCAAGCATGTGTGAGTGTGGGAAGGTGCTGTTTGTGCTTGGGAGGTGCCTTTTGGTGTGGCCATTGGTGCTGTGGCTGGTGCCTTGTGGCCCAGGATGTGCGAGGCCAGAGCTGGAGGCAGCATTGTGAGGTCACTTGTGCCTCTGTGCCTTGGCGGGCAGTGCTAGGGTGTTGGCTGCTGGTGGTGGTCGTTGTCAGGTCACTTGTGAGGCAGTGCATGCTAGGCCAGTGCTGGTTCCCTGGCTGCTCTTGGCAGCTGTGAGGTGAGTGCTGCGTGAGGCTCTTGCAGGCATGTGTGAGTGTGGGAAGGTGCTGTTTGTCCTTGGGAGGTGCCTTTTGGTGTGGCCATTGGTGCTGTGGCTGGTGCCTTGTGGCCCAGGGTGTGCGAGGCCAGAGCTGGAGGCAGCATTGTGAGGTCACTTGTGCCTCTGTGCCTTGGTGGGCAGTCCTAGGGTGTTGGCTGGTGGTAGTGGTGGTGGTGAGGTCACTTGTGAGGCAGTGCGTGCTAGGCCAGTGCTGGTTGCCTGGCTGCTCCTGGCAGCTGTGATGTGAGTGCTGCGTGAGGCCGTGGCAGGCATGTGTCAGTGTGGGAAGGTGCTGTTTGTCCTTGGGAGGTGCCTTTTGGTGTGGCCATTGGTGCTGTGGCTAGTGCCTTGTGGCCCAGGGTGTGCGAGGCCAGAGCTGGAGGCAGCATTGTGAGGTCACTTGTGCCTCTGTGCCTTGGCGGGCATTGCTAGGGTGTTGGCTGCTGGTGGTGGTGGTGGTGAGGTGACTTGTGAAGCAGTGCGTGCTAGGCCAGTGCTGGTTGCCTGGCTGCTCTTGGCAGCTGTGAGGTGAGTGCTGTGTGAGGCCGTGGCAGGCATGTGTGAGTGTGGGAAGGTGCTGTTTGTCCTTGGGAGGTGCCTTTTGGTGTGGCCATTGGTGCTGTGGCTGGTGCCTTGTGGCCCAGGGTGTGCGAGGGCAGAGCTGGAGGCAGCATTGTGAGGTTACTTGTGCCTCTGTGCCTTGGCGGGCAGTGCTAGGGTGTTGGCTGCTGGTGGTGGTGGTTGTGAGGTCACTTGTGAGGCAGTGCGTGCTAGGCCAGTGCTGGTTGCCTGGCTGCTCTTGGCAGCTGTGAGGTGAGTGCTGCGTGAGGCCGTCTCAGGCATGTGTGAGTGTGGGAAGGTGCTGTTTGTTCTTGGGAGGTGCCTTTTGGTGTGGCCATTGGTGCTGTTGCTGGTGCCTTGTGGCCCAGGATGTGCGAGGCCAGAGCTGGAGGCAGCATTGTGAGGTCACTTGTGCCTCTGTGCCTTGGCGGGCAGTGCTAGGGTGTTGGCTGCTGGTGGTGGTCGTTGTGAGGTCACTTGTGAGGCAGTGCGTGCTAGGCCAGTGCTGGTTCCCTGGCTGCTCTTGGCAGCTGTGAGGTGAGCGCTGTGTGAGGCCCTGGCAGGCATGTGTGAGTGTGGGAAAGTGCTGTTTGTGCTTGGGAGGTGCCTTTTGGTGTGGCCATTGGTGCTGTGGCTGGTGCCTTGTGGCCCAGGGTGTGCGAGGCCAGAGCTGGAGGCAGCATTGTGAGGTCACTTGTGCCTCTGTGCCTTGGCGGGCAGTGCTAGGGTGTTGGCTGGTGGTAGTGGTGGTTGTGAGGTCACTTGTGAGGCAGTGCGTGCTAGGCCAGTGCTGGTTGCCTGGCTGCTCTTGGCAGCTGTGAGGTGAGTGCTGCGTGAGGCTCTTGCAGGCATGTGTGAGTGTGGGAAGGTGCTGTTTGTTCTTGGGAGGTGCCTTTTGGTGTGGCCATTGGTGCTGTGGCTGGTGCCTTGTGGCCCAGGGTGTGCGAGGCCAGAGCTGGAGGCAGCATTGTGAGGTCACTTGTGCCTCTGTGCCTTGGCGGGCATTGCTAGGGTGTTGGCTTCTGGTGGTGGTGGTGGTGAGGTGACTTGTGAAGCAGTGCGTGCTAGGCCAGTGCTGGTTGCCTGGCTGCTCTTGGCAGCTGTGAGGTGAGTGCTGCGTTAGGCCGTGGCAGGCATGTGTGAGTGTGGGAAGGTGCTGTTTGTCCTTGGGAGGTGCCTTTTGGTGTGGCCATTGGTGCTGTGGCTGGTGCCTTGTGGCCCAGGATGTGCGAGGCCAGAGCTGGAGGCAGCATTGTGAGGTCACTTGTGCCTCTGTGCCTCGGCGGGCAGTGCTAGGGTGTTGGCTGCTGGTGGTGGTCGTTGTGAGGTCACTTGTGAGGCAGTGCGTGCTAGGCCAGTGCTGGTTGCCTGGCTGCTCTTGGCAGCTGTGAGGTGAGTGCTGCGTGAGGCTCTTGCAGGCATGTGTGAGTGTGGGAAGGTGCTGTTTGTCCTTGGGAGGTGCCTTTTGGTGTGGCCATTGGTGCTGTGGCTGGTGCCTTGTGGCCCAGGGTGTGCGAGGCCAGAGCTGGAGGCAGCATTGTGAGGTCACTTGTGCCTCTGTGCCTTGGCGGGCAGTGCTAGGGTGTTGGCTGGTGGTAGTGGTGGTGGTGAGGTCACTTGTGAGGCAGTGCGTGCTAGGCCAGTGCTGGTTGCCTGGCTGCTCCTGGCAGCTGTGATGTGAGCGCTTCGTGAGGCCCTGACAGGCATGTGTGAGTGTGGGAAAGTGCTGTTTGTCCTTGGGAGGTGCCTTTTGGTGTGGCCATTGGTGCTGTGGCTGGTGCCTTGTGGCCCAGGGTGTGCGA
The DNA here is from genome assembly GCF_028389875.1 of Rhea pennata. NCBI lineage: Eukaryota > Metazoa > Chordata > Aves > Rheiformes > Rheidae > Rhea > Rhea pennata. Next base: position 68,544 of record NW_026907692.1, on the reverse strand, counting down.
GGCCAGAGCTGGAGGCAGCATTGTGAGGTCACTTGTGCCTCTGTGCCTTGGCGGGCAGTGCTAGGGTGTTGGCTGGTGGTAGTGGTGGTTGTGAGGTCACTTGTGAGGCAGTGCGTGCTAGGCCAGTGCTGGTTGCCTGGCTGCTCTTGGCAGCTGTGAGGTGAGTGCTGCGTGAGGCTCTTGCAGGCATGTGTGAGTGTGGGAAGGTGCTGTTTGTTCTTGGGAGGTGCCTTTTGGTGTGGCCATTGGTGCTGTGGCTGGTGCCTTGTGGCCCAGGGTGTGCGAGGCCAGAGCTGGAGGCAGCATTGTGAGGTCACTTGTGCCTCTGTGCCTTGGCGGGCATTGCTAGGGTGTTGGCTTCTGGTGGTGGTGGTGGTGAGGTGACTTGTGAAGCAGTGCGTGCTAGGCCAGTGCTGGTTGCCTGGCTGCTCTTGGCAGCTGTGAGGTGAGTGCTGCGTGAGGCCGTGGCAGGCATGTGTGAGTGTGGGAAGGTGCTGTTTGTCCTTGGGAGGTGCCTTTTGGTGTGGCCATTGGTGCTGTGGCTGGTGCCTTGTGGCCCAGGATGTGCGAGGCCAGAGCTGGAGGCAGCATTGTGAGGTCACTTGTGCCTCTGTGCCTTGTCGGGTAGTGCTAGGGTGTTGGCTGGTGGTAGTGGTGGTGGTGAGGTCACTTGTGAGGCAGTGCGTGCTAGGCCAGTGCTGGTTGCCTGGCTGCTCCTGGCAGCTGTGATGTGAGTGCTGCGTGAGGCCGTGGCAGGCATGTGTGAGTGTGGGAAGGTGCTGTTTGTCCTTGGGAGGTGCCTTTTGGTGTGGCCATTGGTGCTGTGGCTAGTGCCTTGTGGCCCAGGGCGTGCGAGGCCAGAGCTGGAGGCAGCATTGTGAGGTCACTTGTGCCTCTGTGCCTTGGCGGGCAGTCCTAGGGTGTTGGCTTCTGGTGGTGGTGGTGGTGAGGTGACTTGTGAAGCAGTGCGTGCTAGGCCAGTGCTGGTTGCCTGGCTGCTCTTGGCAGCTGTGAGGTGAGTGCTGTGTGAGGCCGTGGCAGGCATGTGTGAGTGTGGGAAGGTGCTGTTTGTCCTTGGGAGGTGCCTTTTGGTGTGGCCATTGGTGCTGTGGCTGGTGCCTTGTGGCCCAGGGTGTGTGAGGCCAGAGCTGGAGGCAGCATTGTGAGGTCACTTGTGCCTCTGTGCCTTGGCGGGCAGTGCTAGGGTGTTGGCTGCTGGTGGTGGTGGTGGTGAGGTCACTTGTGAGGCAGTGCGTGCTAGCCCAGTGCTGGTTGCCTGGCTGCTCTTGGCAGCTGTGAGGTGAGTGCTGCGTGAGGCCGTCTCAAGCATGTGTGAGTGTGGGAAGGTGCTGTTTGTGCTTGGGAGGTGCCTTTTGGTGTGGCCATTGGTGCTGTGGCTGGTGCCTTGTGGCCCAGGATGTGCGAGGCCAGAGCTGGAGGCAGCATTGTGAGGTCACTTGTGCCTCTGTGCCTTGGCGGGCAGTGCTAGGGTGTTGGCTGCTGGTGGTGGTCGTTGTCAGGTCACTTGTGAGGCAGTGCATGCTAGGCCAGTGCTGGTTCCCTGGCTGCTCTTGGCAGCTGTGAGGTGAGTGCTGCGTGAGGCTCTTGCAGGCATGTGTGAGTGTGGGAAGGTGCTGTTTGTCCTTGGGAGGTGCCTTTTGGTGTGGCCATTGGTGCTGTGGCTGGTGCCTTGTGGCCCAGGGTGTGCGAGGCCAGAGCTGGAGGCAGCATTGTGAGGTCACTTGTGCCTCTGTGCCTTGGTGGGCAGTCCTAGGGTGTTGGCTGGTGGTAGTGGTGGTGGTGAGGTCACTTGTGAGGCAGTGCGTGCTAGGCCAGTGCTGGTTGCCTGGCTGCTCCTGGCAGCTGTGATGTGAGTGCTGCGTGAGGCCGTGGCAGGCATGTGTCAGTGTGGGAAGGTGCTGTTTGTCCTTGGGAGGTGCCTTTTGGTGTGGCCATTGGTGCTGTGGCTAGTGCCTTGTGGCCCAGGGTGTGCGAGGCCAGAGCTGGAGGCAGCATTGTGAGGTCACTTGTGCCTCTGTGCCTTGGCGGGCATTGCTAGGGTGTTGGCTGCTGGTGGTGGTGGTGGTGAGGTGACTTGTGAAGCAGTGCGTGCTAGGCCAGTGCTGGTTGCCTGGCTGCTCTTGGCAGCTGTGAGGTGAGTGCTGTGTGAGGCCGTGGCAGGCATGTGTGAGTGTGGGAAGGTGCTGTTTGTCCTTGGGAGGTGCCTTTTGGTGTGGCCATTGGTGCTGTGGCTGGTGCCTTGTGGCCCAGGGTGTGCGAGGGCAGAGCTGGAGGCAGCATTGTGAGGTTACTTGTGCCTCTGTGCCTTGGCGGGCAGTGCTAGGGTGTTGGCTGCTGGTGGTGGTGGTTGTGAGGTCACTTGTGAGGCAGTGCGTGCTAGGCCAGTGCTGGTTGCCTGGCTGCTCTTGGCAGCTGTGAGGTGAGTGCTGCGTGAGGCCGTCTCAGGCATGTGTGAGTGTGGGAAGGTGCTGTTTGTTCTTGGGAGGTGCCTTTTGGTGTGGCCATTGGTGCTGTTGCTGGTGCCTTGTGGCCCAGGATGTGCGAGGCCAGAGCTGGAGGCAGCATTGTGAGGTCACTTGTGCCTCTGTGCCTTGGCGGGCAGTGCTAGGGTGTTGGCTGCTGGTGGTGGTCGTTGTGAGGTCACTTGTGAGGCAGTGCGTGCTAGGCCAGTGCTGGTTCCCTGGCTGCTCTTGGCAGCTGTGAGGTGAGCGCTGTGTGAGGCCCTGGCAGGCATGTGTGAGTGTGGGAAAGTGCTGTTTGTGCTTGGGAGGTGCCTTTTGGTGTGGCCATTGGTGCTGTGGCTGGTGCCTTGTGGCCCAGGGTGTGCGAGGCCAGAGCTGGAGGCAGCATTGTGAGGTCACTTGTGCCTCTGTGCCTCGGCGGGCAGTGCTAGGGTGTTGGCTGCTGGTGGTGGTCGTTGTGAGGTCACTTGTGAGGCAGTGCGTGCTAGGCCAGTGCTGGTTGCCTGGCTGCTCTTGGCAGCTGTGAGGTGAGTGCTGCGTGAGGCTCTTGCAGGCATGTGTGAGTGTGGGAAGGTGCTGTTTGTCCTTGGGAGGTGCCTTTTGGTGTGGCCATTGGTGCTGTGGCTGGTGCCTTGTGGCCCAGGGTGTGCGAGGGCAGAGCTGGAGGCAGCATTGTGAGGTCACTTGTGCCTCTGTGCCTTGGCGGGCAGTGCTAGGGTGTTGGCTGCTGGTGGTGGTGGTTGTGAGGTGACTTGTGAAGCAGTGCGTGCTAGGCCAGTGCTGGTTGCCTGGCTGCTCTTGGCAGCTGTGAGGTGAGTGCTGTGTGAGGCCGTGGCAGGCATGTGTGAGTGTGGGAAGGTGCTGTTTGTCCTTGGGAGGTGCCTTTTGGTGTGGCCATTGGTGCTGTGGCTGGTGCCTTGTGGCCCAGGATGTGCGAGGCCAGAGCTGGAGGCAGCATTGTGAGGTCACTTGTGCCTCTGTGCCTTGTCGGGTAGTGCTAGGGTGTTGGCTGGTGGTAGTGGTGGTGGTGAGGTCACTTGTGAGGCAGTGCGTGCTAGGCCAGTGCTGGTTGCCTGGCTGCTCCTGGCAGCTGTGATGTGAGTGCTGCGTGAGGCTCTTACAGGCATGTGTGAGTGTGGGAAGGTGCTGTTTGTCCTTGGGAGGTGCCTTTTGGTGTGGGCATTGGTGCTGTGGCTAGTGCCTTGTGGCCCAGGGCGTGCGAGGCCAGAGCTGGAGGCAGCATTGTGAGGTCACTTGTGCCTCTGTGCCTTGGCGGGCAGTGCTAGGGTGTTGGCTTCTGGTGGTGGTGGTGGTGAGGTGACTTGTGAAGCAGTGCGTGCTAGGCCAGTGCTGGTTGCCTGGCTGCTCTTGGCAGCTGTGAGGTGAGTGCTGTGTGAGGCCGTCGCAGGCATGTGTGAGTGTGGGAAGGTGCTGTTTGTCCTTGGGAGGTGCCTTTTGGTGTGGCCATTGGTGCTGTGGCTGGTGCCTTGTGGCCCAGGGTGTGCGAGGCCAGAGCTGGAGGCAGCATTGTGAGGTCACTTGTGCCTCTGTGCCTCGGCGGGCAGTGCTAGGGTGTTGGCTGCTGGTGGTGGTCGTTGTGAGGTCACTTGTGAGGCAGTGCGTGCTAGGCCAGTGCTGGTTGCCTGGCTGCTCTTGGCAGCTGTGAGGTGAGTGCTGCGTGAGGCTCTTGCAGGCATGTGTGAGTGTGGGAAGGTGCTGTTTGTCCTTGGGAGGTGCCTTTTGGTGTGGCCATTGGTGCTGTGGCTGGTGCCTTGTGGCCCAGGGTGTGCGAGGCCAGAGCTGGAGGCAGCATTGTGAGGTCACTTGTGCCTCTGTGCCTTGGCGGGCAGTGCTAGGGTGTTGGCTGGTGGTAGTTGTGGTGGTGAGGTCACTTGTGAGGCAGTGCGTGCTAGGCCAGTGCTGGTTGCCTGGCTGCTCTTGGCAGCTGTGATGTGAGCGCTGCGTGAGGCCGTCGCAGGCATGTGTGAGTGTGGGAAAGTGCTGTTTGTCCTTGGGAGGTGCCTTTTGGTGTGGCCATTGGTGCTGTGGCTGGTGCCTTGTGGCCCAGGGTGTGCGAGGCCAGAGCTGGAGGCAGCATTGGGAGGTCACTTGTGCCTCTGTGCCTTGGCGGGCAGTGCTAGGGTGTTGGCTGCTGGTGGTGGTGGTTGTGAGGTCACTTGTGAGGCAGTGCGTGCTAGGCCAGAGCTGGTTGCCTGGCTGCTCTTGGCAGCTGTGATGTGAGCGCTTCGTGAGGCCCTGGCAGGCATGTGTGAGTGTGGGAAAGTGCTGTTTGTCCTTGGGAGGTGCCTTTTGGTGTGGCCATTGGTGCTGTGGCTGGTGCCTTGTGGCCCAGGGTGTGCGAGGGCAGAGCTGGAGGCAGCATTGTGAGGTCACTTGTGCCTCTGTGCCTTGGCGGGCAGTGCTAGGGTGTTGGCTGCTGGTGGTGGTGGTTGTGAGGTGACTTGTGAAGCAGTGCGTGCTAGGCCAGTGCTGGTTGCCTGGCTGCTCTTGGCAGCTGTGAGGTGAGTGCTGTGTGAGGCCGTGGCAGGCATGTGTGAGTGTGGGAAGGTGCTGTTTGTCCTTGGGAGGTGCCTTTTGGTGTGGCCATTGGTGCTGTGGCTGGTGCCTTGTGGCCCAGGATGTGCGAGGCCAGAGCTGGAGGCAGCATTGTGAGGTCACTTGTGCCTCTGTGCCTTGTCGGGTAGTGCTAGGGTGTTGGCTGGTGGTAGTGGTGGTGGTGAGGTCACTTGTGAGGCAGTGCGTGCTAGGCCAGTGCTGGTTGCCTGGCTGCTCCTGGCAGCTGTGATGTGAGTGCTGCGTGAGGCTCTTACAGGCATGTGTGAGTGTGGGAAGGTGCTGTTTGTCCTTGGGAGGTGCCTTTTGGTGTGGGCATTGGTGCTGTGGCTAGTGCCTTGTGGCCCAGGGCGTGCGAGGCCAGAGCTGGAGGCAGCATTGTGAGGTCACTTGTGCCTCTGTGCCTTGGCGGGCAGTGCTAGGGTGTTGGCTTCTGGTGGTGGTGGTGGTGAGGTGACTTGTGAAGCAGTGCGTGCTAGGCCAGTGCTGGTTGCCTGGCTGCTCTTGGCAGCTGTGAGGTGAGTGCTGTGTGAGGCCGTCGCAGGCATGTGTGAGTGTGGGAAGGTGCTGTTTGTCCTTGGGAGGTGCCTTTTGGTGTGGGCATTGGTGCTGTGGCTGGTGCCTTGTGGCCCAGGGTGTGCGAGGCCAGAGCTGGAGGCAGCATTGTGAGGTCACTTGTGCCTCTGTGCCTTGGCGGGCAGTGCTAGGGTGTTGGCTGGTGGTAGTGGTGGTTGTGAGGTCACTTGTGAGGCAGTGCGTGCTAGGCCAGTGCTGGTTGCCTGGCTGCTCTTGGCAGCTGTGAGGTGAGTGCTGCGTGAGGCTCTTGCAGGCATGTGTGAGTGTGGGAATGTGCTGTTTGTTCTTGGGAGGTGCCTTTTGGTGTGGCCATTGGTGCTGTGGCTGGTGCCTTGTGGCCCAGGGTGTGCGAGGCCAGAGCTGGAGGCAGCATTGTGAGGTCACTTGTGCCTCTGTGCCTTGGCGGGCATTGCTAGGGTGTTGGCTTCTGGTGGTGGTGGTGGTGAGGTGACTTGTGAAGCAGTGCGTGCTAGGCCAGTGCTGGTTGCCTGGCTGCTCTTGGCAGCTGTGTGGTGAGTGCTGCGTGAGGCCGTGGCAGGCATGTGTGAGTGTGGGAAGGTGCTGTTTGTCCTTGGGAGGTGCCTTTTGGTGTGGCCATTGGTGCTGTGGCTGGTGCCTTGTGGCCCAGGATGTGCGAGGCCAGAGCTGGAGGCAGCATTGTGAGGTCACTTGTGCCTCTGTGCCTTGTCGGGTAGTGCTAGGGTGTTGGCTGGTGGTAGTGGTGGTGGTGAGGTCACTTGTGAGGCAGTGCGTGCTAGGCCAGTGCTGGTTGCCTGGCTGCTCCTGGCAGCTGTGATGTGAGTGCTGCGTGAGGCCGTGGCAGGCATGTGTGAGTGTGGGAAGGTGCTGTTTGTCCTTGGGAGGTGCCTTTTGGTGTGGCCATTGGTGCTGTGGCTGGTGCCTTGTGGCCCAGGGTGTGCGAGGCCAGAGCTGGAGGCAGCATTGTGAGGTCACTTGTGCCTCTGTGCCTTGGCGGGCATTGCTAGGGTGTTGGCTTCTGGTGGTGGTGGTGGTGAGGTGACTTGTGAAGCAGTGCGTGCTAGGCCAGTGCTGGTTGCCTGGCTGCTCTTGGCAGCTGTGAGGTGAGTGCTGTGTGAGGCCGTGGCAGGCATGTGTGAGTGTGGGAAGGTGCTGTTTGTCCTTGGGAGGTGCCTTTTGGTGTGGCCATTGGTGCTGTGGCTGGTGCCTTGTGGCCCAGGGTGTGCGAGGCCAGAGCTGGAGGCAGCATTGTGAGGTCACTTGTGCCTCTGTGCCTTGGCGGGCAGTGCTAGGGTGTTGGCTGCTGGTGGTGGTGGTGGTGAGGTCACTTGTGAGGCAGTGCGTGCTAGCCCAGTGCTGGTTGCCTGGCTGCTCTTGGCAGCTGTGAGGTGAGTGCTGCGTGAGGCCGTCTCAGGCATGTGTGAGTGTGGGAAGGTGCTGTTTGTGCTTGGGAGGTGCCTTTTGGTGTGGCCATTGGTGCTGTGGCTGGTGCCTTGTGGCCCAGGATGTGCGAGGCCAGAGCTGGAGGCAGCATTGTGAGGTCACTTGTGCCTCTGTGCCTTGGCGGGCATTGCTAGGGTGTTGGCTTCTGGTGGTGGTGGTGGTGAGGTGACTTGTGAAGCAGTGCGTGCTAGGCCAGTGCTGGTGTCCTGGCTGCTCTTGGCAGCTGTGAGGTGAGTGCTGCGTGAGGCCGTCGCAGGCATGTGTGAGTGTGGGAAGGTGCTGTTTGTGCTTGGGAGGTGCCTTTTGGTGTGGCCATTGGTGCTGTGGCTGGTGCCTTGTGGCCCAGGGTGTGCGAGGCCAGAGCTGGAGGCAGCATTGTGAGGTCACTTGTGCCTCTGTGCCTTGGCGGGCAGTGCTAGGGTGTTGGCTGCTGGTGGTGGTGGTGGTGAGGTGACTTGTGAGGCAGTGCATGCTAGGCCAGTGCTGGTTGCCTGGCTGCTCTTGGCAGCTGTGAGGTGAGTGCTGCGTGAGGCTCTTGCAGGCATGTGTGAGTGTGGGAAGGTGCTGTTTGTGCTTGGGAGGTGCCTTTTGGTGTGGCCATTGGTGCTGTGGCTGGTGCCTTGTGGCCCAGGGTGTGCGAGGGCAGAGCTGGAGGCAGCATTGTGAGGTCACTTGTGCCTCTGTGCCTTGTCGGGCAGTGCTAGGGTGTTGGCTGGTGGTAGTGGTGGTGGTGAGGTCACTTGTGAGGCAGTGCGTGCTAGGCCAGTGCTGGTTGCCTGGCTGCTCCTGGCAGCTGTGATGTGAGTGCTGCGTGAGGCCGTGGCAGGCATGTGTGAGTGTGGGAAGGTGCTGTTTGTCCTTGGGAGGTGCCTTTTGGTGTGGCCATTGGTGCTGTCGCTAGTGCCTTGTGGCCCAGGGCGTGCGAGGCCAGAGCTGGAGGCAGCATTGTGAGGTCACTTGTGCCTCTGTACCTTGGCGGGCATTGCTAGGGTGTTGGCTTCTGGTGGTGGTGGTGGTGAGGTGACTTGTGAAGCAGTGCGTGCTAGGCCAGTGCTGGTTGCCTGGCTGCTCTTGGCAGCTGTGAGGTGAGTGCTGTGTGAGGCCGTGGCAGGCATGTGTGAGTGTGGGAAGGTGCTGTTTGTCCTTGGGAGGTGCCTTTTGGTGTGGCCATTGGTGCTGTGGCTGGTGCCTTGTGGCCCAGGGTGTGCGAGGCCAGAGCTGGAGGCAGCATTGTGAGGTCACTTGTGCCTCTGTGCCTTGGCGGGCAGTGCTAGGGTGTTGGCTGCTGGTGGTGGTGGTGGTGAGGTCACTTGTGAGGCAGTGCGTGCTAGCCCAGTGCTGGTTGCCTGGCTGCTCTTGGCAGCTGTGAGGTGAGTGCTGCGTGAGGCCGTCGCAGGCATGTGTGAGTGTGGGAAGGTGCTGTTTGTGCTTGGGAGGTGCGTTTTGGTGTGGCCATTGGTGCTGTTGCTGGTGCCTTGTGGCCCAGGATGTGCGAGGCCAGAGCTGGAGGCAGCATTGTGAGGTCACTTGTGCCTCTGTGCCTTGGCGGGCAGTGCTAGGGTGTTGGCTGCTGGTGGTGGTCGTTGTGAGGTCACTTGTGAGGCAGTGCGTGCTAGGCCAGTGCTGGTTGCCTGGCTGCTCTTGGCAGCTGTGAGGTGAGCGCTGCGTGAGGCCCTGGCAGGCATGTGTGAGTGTGGGAAAGTGCTGTTTGTAATTGGGAGGTGCCTTTTGGTGTGGCCATTGGTGCTGTGGCTGGTGCCTTGTTTCCCAGGGTGTGCGAGGCCAGAGCTGGAGGCAGCATTGTGAGGTCACTTGTGCCTCTGTGCCTCGGCGGGCAGTCCTAGGGTGTTGGCTGCTGGTGGTGGTCGTTGTGAGGTCACTTGTGAGGCAGTGCGTGCTAGGCCAGTGCTGGTTGCCTGGCTGCTCTTGGCAGCTGTGAGGTGAGTGCTGCGTGAGGCTCTTGCAGGCATGTGTGAGTGTGGGAAGGTGCTGTTTGTCCTTGGGAGGTGCCTTTTGGTGTGGCCATTGGTGCTGTGGCTGGTGCCTTGTGGCCCAGGGTGTGCGAGGCCAGAGCTGGAGGCAGCATTGGGAGGTCACTTGTGCCTCTGTGCCTTGGCGGGCAGTGCTAGGGTGTTGGCTGGTGGTAGTTGTGGTGGTGAGGTCACTTGTGAGGCAGTGCGTGCTAGGCCAGTGCTGGTTGCCTGGCTGCTCTTGGCAGCTGTGATGTGAGCGCTGCGTGAGGCCCTGGCAGGCATGTGTGAGTGTGGGAAAGTGCTGTTTGTCCTTGGGAGGTGCCTTTTGGTGTGGCCATTGGTGCTGTGGCTGGTGCCTTGTGGCCCAGGGTGTGCGAGGGTGGAGCTGGAGGCAGCATTGTGAGGTCACTTGTGCCTCTGTGCCTCGGCGGGCAGTCCTAGGGTGTTGGCTGCTGGTGGTGGTCGTTGTGAGGTCACTTGTGAGGCAGTGCGTGCTAGGCCAGTGCTGGTTGCCTGGCTGCTCTTGGCAGCTGTGAGGTGAGTGCTGCGTGAGGCCGTGGCAGGCATGTGTGAGTGTGGGAAGGTGCTGTTTGTCCTTGGGAGGTGCCTTTTGGTGTGGCCATTGGTGCTGTGGCTGGTGCCTTGTGGCCCAGGATGTGCGAGGCCAGAGCTGGAGGCAGCATTGTGAGGTCACTTGTGCCTCTGTGCCTTGTCGGGTAGTGCTAGGGTGTTGGCTGGTGGTAGTGGTGGTGGTGAGGTCACTTGTGAGGCAGTGCGTGCTAGGCCAGTGCTGGTTGCCTGGCTGCTCTTGGCAGCTGTGAGGTGAGTGCTGCGTGAGGCCGTCGCAGGCATGTGTGAGTGTGGGAAGGTGCTGTTTGTCCTTGGGAGGTGCCTTTTGGTGTGGGCATTGGTGCTGTGGCTGGTGCCTTGTGGCCCAGGGTGTGTGAGGCCAGAGCTGGAGGCAGCATTGGGAGGTCACTTGTGCCTCTGTGCCTTGGCGGGCAGTGCTAGGGTGTTGGCTGCTGGTGGTGGTGGTGGTGAGGTCACTTGTGAGGCAGTGCGTGCTAGGCCAGTGCTGGTTGCCTGGCTGCTCTTGGCAGCTGTGATGTGAGCGCTGCGTGAGGCCCTGGCAGGCATGTGTGAGTGTGGGAAAGTGCTGTTTGTCCTTGGGAGGTGCCTTTTGGTGTGGCCATTGGTGCTGTGGCTGGTGCCTTGTGGCCCAGGGTGTGCGAGGGTGGAGCTGGAGGCAGCATTGTGAGGTCACTTGTGCCTCTGTGCCTCGGCGGGCAGTCCTAGGGTGTTGGCTGCTGGTGGTGGTCGTTGTGAGGTCACTTGTGAGGCAGTGCGTGCTAGGCCAGTGCTGGTTGCCTGGCTGCTCTTGGCAGCTGTGAGGTGAGTGCTGCGTGAGGCCGTGGCAGGCATGTGTGAGTGTGGGAAGGTGCTGTTTGTCCTTGGGAGGTGCCTTTTGGTGTGGCCATTGGTGCTGTGGCTGGTGCCTTGTGGCCCAGGATGTGCGAGGCCAGAGCTGGAGGCAGCATTGTGAGGTCACTTGTGCCTCTGTGCCTTGTCGGGTAGTGCTAGGGTGTTGGCTGGTGGTAGTGGTGGTGGTGAGGTCACTTGTGAGGCAGTGCGTGCTAGGCCAGTGCTGGTTGCCTGGCTGCTCTTGGCAGCTGTGAGGTGAGTGCTGCGTGAGGCCGTCTCAGGCATGTGTGAGTGTGGGAAGGTGTTGTTTGTGCTTGGGAGGTGCCTTTTGGTGTGGCCATTGGTGCTGTGGCTGGTGCCTTGTGGCCCAGGATGTGCGAGGCCAGAGCTGGAGGCAGCATTGTGAGGTCACTTGTGCCTCTGTGCCTTGGCGGGCAGTGCTAGGGTGTTGGCTGCTGGTGGTGGTCGTTGTGAGGTCACTTGTGAGGCAGTGCATGCTAGGCCAGTGCTGGTTGCCTGGCTGCTCTTGGCAGCTGTGAGGTGAGTGCTGCGTGAGGCTCTTGCAGGCATCTGTGAGTGTGGGAAGGTGCTGTTTGTCCTTGGGAGGTGCCTTTTGATGTGACCATTCGTGCTGTGGCTGGTGCCTTGTGGCCCAGGGTGTGCGAGGCCAGAGCTGGAGGCAGCATTGTGAGGTCACTTGTGCCTCTGTGCCTTGGCAGGCAGTGCTAGGGTGTTGGCTGCTGGTGGTGGTGGTTGTGAGGTGACTTGTGAAGCAGTGCGTGCTATGCCAGTGCTGGTTGCCTGGCTGCTCTTGGCAGCTGTGAGGTGAGTGCTGCGTGAGGCTCTTGCAGGCATGTGTCAGTGTGGGAAGGTGCTGTTTGTGCTTGGGAGGTGCCTTTTGGTGTGGCCATTGGTGCTGTGGCTGGTGCCTTGTGGCCCAGGGTGTGCGAGGCCAGAGCTGTAGGCAGCATTGTGAGGTCACTTGTGCCTCTGTGCCTTGGCGGGCAGTGCTAGGGTGTTGGCTGCTGGTGGTGGTGGTGGTGAGGTGACTTGTGAAGCAGTGCGTGCTAGGCCAGTGCTGGTTACCTGGCTGCTCTTGGCAGCTGTGAGGTGAGTGCTGCGTGAGGCTCTTGCAGGCATGTGTGAGTGTGAGAAGGTGCTGTTTGTCCTTGGGAGGTGCCTTTTGGTGTGGCCATTGGTGCTGTGGCTGGTGCCTTGTGGCCCAGGGTGTGAGAGGGTGGAGCTGGAGGGAGCATTGTGAGGTCACTTGTGCCTCTGTGCCTTGGCAGGCAGTTCTAGGGTGTTGGCTGCTGGTGGTGGAGGTTGTGAGGTCACTTGTGAGGCAGTGCGTGCTAGGCCAGTGCTGGTTGCCTGGCTGCTCTTGGCAGCTGTGAGGTGAGTGCTGCGTGAGGCTCTTGCAGGCATGTGTGAGTGTGGGAAGGTGCTGTTTGTCCTTGGGAGGTGCCTTTTGGTGTGGCCATTGGTGCTGTGACTGGTGCCTTGTGGCCCAGGATGTGCGAGGCCAGAGCTGGAGGCAGCATTGTGAGGTCACTTGTGCCTCTGTGCCTTGGCGGGCAGTCCTAGGGTGTTGGCTGGTGGTAGTGGTGGTGGTGAGGTCACTTGTGAGGCAGTGCATGCTAGGCCAGTGCTGGTTGCCTGGCTGCTCTTGGCAGCTGTGAGGTGAGCGCTGCGTGAGGCCGTGGCAGGCATGTGTGAGTGTGGGAAGGTACAGTTTGTCATTGGGAGGTGCCTTTTGGTGTGGCCATTGGTGCTGTGGCTAGTGCCTTGTGGCCCAGGGTGTGCGAGGCCAGAGCTGGAGGCAGCATTGTGAGGTCACTTGTGCCTCTGTGCCTTGGCGGGCAGTGCTAGGGTGTTGGCTGCTGGTGGTGGTGGTTGTGAGGTCACTTGTGAAGCAGTGCGTGCTAGGCCAGTGCTGGTTGCCTGGCTGCTCTTGGCAGCTGTGAGGTGAGTGCTGCGTGAGGCTCTTGCAGGCATGTGTGAGTGTGGGAAGGTGCTGTTTGTGCTTGGGAGGTGCCTTTTGGTGTGGCCATTGGTGCTGTGGCTGGTGCCTTGTGGCCCAGGGTGTGCGAGGGCGGAGCTGGAGGCAGCATTGTGAGGTCACTTGTGCCTCTGTGCCTTGGCGGGCAGTGCTAGGGTGTTGGCTTCTGGTTTTGGTGGTGGTGAGGTCACTTGTGAAGCAGTGCGTGCTAGGCCAGTGCTGGTTGCCTGGCTGCTCTTGGCAGCTCTGAGGTGAGTGCTGCGTGAGGCTCTTGCAGGCATGTGTGAGTGTGGGAAGGTGCTGTTTGTCCTTGGGAGGTGCCTTTTGGTGTGGCCATTGGTGCTGTGGCTGGTGCCTTCTGGCCCAGGATGTGCGAGGCCAGAGCTGGAGGCAGCATTGTGAGGTCACTTGTGCCTCTGTGCCTTGGCAGGCAGTCCTAGGGTGTTGGCTGGTGGTAGTGGTGGTGGTGAGGTCACTTGTGAGGCAGTGCATGCTAGGCCAGTGCTGGTTGCCTGGCTGCTCTTGGCAGCTGTGAGGTGAGTGCTGCGTGAGGCCGTCGCAGGCATGTGTGAGTGTGGGAAGGTGCTGTTTGTGCTTGGGAGGTGCCTTTTGGTGTGGCCATTGGTGCTGTGGCTGGTGCCTTGTGGCCCAGGGTGTGCGAGGCCAGAGCTGTAGGCAGCATTGTGAGGTCACTTGTGCCTCTGTGCCTTGGCGGGCAGTGCTAGGGTGTTGGCTGCTGGTGGTGGTGGTGGTGAGGTGACTTGTGAAGCAGTGCGTGCTAGGCCAGTGCTGGTTACCTGGCTGCTCTTGGCAGCTGTGAGGTGAGTGCTGCGTGAGGCCGTCGCAGGCATGTGTGAGTGTGAGAAGGTGCTGTTTGTCCTTGGGAGGTGCCTTTTGGTGTGGCCATTGGTGCTGTGGCTGGTGCCTTGTGGCCCAGGGTGTGAGAGGGTGGAGCTGGAGGGAGCATTGTGAGGTCACTTGTGCCTCTGTGCCTTGGCAGGCAGTTCTAGGGTGTTGGCTGCTGGTGGTGGAGGTTGTGAGGTCACTTGTGAGGCAGTGCGTGCTAGGCCAGTGCTGGTTGCCTGGCTGCTCTTGGCAGCTGTGAGGTGAGTGCTGCGTGAGGCTCTTGCAGGCATGTGTGAGTGTGGGAAGGTGCTGTTTGTCCTTGGGAGGTGCGTTTTGGTGTGGCCATTGGTGCTGTTGCTGGTGCCTTGTGGCCCAGGATGTGCGAGGCCAGAGCTGGAGGCAGCATTGTGAGGTCACTTGTGCCTCTGTGCCTTGGCGGGCAGTCCTAGGGTGTTGGCTGGTGGTAGTGGTGGTGGTGAGGTCACTTGTGAGGCAGTGCATGCTAGGCCAGTGCTGGTTGCCTGGCTGCTCTTGGCAGCTGTGAGGTGAGCGCTGCGTGAGGCCGTGGCAGGCATGTGTGAGTGTGGGAAGGTACAGTTTGTCATTGGGAGGTGCCTTTTGGTGTGGCCATTGGTGCTGTGGCTAGTGCCTTGTGGCCCAGGGTGTGCGAGGCCAGAGCTGGAGGCAGCATTGTGAGGTCACTTGTGCCTCTGTGCCTTGGCGGGCAGTGCTAGGGTGTTGGCTGCTGGTGGTGGTGGTTGTGAGGTCACTTGTGAAGCAGTGCGTGCTAGGCCAGTGCTGGTTGCCTGGCTGCTCTTGGCAGCTGTGAGGTGAGTGCTGCGTGAGGCCGTGGCAGGCATGTGTCAGTGTGGGAAGGTGTTGTTTTTGCTTGGGAGGTGCCTTTGGTGTGGCCATTGGTGCTGTGGCTGGTGCCTTGTGGCCCAGGGTGTGCGAGGGCGGAGCTGGAGGCAGCATTGTGAGGTCACTTGTGCCTCTGTGCCTTGGCGGGCAGTGCTAGGGTGTTGGCTTCTGGTGGTGGTGGTGGTGAGGTGACTTGTGAAGCAGTGCGTGCTAGGCCAGTGCTGGTTGCCTGGCTGCTCTTGGCAGCTGTGAGGTGAGTGCTGCGTGAGGCTCTTGCAGGCATGTGTGAGTGTGGGAAGGTGCTGTTTGTGCTTGGGAGGTGCCTTTTGGTGTGGCCATTGGTGCTGTGGCTGGTGCCTTGTGGCCCAGGGTGTGCGAGGCCAGAGCTGGAGGCAGCATTGTGAGGTCACTTGTGCCTCTGTGCCTTGGCGGGCAGTGCTAGGGTGTTGGCTGCTGGTGGTGGTGGTGGTGAGGTCACTTGTGAGGCAGTGCATGCTAGGCCAGTGCTGGTTGCCTGGCTGCTCTTGGCAGCTGTGAGGTGAGTGCTGCGTGAGGCTCTTGCAGGCATGTGTCAGTGTGGGAAGGTGCTGTTTGTGCTTGGGAGGTGCCTTTGGTGTGGCCATTGGTGCTGTGGCTGGTGCCTTGTGGCCCAGGGTGTGCGAGGGCGGAGCTGGAGGCAGCATTGTGAGGTCACTTGTGCCTCTGTGCCTTGGCGGGCAGTGCTAGGGTGTTGGCTTCTGGTTTTGGTGGTGGTGAGGTCACTTGTGAAGCAGTGCGTGCTAGGCCAGTGCTGGTTGCCTGGCTGCTCTTGGCAGCTCTGAGGTGAGTGCTGCGTGAGGCTCTTGCAGGCATGTGTGAGTGTGGGAAGGTGCTGTTTGTCCTTGGGAGGTGCCTTTTGGTGTGGCCATTGGTGCTGTGGCTGGTGCCTTCTGGCCCAGGATGTGCGAGGCCAGAGCTGGAGGCAGCATTGTGAGGTCACTTGTGCCTCTGTGCCTTGGCAGGCAGTCCTAGGGTGTTGGCTGGTGGTAGTGGTGGTGGTGAGGTCACTTGTGAGGCAGTGCATGCTAGGCCAGTGCTGGTTGCCTGGCTGCTCTTGGCAGCTGTGAGGTGAGCGCTGCGTGAGGCCGTGGCAGGCATGTGTGAGTGTGGGAAGGTGCTGTTTGTCCTTGGGAGGTGCCTTTTGGTGTGGCCATTGGTGCTGTAGCTAGTGCCTCGTGGCCCAGGATGTGCGAGGCCAGAGCTGGAGGCAGCATTGTGAGGTCACTTGTGCCTCTGTGCCTTGGCGGGCAGTGCTAGGGTGTTGGCTGGTGGTAGTGGTGGTGGTGAGGTCACTTGTGAGGCAGTGCGTGCTAGGCCAGTGCTGGTTGCCTGGCTGCTCTTGGCAGCTGTGAGGTGAGCGCTGCGTGAGGCCCTGGCAGGCATGTGTGAGTGTGGGAAGGTGTTGTTTGTGCTTGGGAGGTGCCTTTGGTGTGGCCATTGGTGCTGTGGCTGGTGCCTTGTGGCCCAGGGTGTGCGAGGGCAGAGCTGGAGGCAGCATTGTGAGGTCACTTGTGCCTCTGTGCCTTGGCGGGCAGTGCTAGGGTGTTGGCTTCTGGTGGTGGTGGTGGTGAGGTGACTTGTGAAGCAGTGCGTGCTAGGCCAGTGCTGGTTGCCTGGCTGCTCTTGGCAGCTGTGAGGTGAGTGCTGCGTGAGGCTCTTGCAGGCATGTGTGACTGTGGGAAGGTGCTGTTTGTCCTTGGGAGGTGCCTTTTGGTGTGGCCATTGGTGCTGTGGCTGGTGCCTTGTGGCCCAGGGTGTGCGAGGCCAGAGCTGGAGGCAGCATTGTGAGGTCACTTGTGCCTCTGTGCCTTGTCGGGCAGTGCTAGGGTGTTGGCTGCTGGTGGTGGTCATTGTGAGGTCACTTGTGAGGCAGTGCGTGCTAGCCCAGTGCTGGTTGCCTGGCTGCTCCTGGCAGCTGTGATGTGAGTGCTGCGTGAGGCCGTGGCAGGCATGTGTGAGTGTGGGAAGGTGCTGTTTGTCCTTGGGAGGTGCCTTTTGGTGTGGCCATTGGTGCTGTGGCTAGTGCCTTGTGGCCCAGGGCGTGCGAGGCCAGAGCTGGAGGCAGCATTGTGAGGTCACTTGTGCCTCTGTACCTTGGCGGGCATTGCTAGGGTGTTGGCTTCTGGTGGTGGTGGTGGTGAGGTGACTTGTGAGGCAGTGCGTGCTAGGCCAGTGCTGGTTGCCTGGCTGCTCTTGGCAGCTGTGAGGTGAGTGCTGCGTGAGGCCGTCGCAGGCATGTGTGAGTGTGGGAAGGTGCTGTTTGTGCTTGGGAGGTGCGTTTTGGTGTGGCCATTGGTGCTGTTGCTGGTGCCTTGTGGCCCAGGATGTGCGAGGCCAGAGCTGGAGGCAGCATTGTGAGGTCACTTGTGCCTCTGTGCCTTGGCGGGCAGTGCTAGGGTGTTGGCTACTGGTGGTGGTCGTTGTGAGGTCACTTGTGAGGCAGTGCATGCTAGGCCAGTGCTGGTTGCCTGGCTGCTCTTGGCAGCTGTGAGGTGAGCGCTGCGTGAGGCCCTGGCAGGCATGTGTGAGTGTGGGAAAGTGCTGTTTGTAATTGGGAGGTGCCTTTTGGTGTGGCCATTGGTGCTGTGGCTGGTGCCTTGTTTCCCAGGGTGTGCGAGGCCAGAGCTGGAGGCAGCATTGTGAGGTCACTTGTGCCTCTGTGCCTCGGCGGGCAGTCCTAGGGTGTTGGCTGCTGGTGGTGGTCGTTGTGAGGTCACTTGTGAGGCAGTGCGTGCTAGGCCAGTGCTGGTTGCCTGGCTGCTCTTGGCAGCTGTGAGGTGAGTGCTGCGTGAGGCTCTTGCAGGCATGTGTGAGTGTGGGAAGGTGCTGTTTGTCCTTGGGAGGTGCCTTTTGGTGTGGCCATTGGTGCTGTGGCTGGTGCCTTGTGGCCCAGGGTGTGCGAGGCCAGAGCTGGAGGCAGCATTGGGAGGTCACTTGTGCCTCTGTGCCTTGGCGGGCAGTGCTAGGGTGTTGGCTGGTGGTAGTTGTGGTTGTGAGGTCACTTGTGAGGCAGTGCGTGCTAGGCCAGTGCTGGTTGCCTGGCTGCTCTTGGCAGCTGTGATGTGAGCGCTGCCTGAGGCCCTGGCAGGCATGTGTGAGTGTGGGAAAGTGCTGTTTGTCCTTGGGAGGTGCCTTTTGGTGTGGCCATTGGTGCTGTGGCTGGTGCCTTGTGGCCCAGGGTGTGCGAGGGTGGAGCTGGAGGCAGCATTGTGAGGTCACTTGTGCCTCTGTGCCTCGGCGGGCAGTCCTAGGGTGTTGGCTGCTGGTGGTGGTCGTTGTGAGGTCACTTGTGAGGCAGTGCGTGCTAGGCCAGTGCTGGTTGCCTGGCTGCTCTTGGCAGCTGTGAGGTGAGTGCTGCGTGAGGCCGTGGCAGGCATGTGTGAGTGTGGGAAGGTGCTGTTTGTCCTTGGGAGGTGCCTTTTGGTGTGGCCATTGGTGCTGTGGCTGGTGCCTTGTGGCCCAGGATGTGCGAGGCCAGAGCTGGAGGCAGCATTGTGAGGTCACTTGTGCCTCTGTGCCTTGTCGGGTAGTGCTAGGGTGTTGGCTGGTGGTAGTGGTGGTGGTGAGGTCACTTGTGAGGCAGTGCGTGCTAGGCCAGTGCTGGTTGCCTGGCTGCTCTTGGCAGCTGTGAGGTGAGTGCTGCGTGAGGCCGTCTCAGGCATGTGTGAGTGTGGGAAGGTGTTGTTTGTGCTTGGGAGGTGCCTTTTGGTGTGGCCATTGGTGCTGTGGCTGGTGCCTTGTGGCCCAGGGTGTGCGAGGCCAGAGCTGGAGGCAGCATTGTGAGGTCACTTGTGCCTCTGTGCCTTGGCGGGCAGTGCTAGGGTGTTGGCTGCTGGTGGTGGTGGTTGTGAGGTCACTTGTGAGGCAGTGCATGCTAGGCCAGTGCTGGTTGCCTGGCTGCTCTTGGCAGCTGTGAGGTGAGTGCTGCGTGAGGCTCTTGCAGGCATGTGTCAGTGTGGGAAGGTGCTGTTTGTGCTTGGGAGGTGCCTTTTGGTGTGGCCATTGGTGCTGTGGCTGGTGCCTTGTGGCCCAGGGTGTGCGAGGCCAGAGCTGTAGGCAGCATTGTGAGGTCACTTGTGCCTCTGTGCCTTGGCGGGCAGTGCTAGGGTGTTGGCTGCTGGTGGTGGTCGTTGTGAGGTCACTTGTGAGGCAGTGCGTGCTAGGCCAGTGCTGGTTGCCTGGCTGCTCTTGGCAGCTGTGAGGTGAGTGCTGCGTGAGGCCGTGGCAGGCATGTGTGAGTGTGGGAAGGTGCTGTTTGTCCTTGGGAGGTGCCTTTTGGTGTGGCCATTGGTGCTGTGGCTGGTGCCTTGTGGCCCAGGATGTGCGAGGCCAGAGCTGGAGGCAGCATTGTGAGGTCACTTGTGCCTCTGTGCCTTGTCGGGTAGTGCTAGGGTGTTGGCTGGTGGTAGTGGTGGTGGTGAGGTCACTTGTGAGGCAGTGCGTGCTAGGCCAGTGCTGGTTGCCTGGCTGCTCTTGGCAGCTGTGAGGTGAGTGCTGCGTGAGGCCGTCTCAGGCATGTGTGAGTGTGGGAAGGTGTTGTTTGTGCTTGGGAGGTGCCTTTTGGTGTGGCCATTGGTGCTGTGGCTGGTGCCTTGTGGCCCAGGGTGTGCGAGGCCAGAGCTGGAGGCAGCATTGTGAGGTCACTTGTGCCTCTGTGCCTTGGCGGGCAGTGCTAGGGTGTTGGCTGCTGGTGGTGGTCGTTGTGAGGTCACTTGTGAGGCAGTGCATGCTAGGCCAGTGCTGGTTGCCTGGCTGCTCTTGGCAGCTGTGAGGTGAGTGCTGCGTGAGGCTCTTGCAGGCATCTGTGAGTGTGGGAAGGTGCTGTTTGTCCTTGGGAGGTGCCTTTTGATGTGACCATTCGTGCTGTGGCTGGTGCCTTGTGGCCCAGGGTGTGCGAGGCCAGAGCTGGAGGCAGCATTGTGAGGTCACTTGTGCCTCTGTGCCTTGGCAGGCAGTGCTAGGGTGTTGGCTGCTGGTGGTGGTGGTTGTGAGGTCACTTGTGAGGCAGTGCGTGCTATGCCAGTGCTGGTTGCCTGGCTGCTCTTGGCAGCTGTGAGGTGAGTGCTGCGTGAGGCTCTTGCAGGCATGTGTCAGTGTGGGAAGGTGCTGTTTGTGCTTGGGAGGTGCCTTTTGGTGTGGCCATTGGTGCTGTGGCTGGTGCCTTGTGGCCCAGGGTGTGCGAGGCCAGAGCTGTAGGCAGCATTGTGAGGTCACTTGTGCCTCTGTGCCTTGGCGGGCAGTGCTAGGGTGTTGGCTGCTGGTGGTGGTGGTGGTGAGGTGACTTGTGAAGCAGTGCGTGCTAGGCCAGTGCTGGTTACCTGGCTGCTCTTGGCAGCTGTGAGGTGAGTGCTGCGTGAGGCTCTTGCAGGCATGTGTGAGTGTGAGAAGGTGCTGTTTGTCCTTGGGAGGTGCCTTTTGGTGTGGCCATTGGTGCTGTGGCTGGTGCCTTGTGGCCCAGGGTGTGAGAGGGTGGAGCTGGAGGGAGCATTGTGAGGTCACTTGTGCCTCTGTGCCTTGGCAGGCAGTTCTAGGGTGTTGGCTGCTGGTGGTGGAGGTTGTGAGGTCACTTGTGAGGCAGTGCGTGCTAGGCCAGTGCTGGTTGCCTGGCTGCTCTTGGCAGCTGTGAGGTGAGCGCTGCGTGAGGCTCTTGCAGGCATGTGTGAGTGTGGGAAGGTGCTGTTTGTGCTTGGGAGGTGCCTTTTGGTGTGGCCATTGGTGCTGTGACTGGTGCCTTGTGGCCCAGGATGTGCGAGGCCAGAGCTGGAGGCAGCATTGTGAGGTCACTTGTGCCTCTGTGCCTTGGCGGGCAGTCCTAGGGTGTTGGCTGGTGGTAGTGGTGGTGGTGAGGTCACTTGTGAGGCAGTGCATGCTAGGCCAGTGCTGGTTGCCTGGCTGCTCTTGGCAGCTGTGAGGTGAGCGCTGCGTGAGGCCGTGGCAGGCATGTGTGAGTGTGGGAAGGTACAGTTTGTCATTGGGAGGTGCCTTTTGGTGTGGCCATTGGTGCTGTGGCTAGTGCCTTGTGGCCCAGGGTGTGCGAGGCCAGAGCTGGAGGCAGCATTGTGAGGTCACTTGTGCCTCTGTGCCTTGGCGGGCAGTGCTAGGGTGTTGGCTGCTGGTGGTGGTGGTTGTGAGGTGACTTGTGAAGCAGTGCGTGCTAGGCCAGTGCTGGTTGCCTGGCTGCTCTTGGCAGCTGTGAGGTGAGTGCTGCGTGAGGCCGTGGCAGGCATGTGTCAGTGTGGGAAGGTGTTGTTTTTGCTTGGGAGGTGCCTTTGGTGTGGCCATTGGTGCTGTGGCTGGTGCCTTGTGGCCCAGGGTGTGCGAGGGCGGAGCTGGAGGCAGCATTGTGAGGTCACTTGTGCCTCTGTGCCTTGGCGGGCAGTGCTAGGGTGTTGGCTTCTGGTGGTGGTGGTGGTGAGGTGACTTGTGAAGCAGTGCGTGCTAGGCCAGTGCTGGTTGCCTGGCTGCTCTTGGCAGCTGTGAGGTGAGTGCTGCGTGAGGCTCTTGCAGGCATGTGTGAGTGTGGGAAGGTGCTGTTTGTGCTTGGGAGGTGCCTTTTGGTGTGGCCATTGGTGCTGTGGCTGGTGCCTTGTGGCCCAGGGTGTGCGAGGCCAGAGCTGGAGGCAGCATTGTGAGGTCACTTGTGCCTCTGTGCCTTGGCGGGCAGTGCTAGGGTGTTGGCTGCTGGTGGTGGTGGTGGTGAGGTCACTTGTGAGGCAGTGCATGCTAGGCCAGTGCTGGTTGCCTGGCTGCTCTTGGCAGCTGTGAGGTGAGTGCTGCGTGAGGCTCTTGCAGGCATGTGTCAGTGTGGGAAGGTGCTGTTTGTGCTTGGGAGGTGCCTTTGGTGTGGCCATTGGTGCTGTGGCTGGTGCCTTGTGGCCCAGGGTGTGCGAGGGCGGAGCTGGAGGCAGCATTGTGAGGTCACTTGTGCCTCTGTGCCTTGGCGGGCAGTGCTAGGGTGTTGGCTTCTGGTTTTGGTGGTGGTGAGGTCACTTGTGAAGCAGTGCGTGCTAGGCCAGTGCTGGTTGCCTGGCTGCTCTTGGCAGCTCTGAGGTGAGTGCTGCGTGAGGCTCTTGCAGGCATGTGTGAGTGTGGGAAGGTGCTGTTTGTCCTTGGGAGGTGCCTTTTGGTGTGGCCATCGGTGCTGTGGCTGGTGCCTTGTGGCCCAGGATGTGCGAGGCCAGAGCTGGAGGCAGCATTGTGAGGTCACTTGTGCCTCTGTGCCTTGGCAGGCAGTCCTAGGGTGTTGGCTGGTGGTAGTGGTGGTGGTGAGGTCACTTGTGAGGCAGTGCATGCTAGGCCAGTGCTGGTTGCCTGGCTGCTCTTGGCAGCTGTGAGGTGAGCGCTGCGTGAGGCCGTGGCAGGCATGTGTGAGTGTGGGAAGGTGCTGTTTGTGCTTGGGAGGTGCCTTTTGGTGTGGCCATTGGTGCTGTGGGTGGTGCCTTGTGGCCCAGGGTGTGCGAGGCCAGAGCTGGAGGCAGCATTGTGAGGTCACTTGTGCCTCTGTGCCTTGGCGGGCAGTGCTAGGGTGTTGGCTGGTGGTAGTGGTGGTGGTGAGGTCACTTGTGAGGCAGTGCGTGCTAGGCCAGTGCTGGTTGCCTGGCTGCTCTTGGCAGCTGTGATGTGAGCGCTGCGTGAGGCCCTGGCAGGCATGTGTGAGTGTGGGAAGGTGTTGTTTGTGCTTGGGAGGTGCCTTTGGTGTGGCCATTGGTGCTGTGGGTGGTGCCTTGTGGCCCAGGGTGTGCGAGGGCAGAGCTGGAGGCAGCATTGGGCGGTCACTTGTGCCTCTGTGCCTTGGCGGGCAGTGCTAGGGTGTTGGCTTCTGGTGGTGGTGGTGGTGAGGTGACTTGTGAAGCAGTGCGTGCTAGGCCAGTGCTGGTTGCCTGGCTGCTCTTGGCAGCTGTGAGGTGAGTGCTGCGTGAGGCTCTTGCAGGCATGTGTGACTGTGGGAAGGTGCTGTTTGTCCTTGGGAGGTGCCTTTTGGTGTGGCCATTGGTGCTGTGGCTGGTGCCTTGTGGCCCAGGGTGTGCGAGGCCAGAGCTGGAGGCAGCATTGTGAGGTCACTTGTGCCTCTGTGCCTTGTCGGGCAGTGCTAGGGTGTTGGCTGCTGGTGGTGGTCATTGTGAGGTCACTTGTGAGGCAGTGCGTGCTAGGCCAGTGCTGGTTGCCTGGCTGCTCCTGGCAGCTGTGATGTGAGTGCTGCGTGAGGCCGTGGCAGGCATGTGTGAGTGTGGGAAGGTGCTGTTTGTCCTTGGGAGGTGCCTTTTGGTGTGGCCATTGGTGCTGTGGCTAGTGCCTTGTGGCCCAGGGCGTGCGAGGCCAGAGCTGGAGGCAGCATTGTGAGGTCACTTGTGCCTCTGTACCTTGGCGGGCATTGCTAGGGTGTTGGCTTCTGGTGGTGGTGGTGGTGAGGTGACTTGTGAAGCAGTGCGTGCTAGGCCAGTGCTGGTTGCCTGGCTGCTCTTGGCAGCTGTGATGTGAGTGCTGTGTGAGGCCGTGGCAGGCATGTGTGAGTGTGGGAAGGTGCTGTTTGTCCTTGGGAGGTGCCTTTTGGTGTGGCCATTGGTGCTGTGGCTGGTGCCTTGTGGCCCAGGGTGTGCGAGGCCAGACCTGGAGGCAGCATTGTGAGGTCACTTGTGCCTCTGTGCCTTGGCGGGCAGTGCTAGGGTGTTGGCTGCTGGTGGTGGTGGTGGTGAGGTCACTTGTGAGGCAGTGCGTGCTAGGCCAGTGCTGGTTGCCTGGCTGCTCTTGGCAGCTGTGAGGTGAGTGCTGCGTGAGGCCGTCGCAGGCATGTGTGAGTGTGGGAAGGTGCTGTTTGTGCTTGGGAGGTGCGTTTTGGTGTGGCCATTGGTGCTGTTGCTGGTGCCTTGTGGCCCAGGATGTGCGAGGCCAGAGCTGGAGGCAGCATTGTGAGGTCACTTGTGCCTCTGTGCCTTGGCGGGCAGTGCTAGGGTGTTGGCTACTGGTGGTGGTCGTTGTGAGGTCACTTGTGAGGCAGTGCATGCTAGGCCAGTGCTGGTTGCCTGGCTGCTCTTGGCAGCTGTGAGGTGAGCGCTGCGTGAGGCCCTGGCAGGCATGTGTGAGTGTGGGAAAGTGCTGTTTGTAATTGGGAGGTGCCTTTTGGTGTGGCCATTGGTGCTGTGGCTGGTGCCTTGTTTCCCAGGGTGTGCGAGGCCAGAGCTGGAGGCAGCATTGTGAGGTCACTTGTGCCTCTGTGCCTCGGCGGGCAGTCCTAGGGTGTTGGCTGCTGGTGGTGGTCGTTGTGAGGTCACTTGTGAGGCAGTGCGTACTAGGCCAGTGCTGGTTGCCTGGCTGCTCTTGGCAGCTGTGAGGTGAGTGCTGCGTGAGGCTCTTGCAGGCATGTGTGAGTGTGGGAAGGTGCTGTTTGTCCTTGGGAGGTGCCTTTTGGTGTGGCCATTGGTGCTGTGGCTGGTGCCTTGTGGCCCAGGGTGTGCGAGGCCAGAGCTGGAGGCAGCATTGGGAGGTCACTTGTGCCTCTGTGCCTTGGCGGGCAGTGCTAGGGTGTTGGCTGCTGGTGGTGGTCGTTGTGAGGTCACTTGTGAGGCAGTGCATGCTAGGCCAGTGCTGGTTGCCTGGCTGCTCTTGGCAGCTGTGAGGTGAGTGCTGCATGAGGCTCTTGCAGGCATCTGTGAGTGTGGGAAGGTGCTGTTTGTCCTTGGGAGGTGCCTTTTGATGTGGCCATTGGTGCTGTGGCTGGTGCCTTGTGGCCCAGGGTGTGCGAGGCCAGAGCTGGAGGCAGCATTGTGAGGTCACTTGTGCCTCTGTGCCTTGGCAGGCAGTGCTAGGGTGTTGGCTGCTGGTGGTGGTCATTGTGAGGTCACTTGTGAGGCAGTGCGTGCTATGCCAGTGCTGGTTGCCTGGCTGCTCTTGGCAGCTGTGAGGTGAGTGCTGCGTGAGGCTCTTGCAGGCATGTGTCAGTGTGGGAAGGTGCTGTTTGTGCTTGGGAGGTGCCTTTTGGTGTGGCCATTGGTGCTGTGGCTGGTGCCTTGTGGCCCAGGGTGTGCGAGGCCAGAGCTGTAGGCAGCATTGTGAGGTCACTTGTGCCTCTGTGCCTTGGCGGGCAGTGCTAGGGTGTTGGCTGCTGGTGGTGGTGGTGGTGAGGTGACTTGTGAAGCAGTGCGTGCTAGGCCAGTGCTGGTTGCCTGGCTGCTCTTGGCAGCTGTGAGGTGAGTGCTGCGTGAGGCCGTCGCAGGCATGTGTGAGTGTGGGAAGGTGCTGTTTGTCCTTGGGAGGTGCCTTTTGGTGTGGCCATTGGTGCTGTGGCTGGTGCCTTGTGGCCCAGGGTGTGAGAGGGTGGAGCTGGAGGGAGCATTGTGAGGTCACTTGTGCCTCTGTGCCTTGGCAGGCAGTTCTAGGGTGTTGGCTGCTGGTGGTGGAGGTTGTGAGGTCACTTGTGAGGCAGTGCGTGCTAGGCCAGTGCTGGTTGCCTGGCTGCTCTTGGCAGCTGTGAGGTGAGTGCTGCGTGAGGCTCTTGCAGGCATGTGTGAGTGTGGGAAGGTGCTGTTTGTCCTTGGGAGGTGCCTTTTGGTGTGGCCATTGGTGCTGTGACTGGTGCCTTGTGGCCCAGGATGTGCGAGGCCAGAGCTGGAGGCAGCATTGTGAGGTCACTTGTGCCTCTGTGCCTTGGCGGGCAGTCCTAGGGTGTTGGCTGGTGGTAGTGGTGGTGGTGAGGTCACTTGTGAGGCAGTGCATGCTAGGCCAGTGCTGGTTGCCTGGCTGCTCTTGGCAGCTGTGAGGTGAGCGCTGCGTGAGGCCGTGGCAGGCATGTGTGAGTGTGGGAAGGTACAGTTTGTCATTGGGAGGTGCCTTTTGGTGTGGCCATTGGTGCTGTGGCTAGTGCCTTGTGGCCCAGGGTGTGCGAGGCCAGAGCTGGAGGCAGCATTGTGAGGTCACTTGTGCCTCTGTGCCTTGGCGGGCAGTGCTAGGGTGTTGGCTGCTGGTGGTGGTGGTTGTGAGGTCACTTGTGAAGCAGTGCGTGCTAGGCCAGTGCTGGTTGCCTGGCTGCTCTTGGCAGCTGTGAGGTGAGTGCTGCGTGAGGCCGTGGCAGGCATGTGTCAGTGTGGGAAGGTGTTGTTTTTGCTTGGGAGGTGCCTTTGGTGTGGCCATTGGTGCTGTGGCTGGTGCCTTGTGGCCCAGGGTGTGCGAGGGCGGAGCTGGAGGCAGCATTGTGAGGTCACTTGTGCCTCTGTGCCTTGGCGGGCAGTGCTAGGGTGTTGGCTTCTGGTGGTGGTGGTGGTGAGGTGACTTGTGAAGCAGTGCGTGCTAGGCCAGTGCTGGTTGCCTGGCTGCTCTTGGCAGCTGTGAGGTGAGTGCTGCGTGAGGCTCTTGCAGGCATGTGTGAGTGTGGGAAGGTGCTGTTTGTCCTTGGGAGGTGCCTTTTGGTGTGGCCATTGGTGCTGTGGCTGGTGCCTTGTGGCCCAGGGTGTGCGAGGCCAGAGCTGGAGGCAGCATTGTGAGGTCACTTGTGCCTCTGTGCCTTGGCGGGCAGTGCTAGGGTGTTGGCTGCTGGTGGTGGTGGTGGTGAGGTCACTTGTGAGGCAGTGCATGCTAGGCCAGTGCTGGTTGCCTGGCTGCTCTTGGCAGCTGTGAGGTGAGTGCTGCGTGAGGCTCTTGCAGGCATGTGTCAGTGTGGGAAGGTGCTGTTTGTGCTTGGGAGGTGCCTTTGGTGTGGCCATTGGTGCTGTGGCTGGTGCCTTGTGGCCCAGGGTGTGCGAGGGCGGAGCTGGAGGCAGCATTGTGAGGTCACTTGTGCCTCTGTGCCTTGGCGGGCAGTGCTAGGGTGTTGGCTTCTGGTTTTGGTGGTGGTGAGGTCACTTGTGAAGCAGTGCGTGCTAGGCCAGTGCTGGTTGCCTGGCTGCTCTTGGCAGCTCTGAGGTGAGTGCTGCGTGAGGCTCTTGCAGGCATGTGTGAGTGTGGGAAGGTGCTGTTTGTCCTTGGGAGGTGCCTTTTGGTGTGGCCATTGGTGCTGTGGCTGGTGCCTTGTGGCCCAGGATGTGCGAGGCCAGAGCTGGAGGCAGCATTGTGAGGTCACTTGTGCCTCTGTGCCTTGGCAGGCAGTCCTAGGGTGTTGGCTGGTGGTAGTGGTGGTGGTGAGGTCACTTGTGAGGCAGTGCATGCTAGGCCAGTGCTGGTTGCCTGGCTGCTCTTGGCAGCTGTGAGGTGAGCGCTGCGTGAGGCCGTGGCAGGCATGTGTGAGTGTGGGAAGGTGCTGTTTGTCCTTGGGAGGTGCCTTTTGGTGTGGCCATTGGTGCTGTAGCTAGTGCCTCGTGGCCCAGGATGTGCGAGGCCAGAGCTGGAGGCAGCATTGTGAGGTCACTTGTGCCTCTGTGCCTTGGCGGGCAGTGCTAGGGTGTTGGCTGGTGGTAGTGGTGGTGGTGAGGTCACTTGTGAGGCAGTGCGTGCTAGGCCAGTGCTGGTTGCCTGGCTGCTCTTGGCAGCTGTGATGTGAGCGCTGCGTGAGGCCCTGGCAGGCATGTGTGAGTGTGGGAAGGTGTTGTTTGTGCTTGGGAGGTGCCTTTGGTGTGGCCATTGGTGCTGTGGCTGGTGCCTTGTGGCCCAGGGTGTGCGAGGGCAGAGCTGGAGGCAGCATTGTGAGGTCACTTGTGCCTCTGTGCCTTGGCGGGCATTGCTAGGGTGTTGGCTTCTGGTGGTGGTGGTTGTGAGGTGACTTGTGAAGCAGTGCGTGCTAGGCCAGTGCTGGTTGCCTGGCTGCTCTTGGCAGCTGTGAGGTGAGTGCTGCGTGAGGCCGTCGCAGGCATGTGTGAGTGTGGGAAGGTGCTGTTTGTAATTGGGAGGTGCCTTTTGGTGTGGCCATTAGTGCTGTGGCTGGTGCCTTGTGGCCCAGGGTGTGCGAGGCCAGAGCTGGAGGCAGCATTGTGAGGTCACTTGTGCCTCTGTGCCTTGGCGGGCAGTGCTAGGGTGTTGGCTGCTGGTGGTGGTGGTGGTGAGGTCACTTGTGAGGCAGTGCGTGCTAGGCCAGTGCTGGTTGCCTCGCTGCTCTTGGCAGCTGTGAGGTGAGTGCTGCGTGAGGCTCTTGCAGGCATGTGTCAGTGTGGGAAGGTGCTGTTTGTCCTTGGGAGGTGCCTTTTGGTGTGGCCATTGGTGCTGTGGCTGGTGCCTTATGGCGCAGGGTGTGTGAGGCCAGAGCTGGAGGCAGCATTGTGAGGTCACTTGTGCCTCTGTGCCTTGGCGGGCAGTGCTAGGGTGTTGGCTGCTGGTGGTGGTGGTTGTGAGGTTGCTTGTGAAGCAGTGCAAGCTAGGCCAGTGCTGGTTGCCTGGCTGCTCTTGGCAGCTGTGAGGTGAGTGCTGCGTGAGGCCCTGGCAGGCATGTGTGAGTGTGGGAAGGTGCTGTTTGTCCTTGGGAGGTGCCTTTTGGTGTGGGCATTGGTGCTGTGGCTAGTGCCTTGTGGCCCAGGGTGTGTGAGGCCAGAGCTGGAGGCAGCATTGGGAGGTCACTTGTGCCTCTGTGCCTTGGCGGGCAGTGCTAGGGTGTTGGCTGCTGGTGGTGGTGGTGGTGAGGTCACCTGTGAGGCAGTGCGTGCTAGGCCAGTGCTGGTTGCCTGGCTGCTCTTGGCAGCTGTGAGGTGAGTGCTGCGTGAGGCCGTCGCAGGCATGTGTGAGTGTGGGAAGGTGCTGTTTGTGCTTGGGAGGTGCCTTTTGGTGTGGCCATTGGTGCTGTGGCTGGTGCCTTGTGGCCCAGGGTGTGCGAGGCCAGAGCTGGAGGCAGCATTGTGAGGTCACTTGTGCCTCTGTGCCTTGGCGGGCAGTGCTAGGGTGTTGGCTGCTGGTGGTGGTGGTTGTGAGGTCACTTGTGAGGCAGTGCGTGCTAGGCCAGTGCTGGTTGCCTGGCTGCTCTTGGCAGCTGTGAGGTGAGTGCTGCGTGAGGCCATCGCAGGCATGTGTGAGTGTGGGAAGGTGCTGTTTGTCCTTGGGAGGTGCCTTTTGGTGTGGGCATTGGTGCTGTGGCTAGTGCCTTGTGGCCCAGGGTGTGTGAGGCCAGAGCTGGAGGCAGCATTGGGAGGTCACTTGTGCCTCTGTGCCTTGGCGGGCAGTGCTAGGGTGTTGGCTGCTGGTGGTGGTGGTGGTGAGGTCACTTGTGAGGCAGTGCGTGCTAGGCTACTGCTGGTTGCCTGGCTGCTCTTGGCAGCTGTGAGGTGAGTGCTGCGTGAGGCCGTGGCAGGCATGTGTGAGTGTGGGAAGGTGCTGTTTGTGCTTGGGAGGTGCCTTTTGGTGTGGCCATTGGTGCTGTGGCTGGTGCCTTGTGGCCCAGGGTGTGCGAGGCCAGAGCTGGAGGCAGCATTGTGAGGTCACTTGTGCCTCTGTGCCTTGTCGGGCAGTGCTAGGGTGTTGGCTGCTGGTGGTGGTGGTTGTGAGGTCACTTGTGAGGCAGTGCGTGCTAGGCCAGTGCTGGTTGCCTGGCTGCTCTTGGCAGCTGTGAGGTGAGTGCTGCGTGAGGCCCTGGCAGGCATGTGTGAGTGTGGGAAGGTGCTGTTTGTCCTTGGGAGGTGCCTTTTGGTGTGGCCATTGGTGCTGTGGCTGGTGCCTTGTGGCCCAGGGTGTGCGAGGCCAGAGCTAGAGGCAGCATTGGGAGGTCACTTGTGCCTCTGTGCCTTGGCGGGCAGTGCTAGGGTGTTGGCTGCTGGTGGTGGTGGTTGTGAGGTCACTTGTGAGGCAGTGCGTTCTAGGCCAGTGCTGGTTGCCTGACTGCTCTTGGCAGCTGTGAGGTGAGTGCTGCGTGAGGCTCTTGCAGGCATGTGTGAGTGTGGGAAGGTGCTGTTTGTCCTTGGGAGGTGCCTTTTGGTGTGGCCATTGGTGCTGTGGCTGGTGCCTTGTGGCCCAGGGTGTGCGAGGCCAGAGCTGGAGGCAGCATTGGGAGGTCACTTGTGCCTCTGTGCCTTGGCGGGCAGTGCTAGGGTGTTGGCTGCTGGTGGTGGTGGTTGTGAGGTGACTTGTCAAGCAGTGCGTGCTAGGCCAGTGCTGGTTGCCTGGCTGCTCTTGGAAGCTGTGAGGTGAGTGCTGTGTGAGGCCGTCGCAGGCATGTGTGAGTTTGGGCAGAAGCTGTTTGTCCTTGGGAGGTGCCTTTTGGTGTGGCCATTGGTGCTGTGGCTGGTGCCTTGTGGCCCAGGGTGTGTGAGGCCAGAGCTGGAGGCAGCATTGGGAGGTCACTTGTGCCTCTGTGCCTTGGCGGGCAGTGCTAGGGTGTTGGCTGCTGGTGGTGGTGGTGGTGAGGTCACTTGTGAGGCAGTGCGTGCTAGGCCAGTGCTGGTTGCCTGGCTGCTCTTGGCAGCTGTGAGGTGAGTGCTGCGTGAGGCCATGGCAGGCATGTGTGAGTGTGGGAAGGTGCTGTTTGTCCTTGGGAGGTGCCTTTTGGTGTGGCCATTGGTGCTGTGGCTGGTGCCTTGTGGCCCAGGGTGTGCGAGGCCAGAGCTGGAGGCAGCATTGTGAGGTCACTTGTGCCTCTGTGCCTTGGCGGGCAGTGCTAGGGTGTTGGCTGCTGGTGGTGGTGGTGGTGAGGTCACTTGTGAGGCAGTGTGTGCTAGGCCAGTGCTGGTTGCCTGGCTGCTCTTGGCAGCTGTGAGGTGAGTGCTGCGTGAGGCCGTCTCAGGCATGTGTGAGTGTGGGAAGGTGCTGTTTGTCCTTGGGAGGTGCCTTTTGGTGTGGCCATTGGTGCTGTGGCTGGTGCCTTGTGGCCCAGGGTGTGTGAGGCCAGAGCTGGAGGCAGCATTGTGAGGTCACTTGTGCCTCTGTGCCTTGGCGGGCAGTGCTAGGGTGTTGGCTGCTGGTGGTGGTGGTGGTGAGGTCACTTGTGAGGCAGTGCGTGCTAGGCCAGTGCTGGTTGCCTGGCTGCTCTTGGCAGCTGTGAGGTGAGTGCTGCGTGAGGCCATGGCAGGCATGTGTGAGTGTGGGAAGGTGCTGTTTGTCCTTGGGAGGTGCCTTTTGGTGTGGCCATTGGTGCTGTGGCTGGTGCCTTGTGGCCCAGGGTGTGCGAGGGTGGAGCTGGAGGCAGCATTGTGAGGTCACTTGTGCCTCTGTGCCTTGGCGGGCAGTGCTAGGGTGTTGGCTGCTGGTGGTGGTGGTGGTGAGGTCACTTGTGAGGCAGTGTGTGCTAGGCCAGTGCTGGTTGCCTGGCTGCTCTTGGCAGCTGTGAGGTGAGTGCTGCGTGAGGCCGTCGCAGGCATGTGTGAGTGTGGGAAGGTGCTGTTTGTCCTTGGGAGGTGCCTTTTGGTGTGGCCATTGGTGCTGTGGCTGGTGCCTTGTGGCCCAGGGTGTGTGAGGCCAGAGCTGGAGGCAGCATTGTGAGGTCACTTGTGCCTCTGTGCCTTGGCGGGCAGTGCTAGGGTGTTGGCTGCTGGTGGTGGTGGTTGTGAGGTCACTTGTGAAGCAGTGCGTGCTAGGCCAGTGCTGGTTGCCTGGCTGCTCTTGGCAGCTGTGAGGTGAGCGCTGCGTGAGGCCGTCGCAGGCATGTGTGAGTGTGGGAAGGTGCTGTTTGTCCTTGGGAGGTGCCTTTTGGTGTGGCCATTGGTGCTGTGGCTGGTGCCTTGTGGCCCAGGGTGTGCGAGGCCAGAGCTGGAGGCAGCATTGTGAGGTCACTTGTGCCTCTGTGCCTTGGCGGGCAGTGCTAGGGTGTTGGCTGCTGGTGGTGGTGGTTGTGAGGTCACTTGTGAAGCAGTGCGTGCTAGGACAGTGCTGGTTGCCTGGCTGCTCTTGGCAGCTGTGAGGTGAGTGCTGCGTGAGGCCCTGGCAGGCATGTGTGAGTGTGGGAAGGTGCTGTTTGCCTTGGGAGGTGCCTTTTGGTGTGGCCATTGGTGCTGTGGCTGGTGCCTTGTGGCCCAGTGTGTGCGAGGCCAGAGCTGGAGGCAGCATTGTGAGGTCACTTGTGCCTCTGTGCCTTGGCGGGCAGTGCTAGGGTGTTGGCTGCTGGTGGTGGTGGTTGTGAGGTCACTTGTGAAGCAGTACGTGCTAGGCCAGTGCTGGTTGCCTGGCTGCTCTTGGCAGCTGTGAGGTGAGTGCTGCGTGAGGCCCTGGCAGGCATGTGTGAGTGTGGGAAGGTGCTGTTTGCCCTGGGAGGTGCCTTTTTGTGTGGCCATTGGTGCTGTGGCTGGTGCCTTGTGGCCCAGGGTGTGCAAGGCTAGTGCTGGAGGCAGGATTGTGAGGTCACTTGTGCCTCTGTGCCTTGTCGGGCAGTGCTAGGGTGTTGGCTGCTGGTGGTGGTGGTGGTGAGGTCACTTGTGAGGCAGTGCGTGCTAGGCCAGTGCTGGTTGCCTGGCTGCTCTTGGCAGCTGTGAGGTGAGTGCTGCGTGAGGCTCTTGCAGGCATGTGTCAGTGTGGGAAGGTGCTGTTTGCCCTGGGAGGTGCCTTTTGGTGTGGCCATTGGTGCTGTGGCTGGTGCCTTGTGGCCCAGGGTGTGCGAGGCCAGAGCTGGAGGCAGCATTGTGAGGTCACTTGTGCCTCTGTGCCTTGGCGGGCAGTGCTAGGGTGTTGGCTGCTGGTGGTGGTGGTTGTGAGGTGACTTGTGAAGCAGTGCGTGCTAGGCCAGTGCTGGTTGCCTGGCTGCTCTTGGCAGCTGTGAGGTGAGTGCTGCGTGAGGCTCTTGCAGGCATGTGTGAGTGTGGGAAGGTGCCGTTTGCCCTGGGAGGTGCCTTTTGGTGTGGCCATTGGTGCTGTGGCTGGTGCCTTGTGGCCCAGGGTGTGCGAGGCCAGAGCTGGAGGCAGCATTGTGAGGTCACTTGTGCCTCTGTGCCTTGGCGGGCAGTGCTAGGGTGTTGGCTGCTGGTGGTGGTGGTGGTGAGGTCACTTGTGAGGCAGTGCGTGCTAGGCCAGTGCTGGTTGCCTCGCTGCTCTTGGCAGCTGTGAGGTGAGTGCTGCGTGAGGCTCTTGCAGGCATGTGTGAGTGTGGGAAGGTGCTGTTTGTCCTTGGGAGGTGCCTTTTGGTGTGGCCATTGGTGCTGTGGCTGGTGCCTTATGGCGCAGGGTGTGTGAGGCCAGAGCTGGAGGCAGCATTGTGAGGTCACTTGTGCCTCTGTGCCTTGGCGGGCAGTGCTAGGGTGTTGGCTGCTGGTGGTGGTGGTTGTGAGGTTACTTGTGAAGCAGTGCGTGCTAGGCCAGTGCTGGTTGCCTGGCTGCTCTTGGCAGCTGTGAGGTGAGTGCTGCGTGAGGCCCTGGCAGGCATGTGTGAGTGTGGGAAGGTGCTGTTTGTCCTTGGGAGGTGCCTTTTGGTGTGGGCATTGGTGCTGTGGCTAGTGCCTTGTGGCCCAGGGTGTGTGAGGCCAGAGCTGGAGGCAGCATTGGGAGGTCACTTGTGCCTCTGTGCCTTGGCGGGCAGTGCTAGGGTGTTGGCTGCTGGTGGTGGTGGTGGTGAGGTCACCTGTGAGGCAGTGCGTGCTAGGCCAGTGCTGGTTGCCTGGCTGCTCTTGGCAGCTGTGAGGTGAGTGCTGCGTGAGGCCGTCGCAGGCATGTGTGAGTGTGGGAAGGTGCTGTTTGTGCTTGGGAGGTGCCTTTTGGTGTGGCCATTGGTGCTGTGGCTGGTGCCTTGTGGCCCAGGGTGTGCGAGGCCAGAGCTGGAGGCAGCATTGTGAGGTCACTTGTGCCTCTGTGCCTTGGCGGGCAGTGCTAGGGTGTTGGCTGCTGGTGGTGGTGGTTGTGAGGTCACTTGTGAGGCAGTGTGTGCTAGGCCAGTGCTGGTTGCCTGGCTGCTCTTGGCAGCTGTGAGGTGAGTGCTGCGTGAGGCCGTCGCAGGCATGTGTGAGTGTGGGAAGGTGCTGTTTGTCCTTGGGAGGTGCCTTTTGGTGTGGGCATTGGTGCTGTGGCTAGTGCCTTGTGGCCCAGGGTGTGTGAGGCCAGAGCTGGAGGCAGCATTGGGAGGTCACTTGTGCCTCTGTGCCTTGGCGGGCAGTGCTAGGGTGTTGGCTGCTGGTGGTGGTGGTGGTGAGGTCACTTGTGAGGCAGTGCGTGCTAGGCCAGTGCTGGTTGCCTGGCTGCTCTTGGCAGCTGTGAGGTGAGTGCTGCGTGAGGCCGTCGCAGGCATGTGTGAGTGTGGGAAGGTGCTGTTTGTGCTTGGGAGGTGCCTTTTGGTGTGGCCATTGGTGCTGTGGCTGGTGCCTTGTGGCCCAGGGTGTGCGAGGCCAGAGCTGGAGGCAGCATTGTGAGGTCACTTGTGCCTCTGTGCCTTGGCGGGCAGTGCTAGGGTGTTGGCTGCTGGTGGTGGTGGTTGTGAGGTCACTTGTGAGGCAGTGTGTGCTAGGCCAGTGCTGGTTGCCTGGCTGCTCTTGGCAGCTGTGAGGTGAGTGCTGCGTGAGGCCGTCGCAGGCATGTGTGAGTGTGGGAAGGTGCTGTTTGTCCTTGGGAGGTGCCTTTTGATGTGGCCATTGGTGCTGTGGCTGGTGCCTTGTGTCCCAGGGTGTGCGAGGCCAGAGCTGGAGGCAGCATTGTGAGGTCACTTGTGCCTCTGTGCCTTGTCGGGCAGTGCTAGGGTGTTGGCTGCTGGTGGTGGTGGTTGTGAGGTCACTTGTGAGGCAGTGCGTGCTAGGCCAGTGCTGGTTGCCTGGCTGCTCTTGGCAGCTGTGAGGTGAGTGCTGCGTGAGGCCCTGGCAGGCATGTGTGAGTGTGGGAAGGTGCTGTTTGTCCTTGGGAGGTGCCTTTTGGTGTGGCCATTGGTGCTGTGGCTGGTGCCTTGTGGCCCAGGGTGTGCGAGGCCAGAGCTAGAGGCAGCATTGGGAGGTCACTTGTGCCTCTGTGCCTTGGCGGGCAGTGCTAGGGTGTTGGCTGCTGGTGGTGGTGGTTGTGAGGTCACTTGTGAGGCAGTGCGTGCTAGGCCAGTGCTGGTTGCCTGGCTGCTCTTGGCAGCTGTGAGGTGAGTGCTGCGTGAGGCCGTGGCAGGCATGTGTGAGTGTGGGAAGGTGCTGTTTGTGCTTGGGAGGTGCCTTTTGGTGTGGCCATTGGTGCTGTGGCTGGTGCCTTGTGGCCCAGGGTGTGCGAGGCCAGAGCTGGAGGCAGCATTGTGAGGTCACTTGTGCCTCTGTGCCTTGGCGGGCAGTGCTAGGGTGTTGGCTGCTGGTGGTGGTGGTTGTGAGGTCACTTGTGAGGCAGTGTGTGCTAGGCCAGTGCTGGTTGCCTGGCTGCTCTTGGCAGCTGTGAGGTGAGTGCTGCGTGAGGCCGTCGCAGGCATGTGTGAGTGTGGGAAGGTGCTGTTTGTCCTTGGGAGGTGCCTTTTGATGTGGCCATTGGTGCTGTGGCTGGTGCCTTGTGTCCCAGGGTGTGCGAGGCCAGAGCTGGAGGCAGCATTGTGAGGTCACTTGTGCCTCTGTGCCTTGTCGGGCAGTGCTAGGGTGTTGGCTGCTGGTGGTGGTGGTTGTGAGGTCACTTGTGAGGCAGTGCGTGCTAGGCCAGTGCTGGTTGCCTGGCTGCTCTTGGCAGCTGTGAGGTGAGTGCTGCGTGAGGCCCTGGCAGGCATGTGTGAGTTTGGGAAGGTGCTGTTTGTCCTTGGGAGGTGCCTTTTGGTGTGGCCATTGGTGCTGTGGCTGGTGCCTTGTGGCCCAGGGTGTGCGAGGCCAGAGCTAGAGGCAGCATTGGGAGGTCACTTGTGCCTCTGTGCCTTGGCGGGCAGTGCTAGGGTGTTGGCTGCTGGTGGTGGTGGTTGTGAGGTCACTTGTGAGGCAGTGCGTTCTAGGCCAGTGCTGGTTGCCTGACTGCTCTTGGCAGCTGTGAGGTGAGTGCTGCGTGAGGCTCTTGCAGGCATGTGTGAGTGTGGGAAGGTGCTGTTTGCCCTGGGAGGTGCCTTTTGGTGTGGCCATTGGTGCTGTGGCTGGTGCCTTGTGGCCCAGGGTGTGCAAGGCTAGTGCTGGAGGCAGCATTGTGAGGTCACTTGTGCCTCTGTGCCTTGTCGGGCAGTGCTAGGGTGTTGGCTGCTGGTGGTGGTGGTGGTGAGGTCACTTGTGAGGCAGTGCGTGCTAGGCCAGTGCTGGTTGCCTGGCTGCTCTTGGCAGCTGTGAGGTGAGTGCTGCGTGAGGCTCTTGCAGGCATGTGTCAGTGTGGGAAGGTGCTGTTTGCCCTGGGAGGTGCCTTTTGGTGTGGCCATTGGTGCTGTGGCTGGTGCCTTGTGGCCCAGGGTGTGCGAGGCCAGAGCTGGAGGCAGCATTGTGAGGTCACTTGTGCCTCTGTGCCTTGGCGGGCAGTGCTAGGGTGTTGGCTGCTGGTGGTGGTGGTTGTGAGGTGACTTGTGAAGCAGTGCGTGCTAGGCCAGTGCTGGTTGCCTGGCTGCTCTTGGCAGCTGTGAGGTGAGTGCTGTGTGAGGCCGTCGCAGGCATGTGTGAGTGTGGGAAGGTGCTGTTTGTGCTTGGGAGGTGCCTTTTGGTGTGGCCATTGGTGCTGTGGCTGGTGCCTTGTGGCCCAGGGTGTGCGAGGCCAGAGCTGGAGGCAGCATTGTGAGGTCACTTGTGCCTCTGTGCCTTGGCGGGCAGTGCTAGGGTGTTGGCTGCTGGTGGTGGTGGTTGTGAGGTCACTTGTGAGGCAGTGTGTGCTAGGCCAGTGCTGGTTGCCTGGCTGCTCTTGGCAGCTGTGAGGTGA
This sequence comes from Rhea pennata, assembly GCF_028389875.1. NCBI lineage: Eukaryota > Metazoa > Chordata > Aves > Rheiformes > Rheidae > Rhea > Rhea pennata. The sequence goes on along the minus strand of NW_026907692.1, from coordinate 32,770 downwards.
GTGCTGCGTGAGGCCGTCGCAGGCATGTGTGAGTGTGGGAAGGTGCTGTTTGTCCTTGGGAGGTGCCTTTTGATGTGGCCATTGGTGCTGTGGCTGGTGCCTTGTGTCCCAGGGTGTGCGAGGGTGGAGCTGGAGGCAGCATTGTGAGGTCACTTGTGCCTCTGTGCCTTGGCGGGCAGTGCTAGGGTGTTGGCTGCTGGTGGTGGTGGTTGTGAGGTCACTTGTGAGGCAGTGCGTGCTAGGCCAGTGCTGGTTGCCTGGCTGCTCTTGGCAGCTGTGAGGTGAGTGCTGCGTGAGGCCCTGGCAGGCATGTGTGAGTGTGGGAAGGTGCTGTTTGTCCTTGGGAGGTGCCTTTTGGTGTGGCCATTGGTGCTGTGGCTGGTGCCTTGTGGCCCAGGGTGTGCGAGGCCAGAGCTAGAGGCAGCATTGGGAGGTCACTTGTGCCTCTGTGCCTTGGCGGGCAGTGCTAGGGTGTTGGCTGCTGGTGGTGGTGGTTGTGAGGTCACTTGTGAGGCAGTGCGTTCTAGGCCAGTGCTGGTTGCCTGACTGCTCTTGGCAGCTGTGAGGTGAGTGCTGCGTGAGGCTCTTGCAGGCATGTGTGAGTGTGGGAAGGTGCTGTTTGTCCTTGGGAGGTGCCTTTTGGTGTGGCCATTGGTGCTGTGACTGGTGCCTTGTGGCCCAGGGTGTGCGAGGCCAGAGCTGGAGGCAGCATTGGGAGGTCACTTGTGCCTCTGTGCCTTGGCGGGCAGTGCTAGGGTGTTGGCTGCTGGTGGTGGTGGTTGTGAGGTGACTTGTCAAGCAGTGCGTGCTAGGCCAGTGCTGGTTGCCTGGCTGCTCTTGGCAGCTGTGAGGTGAGCGCTGCGTGAGGCCGTGGCAGGCATGTGTGAGTGTGGGAAGGTGCTGTTTGTCCTTGGGAGGTGCCTTTTGGTGTGGCCATTGGTGCTGTGGCTGGTGCCTTGTGGCCCAGGGTGTGCGAGGCCAGAGCTGGAGGCAGCATTGTGAGGTCACTTGTGCCTCTGTGCCTTGGCGGGCAGTGCTAGGGTGTTGGCTGCTGGTGGTGGTGGTTGTGAGGTCACTTGTGAAGCAGTGCGTGCTAGGACAGTGCTGGTTGCCTGGCTGCTCTTGGCAGCTGTGAGGTGAGTGCTGCGTGAGGCCCTGGCAGGCATGTGTGAGTGTGGGAAGGTGCTGTTTGCCTTGGGAGGTGCCTTTTGGTGTGGCCATTGGTGCTGTGGCTGGTGCCTTGTGGCCCAGTGTGTGCGAGGCCAGAGCTGGAGGCAGCATTGTGAGGTCACTTGTGCCTCTGTGCCTTGGCGGGCAGTGCTAGGGTGTTGGCTGCTGGTGGTGGTGGTTGTGAGGTCACTTGTGAAGCAGTACGTGCTAGGCCAGTGCTGGTTGCCTGGCTGCTCTTGGCAGCTGTGAGGTGAGTGCTGCGTGAGGCCCTGGCAGGCATGTGTGAGTGTGGGAAGGTGCTGTTTGCCCTGGGAGGTGCCTTTTGGTGTGGCCATTGGTGCTGTGGCTGGTGCCTTGTGGCCCAGGGTGTGCAAGGCTAGTGCTGGAGGCAGCATTGTGAGGTCACTTGTGCCTCTGTGCCTTGTCGGGCAGTGCTAGGGTGTTGGCTGCTGGTGGTGGTGGTGGTGAGGTCACTTGTGAGGCAGTGCGTGCTAGGCCAGTGCTGGTTGCCTGGCTGCTCTTGGCAGCTGTGAGGTGAGTGCTGCGTGAGGCTCTTGCAGGCATGTGTGAGTGTGGGAAGGTGCTGTTTGCCCTGGGAGGTGCCTTTTGGTGTGGCCATTGGTGCTGTGGCTGGTGCCTTGTGGCCCAGGGTGTGCGAGGCCAGAGCTGGAGGCAGCATTGTGAGGTCACTTGTGCCTCTGTGCCTTGGCGGGCAGTGCTAGGGTGTTGGCTGCTGGTGGTGGTGGTTGTGAGGTGACTTGTGAAGCAGTGCGTGCTAGGCCAGTGCTGGTTGCCTGGCTGCTCTTGGCAGCTGTGAGGTGAGTGCTGCGTGAGGCTCTTGCAGGCATGTGTGAGTGTGGGAAGGTGCTGTTTGTGCTTGGGAGGTGCCTTTTGGTGTGGCCATTGGTGCTGTGGCTGGTGCCTTGTGGCCCAGGGTGTGCGAGGCCAGAGCTGGAGGCAGCATTGTGAGGTCACTTGTGCCTCTGTGCCTTGGCGGGCAGTGCTAGGGTGTTGGCTGCTGGTGGTGGTGGTTGTGAGGTCACTTGTGAGACAGTGTGTGCTAGGCCAGTGCTGGTTGCCTGGCTGCTCTTGGCAGCTGTGAGGTGAGTGCTGCGTGAGGCCCTGGCAGGCATGTGTGAGTGTGGGAAGGTGCTGTTTGTCCTTGGGAGGTGCCTTTTGGTGTGGCCATTGGTGCTGTGGCTGGTGCCTTGTGGCCCAGGGTGTGCGAGGCCAGAGCTGGAGGCAGCATTGGGAGGTCACTTGTGCCTCTGTGCCTTGGCGGGCAGTGCTAGGGTGTTGGCTGCTGGTGGTGGTGGTTGTGAGGTGACTTGTGAAGCAGTGCGTGCTAGGCCAGTGCTGGTTGCCTGGCTGCTCTTGGCAGCTGTGAGGTGAGTGCTGCGTGAGGCCGTGGCAGGCATGTGTGAGTGTGGGAAGGTGCTGTTTGTGCTTGGGAGGTGCCTTTTGGTGTGGCCATTGGTGCTGTGGCTGGTGCCTTGTGGCCCAGGGTGTGCGAGGCCAGAGCTGGAGGCAGCATTGTGAGGTCACTTGTGCCTCTGTGCCTTGGCGGGCAGTGCTAGGGTGTTGGCTGCTGGTGGTGGTGGTTGTGAGGTCACTTGTGAGGCAGTGTGTGCTAGGCCAGTGCTGGTTGCCTGGCTGCTCTTGGCAGCTGTGAGGTGAGTGCTGCGTGAGGCCGTCGCAGGCATGTGTGAGTGTGGGAAGGTGCTGTTTGTCCTTGGGAGGTGCCTTTTGATGTGGCCATTGGTGCTGTGGCTGGTGCCTTGTGGCCCAGGGTGTGCGAGGCCAGAGCTAGAGGCAGCATTGGGAGGTCACTTGTGCCTCTGTGCCTTGGCGGGCAGTGCTAGGGTGTTGGCTGCTGGTGGTGGTGGTTGTGAGGTCACTTGTGAGGCAGTGCGTTCTAGGCCAGTGCTGGTTGCCTGACTGCTCTTGGCAGCTGTGAGGTGAGTGCTGCGTGAGGCCCTGGCAGGCATGTGTGAGTGTGGGAAGGTGCTGTTTGTCCTTGGGAGGTGCCTTTTGGTGTGGGCATTGGTGCTGTGACTGGTGCCTTGTGGCCCAGGGTGTGCGAGGCCAGAGCTGGAGGCAGCATTGGGAGGTCACTTGTGCCTCTGTGCCTTGGCGGGCAGTGCTAGGGTGTTGGCTGCTGGTGGTGGTGGTTGTGAGGTGACTTGTCAAGCAGTGCGTGCTAGGCCAGTGCTGGTTGCCTGGCTGCTCTTGGAAGCTGTGAGGTGAGTGCTGTGTGAGGCCGTCGCAGGCATGTGTGAGTGTGGGAAGGTGCTGTTTGTGCTTGGGAGGTGCCTTTTGGTGTGGCCATTGGTGCTGTGGCTGGTGCCTTGTGGCCCAGGGTGTGTGAGGCCAGAGCTGGAGGCAGCATTGGGAGGTCACTTGTGCCTCTGTGCCTTGGCGGGCAGTGCTAGGGTGTTGGCTGCTGGTGGTGGTGGTGGTGAGGTCACTTGTGAGGCAGTGCGTGCTAGGCCAGTGCTGGTTGCCTGGCTGCTCTTGGCAGCTGTGAGGTGAGTGCTGCGTGAGGCCATGGCAGGCATGTGTGAGTGTGGGAAGGTGCTGTTTGTCCTTGGGAGGTGCCTTTTGGTGTGGCCATTGGTGCTGTGGCTGGTGCCTTGTGGCCCAGGGTGTGCGAGGGTGGAGCTGGAGGCAGCATTGGGAGGTCACTTGTGCCTCTGTGCCTTGGCGGGCAGTGCTAGGGTGTTGGCTGCTGGTGGTGGTGGTGGTGAGGTCACTTGTGAAGCAGTACGTGCTAGGCCAGTGCTGGTTGCCTGGCTGCTCTTGGCAGCTGTGAGGTGAGTGCTGCGTGAGGCCGTCGCAGGCATGTGTGAGTGTGGGAAGGTGCTGTTTGTCCTTGGGAGGTGCCTTTTGGTGTGGCCATTGGTGCTGTGGCTGGTGCCTTGTGGCCCAGGGTGTGTGAGGCCAGAGCTGGAGGCAGCATTGGGAGGTCACTTGTGCCTCTGTGCCTTGGCGGGCAGTGCTAGGGTGTTGGCTGCTGGTGGTGGTGGTTGTGAGGTCACTTGTGAAGCAGTGCGTGCTAGGCCAGTGCTGGTTGCCTGGCTGCTCTTGGCAGCTGTGAGGTGAGTGCTGCGTGAGGCCGTGGCAGGCATGTGTGAGTGTGGGAAGGTGCTGTTTGTCCTTGGGAGGTGCCTTTTGGTGTGGCCATTGGTGCTGTGGCTGGTGCCTTGTGGCCCAGGGTGTGCGAGGCCAGAGCTGGAGGCAGCATTGTGAGGTCACTTGTGCCTCTGTGCCTTGGCGGGCAGTGCTAGGGTGTTGGCTGCTGGTGGTGGTGGTTGTGAGGTCACTTGTGAAGCAGTGCGTGCTAGGACAGTGCTGGTTGCCTGGCTGCTCTTGGCAGCTGTGAGGTGAGTGCTGCGTGAGGCCCTGGCAGGCATGTGTGAGTGTGGGAAGGTGCTGTTTGTGCTTGGGAGGTGCCTTTTGGTGTGGCCATTGGTGCTGTGGCTGGTGCCTTGTGGCCCAGTGTGTGCGAGGCCAGAGCTGGAGGCAGCATTGTGAGGTCACTTGTGCCTCTGTGCCTTGGCGGGCAGTGCTAGGGTGTTGGCTGTTGGTGGTGGTGGTTGTGAGGTCACTTGTGAAGCAGTACGTGCTAGGCCAGTGCTGGTTGCCTGGCTGCTCTTGGCAGCTGTGAGGTGAGTGCTGCGTGATGCCGTCGCAGGCATGTGTGAGTGTGGGAAGGTGCTGTTTGCCCTGGGAGGTGCCTTTTGGTGTGGCCATTGGTGCTGTGGCTGGTGCCTTGTGGCCCAGGGTGTGCGAGGGTGGAGCTGGAGGCAGCATTGTGAGGTCACTTGTGCCTCTGTGCCTTGTCGGGCAGTGCTAGGGTGTTGGCTGCTGGTGGTGGTGGTGGTGAGGTGACTTGTGAGGCAGTGCGTGCTAGGCCAGTGCTGGTTGCCTGGCTGCTCTTGGCAGCTGTGAGGTGAGTGCTGCGTGAGGCTCTTGCAGGCATGTGTCAGTGTGGGAAGGTGCTGTTTGCCCTGGGAGGTGCCTTTTGGTGTGGCCATTGGTGCTGTGGCTGGTGCCTTGTGGCCCAGGGTGTGCGAGGCCAGAGCTGGAGGCAGCATTGTGAGGTCACTTGTGCCTCTGTGCCTTGGCGGGCAGTGCTAGGGTGTTGGCTGCTGGTGGTGGTGGTTGTGAGGTGACTTGTGAAGCAGTGCGTGCTAGGCCAGTGCTGGTTGCCTGGCTGCTCTTGGCAGCTGTGAGGTGAGTGCTGCGTGAGGCCGTGGCAGGCATGTGTGAGTGTGGGAAGGTGCTGTTTGTGCTTGGGAGGTGCCTTTTGGTGTGGCCATTGGTGCTGTGGCTGGTGCCTTGTGGCCCAGGGTGTGCGAGGCCAGAGCTGGAGGTAGCATTGGGAGGTCACTTGTGCCTCTGTGCCTTGGCGGGCAGTGCTACGGTGTTGGCTGCTGGTAGTGGTGGTTGTGAGGTCACTTGTGAGGCAGTGCGTGCTAGGCCAGTGCTGGTTGCCTGGCTGCTCTTGGCAGCTGTGAGGTGAGTGCTGCGTGAGGCTCTTGCAGGCATGTGTGAGTGTGGGAAGGTGCCGTTTGCCCTGGGAGGTGCCTTTTGGTGTGGCCATTGGTGCTGTGGCTGGTGCCTTGTGGCCCAGGGTGTGCGAGGCCAGAGCTGGAGGCAGCATTGTGAGGTCACTTGTGCCTGTGTGCCTTGGCGGGCAGTGCTAGGGTGTTGGCTGCTGGTGGTGGTGGTGGTGAGGTCACTTGTGAGGCAGTGCGTGCTAGGCCAGTGCTGGTTGCCTCGCTGCTCTTGGCAGCTGTGAGGTGAGTGCTGCGTGAGGCTCTTGCAGGCATGTGTGAGTGTGGGAAGGTGCTGTTTGTCCTTGGGAGGTGCCTTTTGGTGTGGCCATTGGTGCTGTGGCTGGTGCCTTATGGCGCAGGGTGTGTGAGGCCAGAGCTGGAGGCAGCATTGTGAGGTCACTTGTGCCTCTGTGCCTTGGCGGGCAGTGCTAGGGTGTTGGCTGCTGGTGGTGGTGGTTGTGAGGTTACTTGTGAAGCAGTGCGTGCTAGGCCAGTGCTGGTTGCCTGGCTGCTCTTGGAAGCTGTGAGGTGAGTGCTGCGTGAGGCCCTGGCAGGCATGTGTGAGTGTGGGAAGGTGCTGTTTGTCCTTGGGAGGTGCCTTTTGGTGTGGCCATTGGTGCTGTGGCTGGTGCCTTGTGGCCCAGGGTGTGCGAGGGCGGAGCTGGAGGCAGCATTGGGAGGTCACTTGTGCCTCTGTGCCTTGGCGGGCAGTGCTAGGGTGTTGGCTGCTGGTGGTGGTGGTGGTGAGGTCACTTGTGAGGCAGTGCGTGCTAGGCCAGTGCTGGTTGCCTGGCTGCTCTTGGCAGCTGTGAGGTGAGTGCTGCGTGAGGCCGTCGCAGGCATGTGTGAGTGTGGGAAGGTGCTGTTTGTGCTTGGGAGGTGCCTTTTGGTGTGGCCATTGGTGCTGTGGCTGGTGCCTTGTGTCCCAGGGTGTGCGAGGCCAGAGCTGGAGGCAGCATTGGGAGGTCACTTGTGCCTCTGTGCCTTGGCGGGCAGTGTTAGGGTGTTGGCTGCTGGTGGTGGTGGTTGTGAGGTCACTTGTGAGGCAGTGTGTGCTAGGCCAGTGCTGGTTGCCTGGCTGCTCTTGGCAGCTGTGAGGTGAGTGCTGCGTGAGGCCCTGGCAGGCATGTGTGAGTGTGGGAAGGTGCTGTTTGTCCTTGGGAGGTGCCTTTTGGTGTGGCCATTGGTGCTGTGGCTAGTGCCTTGTGGCCCAGGGTGTGTGAGGCCAGAGCTGGAGGCAGCATTGGGAGGTCACTTGTGCCTCTGTGCCTTGGCGGGCAGTGCTAGGGTGTTGGCTGCTGGTGGTGGTGGTGGTGAGGTCACTTGTGAGGCAGTGCGTGCTAGGCCAGTGCTGGTTGCCTGGCTGCTCTTGGCAGCTGTGAGGTGAGTGCTGCGTGAGGCCGTCGCAGGCATGTGTGAGTGTGGGAAGGTGCTGTTTGTAATTGGGAGGTGCCTTTTGGTGTGGCCATTGGTGCTGTGGCTGGTGCCTTGTGGCCCAGGGTGTGCGAGGCCAGAGCTGGAGGCAGCATTGTGAGGTCACTTGTGCCTCTGTGCCTTGGCGGGCAGTGCTAGGGTGTTGGCTGCTGGTGTTGGTGGTTGTGAGGTCACTTGTGAGGCAGTGCGTGCTAGGCCAGTGCTGGTTGCCTGGCTGCTCTTGCAGCTGTGAGGTGAGTGCTGCGTGAGGCCGTCGCAGGCATGTGTGAGTGTGGGAAGGTGCTGTTTGTCCTTGGGAGGTGCCTTTTGGTGTGGCCATTGGTGCTGTGGCTGGTGCCTTGTGTCCCAGGGTGTGCGAGGCCAGAGCTGGAGGCAGCATTGTGAGGTCACTTGTGCCTCTGTGCCTTGTCGGGCAGTGCTAGGGTGTTGGCTGCTGGTGGTGGTGGTTGTGAGGTCACTTGTGAGGCAGTGCGTGCTAGGCCAGTGCTGGTTGCCTGGCTGCTCTTGGCAGCTGTGAGGTGAGTGCTGCGTGAGGCCCTGGCAGGCATGTGTGAGTGTGGGAAGGTGCTGTTTGTCCTTGGGAGGTGCCTTTTGGTGTGGCCATTGGTGCTGTGGCTGGTGCCTTGTGGCCCAGGGTGTGCGAGGGTGGAGCTGGAGGCAGCATTGTGAGGTCACTTGTGCCTCTGTGCCTTGGCGGGCAGTGCTAGGGTGTTGGCTGCTGGTGGTGGTGGTGGTGAGGTCACTTGTGAAGCAGTGTGTGCTAGGCCAGTGCTGGTTGCCTGGCTGCTCTTGGCAGCTGTGAGGTGAGTGCTGCGTGAGGCCGTCGCAGGCATGTGTGAGTGTGGGAAGGTGCTGTTTGTCCTTGGGAGGTGCCTTTTGGTGTGGCCATTGGTGCTGTGGCTGGTGCCTTGTGGCCCAGGGTGTGCGAGGCCAGAGCTGGAGGCAGCATTGTGAGGTCACTTGTGCCTCTGTGCCTTGGCGGGCAGTGCTAGGGTGTTGGCTGCTGGTGGTGGTGGTTGTGAGGTCACTTGTGAAGCAGTGCGTGCTAGGCCAGTGCTGGTTGCCTGGCTGCTCTTGGCAGCTGTGAGGTGAGCGCTGCGTGAGGCCGTGGCAGGCATGTGTGAGTGTGGGAAGGTGCTGTTTGTCCTTGGGAGGTGCCTTTTGGTGTGGCCATTGGTGCTGTGGCTGGTGCCTTGTGGCCCAGGGTGTGCGAGGCCAGAGCTGGAGGCAGCATTGTGAGGTCACTTGTGCCTCTGTGCCTTGTCGGGCAGTGCTAGGGTGTTGGCTGCTGGTGGTGGTGGTTGTGAGGTCACTTGTGAAGCAGTGCGTGCTAGGCCAGTGCTGGTTGCCTGGCTGCTCTTGGCAGCTGTGAGGTGAGTGCTGCGTGAGGCCCTGGCAGGCATGTGTGAGTGTGGGAAGGTGCTGTTTGCCCTGGGAGGTGCCTTTTGGTGTGGCCATTGGTGCTGTGGCTGGTGCCTTGTGGCCCAGGGTGTGCAAGGCTAGTGCTGGAGGCAGCATTGTGAGGTCACTTGTGCCTCTGTGCCTTGTCGGGCAGTGCTAGGGTGTTGGCTGCTGGTGGTGGTGGTGGTGAGGTGACTTGTGAAGCAGTGCGTGCTAGGCCAGTGCTGGTTGCCTGGCTGCTCTTGGCAGCTGTGAGGTGAGTGCTGCGTGAGGCCCTGGCAGGCATGTGTCAGTGTGGGAAGGTGCTGTTTGCCCTGGGAGGTGCCTTTTGGTGTGGCCATTGGTGCTGTGGCTGGTGCCTTGTGGCCCAGGGTGTGTGAGGCCAGAGCTGGAGGCAGCATTGGGAGGTCACTTGTGCCTCTGTGCCTTGTCGGGCAGTGCTAGGGTGTTGGCTGCTGGTGGTGGTGGTGGTGAGGTGACTTGTGAAGCAGTGCGTGCTAGGCCAGTGCTGGTTGCCTGGCTGCTCTTGGCAGCTGTGAGGTGAGTGCTGCGTGAGGCCGTCGCAGGCATGTGTGAGTGTGGGAAGGTGCTGTTTGTAATTGGGAGGTGCCTTTTGGTGTGGCCATTGGTGCTGTGGCTGGTGCCTTGTGGCCCAGGGTGTGCGAGGCCAGAGCTGGAGGCAGCATTGTGAGGTCACTTGTGCCTCTGTGCCTTGGCGGGCAGTGCTAGGGTGTTGGCTGCTGGTGGTGGTGGTTGTGAGGTCACTTGTGAAGCAGTGCGTGCTAGGCCAGTGCTGGTTGCCTGGCTGCTCTTGGCAGCTGTGAGGTGAGTGCTGCGTGAGGCCGTGGCAGGCATGTGTGAGTGTGGGAAGGTGCTGTTTGTCCTTGGGAGGTGCCTTTTGGTGTGGGCATTGGTGCTGTGGCTGGTGCCTTGTGGCCCAGGGTGTGCAAGGCCAGAGCTGGAGGCAGCATTGTGAGGTCACTTGTGCCTCTGTGCCTTGGCGGGCAGTGCTAGGGTGTTGGCTGCTGGTGGTGGTGGTTGTGAGGTGACTTGTGAAGCAGTGCGTGCTAGGCCAGTGCTGGTTGCCTGGCTGCTCTTGGCAGCTGTGAGATGAGTGCTGCGTGAGGCTCTTGCAGGCATGTGAGTGTGGGAAGGTGCTGTTTGTCCTTGGGAGGTGCCTTTTGGTGTGGCCATTGGTGCTGTGGCTGGTGCCTTGTGGCCCAGGGTGTGCGAGGCCAGAGCTGGAGGCAGCATTGTGAGGTCACTTGTGCCTCTGTGCCTTGGCGGGCAGTGCTAGGGTGTTGGCTGCTGGTGGTGGTGGTTGTGAGGTGACTTGTGAAGCAGTGCGTGCTAGGCCAGTGCTGGTTGCCTGGCTGCTCTTGGCAGCTGTGAGGTGAGTGCTGCGTGAGGCCGTCGCAGGCATGTGTGAGTGTGGGAAGGTGCTGTTTGTGCTTGGGAGGTGCCTTTTGGTGTGGCCATTGGTGCTGTGGCTGGTGCCTTGTGGCCCAGGGTGTGCGAGGCCAGAGCTGGAGGCAGCATTGGGAGGTCACTTGTGCCTCTGTGCCTTGGCGGGCAGTGCTAGGGTGTTGGCTGCTGGTGGTGGTGGTGGTGAGGTCACTTGTGAGGCAGTGCGTGCTAGGCCAGTGCTGGTTGCCTGGCTGCTCTTGGCAGCTGTGAGGTGAGTGCTGCGTGAGGCCGTCGCAGGCATGTGTGAGTGTGGGAAGGTGCTGTTTGTCCTTGGGAGGTGCCTTTTGGTGTGGCCATTGGTGCTGTGGCTGGTGCCTTGTGTCCCAGGGTGTGCGAGGCCAGAGCTGGAGGCAGCATTGTGAGGTCACTTGTGCCTCTGTGCCTTGTCGGGCAGTGCTAGGGTGTTGGCTGCTGGTGGTGGTGGTTGTGAGGTCACTTGTGAGGCAGTGCGTGCTAGGCCAGTGCTGGTTGCCTGGCTGCTCTTGGCAGCTGTGAGGTGAGTGCTGCGTGAGGCCCTGGCAGGCATGTGTGAGTGTGGGAAGGTGCTGTTTGTCCTTGGGAGGTGCCTTTTGGTGTGGCCATTGGTGCTGTGGCTGGTGCCTTGTGGCCCAGGGTGTGCGAGGGTGGAGCTGGAGGCAGCATTGTGAGGTCACTTGTGCCTCTGTGCCTTGGCGGGCAGTGCTAGGGTGTTGGCTGCTGGTGGTGGTGGTGGTGAGGTCACTTGTGAAGCAGTGTGTGCTAGGCCAGTGCTGGTTGCCTGGCTGCTCTTGGCAGCTGTGAGGTGAGTGCTGCGTGAGGCCGTCGCAGGCATGTGTGAGTGTGGGAAGGTGCTGTTTGTCCTTGGGAGGTGCCTTTTGGTGTGGCCATTGGTGCTGTGGCTGGTGCCTTGTGGCCCAGGGTGTGCGAGGCCAGAGCTGGAGGCAGCATTGTGAGGTCACTTGTGCCTCTGTGCCTTGGCGGGCAGTGCTAGGGTGTTGGCTGCTGGTGGTGGTGGTTGTGAGGTCACTTGTGAAGCAGTGCGTGCTAGGCCAGTGCTGGTTGCCTGGCTGCTCTTGGCAGCTGTGAGGTGAGCGCTGCGTGAGGCCGTGGCAGGCATGTGTGAGTGTGGGAAGGTGCTGTTTGTCCTTGGGAGGTGCCTTTTGGTGTGGCCATTGGTGCTGTGGCTGGTGCCTTGTGGCCCAGGGTGTGCGAGGCCAGAGCTGGAGGCAGCATTGTGAGGTCACTTGTGCCTCTGTGCCTTGTCGGGCAGTGCTAGGGTGTTGGCTGCTGGTGGTGGTGGTTGTGAGGTCACTTGTGAAGCAGTGCGTGCTAGGCCAGTGCTGGTTGCCTGGCTGCTCTTGGCAGCTGTGAGGTGAGTGCTGCGTGAGGCCCTGGCAGGCATGTGTGAGTGTGGGAAGGTGCTGTTTGCCCTGGGAGGTGCCTTTTGGTGTGGCCATTGGTGCTGTGGCTGGTGCCTTGTGGCCCAGGGTGTGCAAGGCTAGTGCTGGAGGCAGCATTGTGAGGTCACTTGTGCCTCTGTGCCTTGTCGGGCAGTGCTAGGGTGTTGGCTGCTGGTGGTGGTGGTGGTGAGGTGACTTGTGAAGCAGTGCGTGCTAGGCCAGTGCTGGTTGCCTGGCTGCTCTTGGCAGCTGTGAGGTGAGTGCTGCGTGAGGCCCTGGCAGGCATGTGTCAGTGTGGGAAGGTGCTGTTTGCCCTGGGAGGTGCCTTTTGGTGTGGCCATTGGTGCTGTGGCTGGTGCCTTGTGGCCCAGGGTGTGTGAGGCCAGAGCTGGAGGCAGCATTGGGAGGTCACTTGTGCCTCTGTGCCTTGTCGGGCAGTGCTAGGGTGTTGGCTGCTGGTGGTGGTGGTGGTGAGGTGACTTGTGAAGCAGTGCGTGCTAGGCCAGTGCTGGTTGCCTGGCTGCTCTTGGCAGCTGTGAGGTGAGTGCTGCGTGAGGCCGTCGCAGGCATGTGTGAGTGTGGGAAGGTGCTGTTTGTAATTGGGAGGTGCCTTTTGGTGTGGCCATTGGTGCTGTGGCTGGTGCCTTGTGGCCCAGGGTGTGCGAGGCCAGAGCTGGAGGCAGCATTGTGAGGTCACTTGTGCCTCTGTGCCTTGGCGGGCAGTGCTAGGGTGTTGGCTGCTGGTGGTGGTGGTTGTGAGGTCACTTGTGAAGCAGTGCGTGCTAGGCCAGTGCTGGTTGCCTGGCTGCTCTTGGCAGCTGTGAGGTGAGTGCTGCGTGAGGCCGTGGCAGGCATGTGTGAGTGTGGGAAGGTGCTGTTTGTCCTTGGGAGGTGCCTTTTGGTGTGGGCATTGGTGCTGTGGCTGGTGCCTTGTGGCCCAGGGTGTGCAAGGCCAGAGCTGGAGGCAGCATTGTGAGGTCACTTGTGCCTCTGTGCCTTGGCGGGCAGTGCTAGGGTGTTGGCTGCTGGTGGTGGTGGTTGTGAGGTGACTTGTGAAGCAGTGCGTGCTAGGCCAGTGCTGGTTGCCTGGCTGCTCTTGGCAGCTGTGAGATGAGTGCTGCGTGAGGCTCTTGCAGGCATGTGAGTGTGGGAAGGTGCTGTTTGTCCTTGGGAGGTGCCTTTTGGTGTGGCCATTGGTGCTGTGGCTGGTGCCTTGTGGCCCAGGGTGTGCGAGGCCAGAGCTGGAGGCAGCATTGTGAGGTCACTTGTGCCTCTGTGCCTTGGCGGGCAGTGCTAGGGTGTTGGCTGCTGGTGGTGGTGGTTGTGAGGTGACTTGTGAAGCAGTGCGTGCTAGGCCAGTGCTGGTTGCCTGGCTGCTCTTGGCAGCTGTGAGGTGAGTGCTGCGTGAGGCCGTCGCAGGCATGTGTGAGTGTGGGAAGGTGCTGTTTGTGCTTGGGAGGTGCCTTTTGGTGTGGCCATTGGTGCTGTGGCTGGTGCCTTGTGGCCCAGGGTGTGCGAGGCCAGAGCTGGAGGCAGCATTGTGAGGTCACTTGTGCCTCTGTGCCTTGGCGGGCAGTGCTAGGGTGTTGGCTGCTGGTGGTGGTGGTTGTGAGGTGACTTGTGAAGCAGTGCGTGCTAGGCCAGTGCTGGTTGCCTGGCTGCTCTTGGCAGCTGTGAGGTGAGTGCTGCGTGAGGCCGTCGCAGGCATGTGTGAGTGTGGGAAGGTGCTGTTTGTAATTGGGAGGTGCCTTTTGGTGTGGCCATTGGTGCTGTGGCTGGTGCCTTGTGGCCCAGGGTGTGCGAGGCCAGAGCTGGAGGCAGCATTGTGAGGTCACTTGTGCCTCTGTGCCTTGGCGGGCAGTGCTAGGGTGTTGGCTGCTGGTGGTGGTGGTTGTGAGGTCACTTGTGAAGCAGTGCGTGCTAGGCCAGTGCTGGTTGCCTGGCTGCTCTTGGCAGCTGTGAGGTGAGTGCTGCGTGAGGCCGTGGCAGGCATGTGTGAGTGTGGGAAGGTGCTGTTTGTCCTTGGGAGGTGCCTTTTGGTGTGGGCATTGGTGCTGTGGCTGGTGCCTTGTGGCCCAGGGTGTGCAAGGCCAGAGCTGGAGGCAGCATTGTGAGGTCACTTGTGCCTCTGTGCCTTGGCGGGCAGTGCTAGGGTGTTGGCTGCTGGTGGTGGTGGTTGTGAGGTGACTTGTGAAGCAGTGCGTGCTAGGCCAGTGCTGGTTGCCTGGCTGCTCTTGGCAGCTGTGAGATGAGTGCTGCGTGAGGCTCTTGCAGGCATGTGAGTGTGGGAAGGTGCTGTTTGTCCTTGGGAGGTGCCTTTTGGTGTGGCCATTGGTGCTGTGGCTGGTGCCTTGTGGCCCAGGGTGTGCGAGGCCAGAGCTGGAGGCAGCATTGTGAGGTCACTTGTGCCTCTGTGCCTTGGCGGGCAGTGCTAGGGTGTTGGCTGCTGGTGGTGGTGGTGGTGAGGTGACTTGTGAAGCAGTGCGTGCTAGGCCAGTGCTGGTTGCCTGGCTGCTCTTGGCAGCTGTGAGGTGAGTGCTGCGTGAGGTCGTGGCAGGCATGTGTGAGTGTGGGAGGGTGCTGTTTGTCCTTGGGAGGTGCCTTTCGGTGTGGGCATTGGTGCTGTGGCTGGTGCCTTGTGGCCCAGGGTGTGCGAGGCCAGAGCTGGAGGCAGCATTGTGAGGTCACTTGTGCCTCTGTGCCTTGGCAGGCAGTGCTAGGGTGTTGGCTGGTGGTGGTGGTGGTGGTGAGGTCACTTGTGAGAAAGTGCGTGCTAGGCCAGTGCTGGTTTCCTGGCTGCTCTTGGCAGCTGTGAGGTGAGTACTGCGTGAGGCCGTCGCAGGCATGTGTGAGTGTGGGAAGGTGCTGTTTGTGCTTGGGAGGTGCCTTTTGGTGTGGCCATTGGTGCTGTTGCTGGTGCCTTGTGGCCCAGGGTGTGCGAGGCCAGAGCTGGAGGCAGCATTGTGAGGTCACTTGTGCCTCTGTGCCTTGGCGGGCAGTGCTAGGGTGTTGGCTGCTGGTGGTGGTGGTGGTGAGGTCACTTGTGAGGCAGTGCGTGCTAGGCCAGTGCTGGTTGCCTGGCTGCTCTTGGCAGCTGTGAGGTGAGTGCTGTGTGAGGCCGTAGCAGTCATGTGTGAGTGTGGGAAGGTGCTGTTTGTCCTTGGGAGGTGCCTTTCGGTGTGGCCATTGGTGCTGTGGCTGGTGCCTTGTGGCCCAGGGTGTGCGAGGGTGGAGCTGGAGGCAGCATTGTGAGGTCACTTGTGCCTCTGTGCCTTGGCGGGCAGTGCTAGGGTGTTGGTTGCTGGTGGTGGTGGTTGTGAGGTCACTTGTGAAGCAGTGTGTGCTAGGCCAGTGCTGGTTGCCTGGCTGCTCTTGGCAGCTGTGAGGTGAGTGCTGCGTGAGGCCGTGGCAGGCATGTGTGAGTGTGGGAAGGTGCTGTTTGTCCTTGGGAGGTGCCTTTTGGTGTGGCCATTGGTGCTGTGGCTGGTGCCTTGTGGCCCAGGGTGTGCGAGGCCAGAGCTGGAGGCAGCATTGTGAGGTCACTTGTGCCTCTGTGCCTTGGCGGGCAGTGCTAGGGTGTTGGCTGCTGGTGGTGGTGGTTGTGAGGTGACTTGTGAAGCAGTGCGTGCTAGGCCAGTGCTGGTTGCCTGGCTGCTCTTGGCAGCTGTGAGGTGAGCGCTGCGTGAGGCCGTTGCAGGCATGTGTGAGTGTGGGAAGGTGCTGTTTGTGCTTGGGAGGTGCCTTTTGGTGTGGCCATTGGTGCTGTGGCTGGTGCCTTGTGGCCCAGGGTGTGCGAGGCCAGAGCTAGAGGCAGCATTGGGAGGTCACTTGTGCCTCTGTGCCTTGGCGGGCAGTGCTAGGGTGTTGGCTGCTGGTGGTGGTGGTTGTGAGGTCACTTGTGAGGCAGTGCGTTCTAGGCCAGTGCTGGTTGCCTGGCTGCTCTTGGCAGCTGTGAGGTGAGTGCTGCGTGAGGCTCTTGCAGGCATGTGTGAGTGTGGGAAGGTGCTGTTTGTCCTTGGGAGGTGCCTTTTGGTGTGGCCATTGGTGCTGTGACTGGTGCCTTGTGGCCCAGGGTGTGCGAGGCCAGAGCTGGAGGCAGCATTGGGAGGTCACTTGTGCCTCTGTGCCTTGTCGGGCAGTGCTAGGGTGTTGGCTGCTGGTGGTAGTGGTTGTGAGGTGACTTGTGAAGCAGTGCGTGCTAGGCCAGTGCTGGTTGCCTGGCTGCTCTTGGAAGCTGTGAGGTGAGTGCTGTGTGAGGCCGTCGCAGGCATGTGTGAGTGTGGGAAGGTGCTGTTTGTCCTTGGGAGGTGCCTTTTGGTGTGGCCATTGGTGCTGTGGCTGGTGCCTTGTGGCCCAGAGTGTGTGAGGCCAGAGCTGGAGGCAGCATTGGGAGGTCACTTGTGCCTCTGTGCCTTGGCGGGCAGTGCTAGGGTGTTGGCTGCTGGTGGTGGTGGTGGTGAGGTCACTTGTGAGGCAGTGCGTGCTAGGCCAGTGCTGGTTGCCTGGCTGCTCTTGGCAGCTGTGAGGTGAGTGCTGCGTGAGGCCATGGCAGGCATGTGTGAGTGTGGGAAGGTGCTGTTTGTCCTTGGGAGGTGCCTTTTGGTGTGGCCATTGGTGCTGTGGCTGGTGCCTTGTGGCCCAGGGTGTGCGAGGGTGGAGCTGGAGGCAGCATTGTGAGGTCACTTGTGCCTCTGTGCCTTGGCGGGCAGTGCTAGGGTGTTGGCTGCTGGTGGTGGTGGTGGTGAGGTCACTTGTGAGGCAGTGTGTGCTAGGCCAGTGCTGGTTGCCTGGCTGCTCTTGGCAGCTGTGAGGTGAGTGCTGCGTGAGGCTGTCGCAGGCATGTGTGAGTGTGGGAAGGTGCTGTTTGTCCTTGGGAGGTGCCTTTTGGTGTGGCCATTGGTGCTGTGGCTGGTGCCTTGTGGCCCAGGGTGTGTGAGGCCAGAGCTGGAGGCAGCATTGTGAGGTCACTTGTGCCTCTGTGCCTTGGCGGGCAGTGCTAGGGTGTTGGCTGCTGGTGGTGGTGGTTGTGAGGTCACTTGTGAAGCAGTGCGTGCTAGGCCAGTGCTGGTTGCCTGGCTGCTCTTGGCAGCTGTGAGGTGAGCGCTGCGTGAGGCCGTCGCAGGCATGTGTCAGTGTGGGAAGGTGCTGTTTGTCCTTGGGAGGTGCCTTTTGGTGTGGCCATTGGTGCTGTGGCTGGTGCCTTGTGGCCCAGGGTGTGCGAGGCCAGAGCTGGAGGCAGCATTGTGAGGTCACTTGTGCCTCTGTGCCTTGGCGGGCAGTGCTAGGGTGTTGGCTGCTGGTGGTGGTGGTTGTGAGGTCACTTGTGAAGCAGTGCGTGCTAGGCCAGTGCTGGTTGCCTGGCTGCTCTTGGCAGCTGTGAGGTGAGTGCTGCGTGAGGCCCTGGCAGGCATGTGTGAGTGTGGGAAGGTGCTGTTTGCCCTGGGAGGTGCCTTTTGGTGTGGCCATTGGTGCTGTGGCTGGTGCCTTGTGGCCCAGGGTGTGCGAGGCCAGAGCTGGAGGCAGCATTGTGAGGTCACTTGTGCCTCTGTGCCTTGTCGGGCAGTGCTAGGGTGTTGGCTGCTGGTGGTGGTGGTGGTGAGGTGACTTGTGAAGCAGTGCGTGCTAGGCCAGTGCTGGTTGCCTGGCTGCTCTTGGCAGCTGTGAGGTGAGTGCTGCGTGAGGCCCTGGCAGGCATGTGTCAGTGTGGGAAGGTGCTGTTTGCCCTGGGAGGTGCCTTTTGGTGTGGCCATTGGTGCTGTGGCTGGTGCCTTGTGGCCCAGGGTGTGCGAGGCCAGAGCTGGAGGCAGCATTGTGAGGTCACTTGTGCCTCTGTGCCTTGGCGGGCAGTGCTAGGGTGTTGGCTGCTGGTGGTGGTGGTTGTGAGGTGACTTGTGAAGCAGTGCGTGCTAGGCCAGTGCTGGTTGCCTGGCTGCTCTTGGCAGCTGTGAGGTGAGTGCTGCGTGAGGCCGTGGCAGGCATGTGTGAGTGTGGGAAGGTGCTGTTTGTCCTTGGGAGGTGCCTTTTGGTGTGGCCATTGGTGCTGTGGCTGGTGCCTTGTGGCCCAGGGTGTGCGAGGCCAGAGCTGGAGGTAGCATTGGGAGGTCACTTGTGCCTCTGTGCCTTGGCGGGCAGTGCTACGGTGTTGGCTGCTGGTAGTGGTGGTTGTGAGGTCACTTGTGAGGCAGTGCGTGCTAGGCCAGTGCTGGTTGCCTGGCTGCTCTTGGCAGCTGTGAGGTGAGTGCTGCGTGAGGCTCTTGCAGGCATGTGTGAGTGTGGGAAGGTGCCGTTTGCCCTGGGAGGTGCCTTTTGGTGTGGCCATTGGTGCTGTGGCTGGTGCCTTGTGGCCCAGGGTGTGCGAGGCCAGAGCTGGAGGCAGCATTGTGAGGTCACTTGTGCCTCTGTGCCTTGGCGGGCAGTGCTAGGGTGTTGGCTGCTGGTGGTGGTGGTTGTGAGGTGACTTGTGAAGCAGTGCGTGCTAGGCCAGTGCTGGTTGCCTGGCTGCTCTTGGCAGCTGTGAGGTGAGTGCTGCGTGAGGCCGTCGCAGGCATGTGTGAGTGTGGGAAGGTGCTGTTTGTAATTGGGAGGTGCCTTTTGGTGTGGCCATTGGTGCTGTGGCTGGTGCCTTGTGGCCCAGGGTGTGCGAGGGTGGAGCTGGAGGCAGCATTGTGAGGTCACTTGTGCCTGTGTGCCTTGGCGGGCAGTGCTAGGGTGTTGGCTGCTGGTGGTGGTGGTGGTGAGGTCACTTGTGAGGCAGTGCGTGCTAGGCCAGTGCTGGTTGCCTCGCTGCTCTTGGCAGCTGTGAGGTGAGTGCTGCGTGAGGCTCTTGCAGGCATGTGTGAGTGTGGGAAGGTGCTGTTTGCCCTGGGAGGTGCCTTTTGGTGTGGCCATTGGTGCTGTGGCTGGTGCCTTGTGGCCCAGGGTGTGCGAGGCCAGAGCTGGAGGCAGCATTGTGAGGTCACTTGTGCCTCTGTGCCTTGGCGGGCAGTGCTAGGGTGTTGGCTGCTGGTGGTGGTGGTGGTGAGGTCACTTGTGAAGCAGTGCGTGCTAGGCCAGTGCTGGTTGCCTGGCTGCTCTTGGCAGCTGTGAGGTGAGCGCTGCGTGAGGCCGTTGCAGGCATGTGTGAGTGTGGGAAGGTGCTGTTTGTGCTTGGGAGGTGCCTTTTGGTGTGGCCATTGGTGCTGTGGCTGGTGCCTTGTGGCCCAGGGTGTGCGAGGCCAGAGCTAGAGGCAGCATTGGGAGGTCACTTGTGCCTCTGTGCCTTGGCGGGCAGTGCTAGGGTGTTGGCTGCTGGTGGTGGTGGTTGTGAGGTCACTTGTGAGGCAGTGCGTTCTAGGCCAGTGCTGGTTGCCTGGCTGCTCTTGGCAGCTGTGAGGTGAGTGCTGCGTGAGGCTCTTGCAGGCATGTGTGAGTGTGGGAAGGTGCTGTTTGTCCTTGGGAGGTGCCTTTTGGTGTGGCCATTGGTGCTGTGACTGGTGCCTTGTGGCCCAGGGTGTGCGAGGCCAGAGCTGGAGGCAGCATTGGGAGGTCACTTGTGCCTCTGTGCCTTGTCGGGCAGTGCTAGGGTGTTGGCTGCTGGTGGTGGTGGTTGTGAGGTGACTTGTGAAGCAGTGCGTGCTAGGCCAGTGCTGGTTGCCTGGCTGCTCTTGGAAGCTGTGAGGTGAGTGCTGTGTGAGGCCGTCGCAGGCATGTGTGAGTGTGGGAAGGTGCTGTTTGTCCTTGGGAGGTGCCTTTTGGTGTGGCCATTGGTACTGTGGCTGGTGCCTTGTGGCCCAGGGTGTGTGAGGCCAGAGCTGGAGGCAGCATTGGGAGGTCACTTGTGCCTCTGTGCCTTGGCGGGCAGTGCTAGGGTGTTGGCTGCTGGTGGTGGTGGTGGTGAGGTCACTTGTGAGGCAGTGCGTGCTAGGCCAGTGCTGGTTGCCTGGCTGCTCTTGGCAGCTGTGAGGTGAGTGCTGCGTGAGGCCATGGCAGGCATGTGTGAGTGTGGGAAGGTGCTGTTTGTCCTTGGGAGGTGCCTTTTGGTGTGGCCATTGGTGCTGTGGCTGGTGCCTTGTGGCCCAGGGTGTGCGAGGGTGGAGCTGGAGGCAGCATTGGGAGGTCACTTGTGCCTCTGTGCCTTGGCGGGCAGTGCTAGGGTGTTGGCTGCTGGTGGTGGTGGTGGTGAGGTCACTTGTGAGGCAGTGTGTGCTAGGCCAGTGCTGGTTGCCTGGCTGCTCTTGGCAGCTGTGAGGTGAGTGCTGCGTGAGGCCGTCGCAGGCATGTGTCAGTGTGGGAAGGTGCTGTTTGTGCTTGGGAGGTGCCTTTTGGTGTGGCCATTGGTGCTGTGGCTGGTGCCTTGTGGCCCAGGGTGTGCGAGGCCAGAGCTGGAGGCAGCATTGTGAGGTCACTTGTGCCTCTGTGCCTTGTCGGGCAGTGCTAGGGTGTTGGCTGCTGGTGGTGGTGGTG
This sequence comes from Rhea pennata, assembly GCF_028389875.1. Taxonomy (NCBI): domain Eukaryota; kingdom Metazoa; phylum Chordata; class Aves; order Rheiformes; family Rheidae; genus Rhea; species Rhea pennata. Next base: position 12,915 of record NW_026907692.1, on the reverse strand, counting down.
GTGAGGTGACTTGTGAAGCAGTGCGTGCTAGGCCAGTGCTGGTTGCCTGGCTGCTCTTGGCAGCTGTGAGGTGAGTGCTGCGTGAGGCCCTGGCAGGCATGTGTCAGTGTGGGAAGGTGCTGTTTGCCCTGGGAGGTGCCTTTTGGTGTGGCCATTGGTGCTGTGGCTGCTGCCTTGTGGCCCAGGGTGTGCGAGGCCAGAGCTGGAGGCAGCATTGTGAGGTCACTTGTGCCTCTGTGCCTTGGCGGGCAGTGCTAGGGTGTTGGCTGCTGGTGGTGGTGGTTGTGAGGTGACTTGTGAAGCAGTGCGTGCTAGGCCAGTGCTGGTTGCCTGGCTGCTCTTGGCAGCTGTGAGGTGAGTGCTGCGTGAGGCCGTGGCAGGCATGTGTGAGTGTGGGAAGGTGCTGTTTGTCCTTGGGAGGTGCCTTTTGGTGTGGCCATTGGTGCTGTGGCTGGTGCCTTGTGGCCCAGGGTGTGCGAGGCCAGAGCTGGAGGTAGCATTGGGAGGTCACTTGTGCCTCTGTGCCTTGGCGGGCAGTGCTACGGTGTTGGCTGCTGGTAGTGGTGGTTGTGAGGTCACTTGTGAGGCAGTGCGTGCTAGGCCAGTGCTGGTTGCCTGGCTGCTCTTGGCAGCTGTGAGGTGAGTGCTGCGTGAGGCTCTTGCAGGCATGTGTGAGTGTGGGAAGGTGCCGTTTGCCCTGGGAGGTGCCTTTTGGTGTGGCCATTGGTGCTGTGGCTGGTGCCTTGTGGCCCAGGGTGTGCGAGGCCAGAGCTGGAGGCAGCATTGTGAGGTCACTTGTGCCTCTGTGCCTTGGCGGGCAGTGCTAGGGTGTTGGCTGCTGGTGGTGGTGGTTGTGAGGTGACTTGTGAAGCAGTGCGTGCTAGGCCAGTGCTGGTTGCCTGGCTGCTCTTGGCAGCTGTGAGGTGAGTGCTGCGTGAGGCCGTCGCAGGCATGTGTGAGTGTGGGAAGGTGCTGTTTGTAATTGGGAGGTGCCTTTTGGTGTGGCCATTGGTGCTGTGGCTGGTGCCTTGTGGCCCAGGGTGTGCGAGGCCAGAGCTGGAGGCAGCATTGTGAGGTCACTTGTGCCTGTGTGCCTTGGCGGGCAGTGCTAGGGTGTTGGCTGCTGGTGGTGGTGGTGGTGAGGTCACTTGTGAGGCAGTGCGTGCTAGGCCAGTGCTGGTTGCCTCGCTGCTCTTGGCAGCTGTGAGGTGAGCGCTGCGTGAGGCCGTGGCAGGCATGTGTGAGTGTGGGAAGGTGCTGTTTGTCCTTGGGAGGTGCCTTTTGGTGTGGCCATTGGTGCTGTGGCTGGTGCCTTGTGGCCCAGGGTGTGCGAGGCCAGAGCTGGAGGCAGCATTGTGATGTCACTTGTGCCTCTGTGCCTTGTCGGGCAGTGCTAGGGTGTTGGCTGCTGGTGGTGGTGGTTGTGAGGTCACTTGTGAAGCAGTGCATGCTAGGCCAGTGCTGGTTGCCTGGCTGCTCTTGGCAGCTGTGAGGTGAGTGCTGCGTGAGGCCCTGGCAGGCATGTGTGAGTGTGGGAAGGTGCTGTTTGCCCTGGGAGGTGCCTTTTGGTGTGGCCATTGGTGCTGTGGCTGGTGCCTTGTGGCCCAGGGTGTGCAAGGCTAGTGCTGGAGGCAGCATTGTGAGGTCACTTGTGCCTCTGTGCCTTGGCGGGCAGTGCTAGGGTGTTGGCTGCTGGTGGTGGTGGTGGTGAGGTGACTTGTGAAGCAGTGCGTGCTAGGCCAGTGCTGGTTGCCTGGCTGCTCTTGGCAGCTGTGAGGTGAGTGCTGCGTGAGGCCCTGGCAGGCATGTGTCAGTGTGGGAAGGTGCTGTTTGCCCTGGGAGGTGCCTTTTGGTGTGGCCATTGGTGCTGTGGCTGGTGCCTTGTGGCCCAGGGTGTGTGAGGCCAGAGCTGGAGGCAGCATTGGGAGGTCACTTGTGCCTCTGTGCCTTGGCGGGCAGTGCTAGGGTGTTGGCTGCTGGTGGTGGTGGTGGTGAGGTGACTTGTGAAGCAGTGCGTGCTAGGCCAGTGCTGGTTGCCTGGCTGCTCTTGGCAGCTGTGAGGTGAGTGCTGCGTGAGGCTCTTGCAGGCATGTGTGAGTGTGGGAAGGTGCTGTTTGCCCTGGGAGGTGCCTTTTGGTGTGGCCATTGGTGCTGTGGCTGGTGCCTTGTGGCCCAGGGTGTGCGAGGCCAGAGCTGGAGGCAGCATTGTGAGGTCACTTGTGCCTCTGTGCCTTGGCGGGCAGTGCTAGGGTGTTGGCTGCTGGTGGTGGTGGTTGTGAGGTGACTTGTGAAGCAGTGCGTGCTAGGCCAGTGCTGGTTGCCTGGCTGCTCTTGGCAGCTGTGAGGTGAGTGCTGCGTGAGGCCGTCGCAGGCATGTGTGAGTGTGGGAAGGTGCTGTTTGTAATTGGGAGGTGCCTTTTGGTGTGGCCATTGGTGCTGTGGCTGGTGCCTTGTGGCCCAGGGTGTGCGAGGCCAGAGCTGGAGGCAGCATTGTGATGTCACTTGTGCCTCTGTGCCTTGGCGGGCAGTGCTAGGGTGTTGGCTGCTGGTGGTGGTGGTTGTGAGGTCACTTGTGAAGCAGTGCGTGCTAGGCCAGTGCTGGTTGCCTGGCTGCTCTTGGCAGCTGTGAGGTGAGTGCTGCGTGAGGCCGTGGCAGGCATGTGTGAGTGTGGGAAGGTGCTGTTTGTCCTTGGGAGGTGCCTTTTGGTGTGGCCATTGGTGCTGTGGCTGGTGCCTTGTGGCCCAGGGTGTGCAAGGCCAGAGCTGGAGGCAGCATTGTGAGGTCACTTGTGCCTCTGTGCCTTGGCCGGCAGTGCTAGGGTGTTGGCTGCTGGTGGTGGTGGTTGTGAGGTGACTTGTGAAGCAGTGCGTGCTAGGCCAGTGCTGGTTGCCTGGCTGCTCTTGGCAGCTGTGAGATGAGTGCTGCGTGAGGCTCTTGCAGGCATGTGAGTGTGGGAAGGTGCTGTTTGTCCTTGGGAGGTGCCTTTTGGTGTGGCCATTGGTGCTGTGGCTGGTGCCTTGTGGCCCAGGGTGTGCGAGGCCCAGAGCTGGAGGCAGCATTGTGAGGTCACTTGTGCCTCTGTGCCTTGGCGGGCAGTGCTAGGGTGTTGGCTGCTGGTGGTGGTGGTGGTGAGGTGACTTGTGAAGCAGTGCGTGCTAGGCCAGTGCTGGTTGCCTGGCTGCTCTTGGCAGCTGTGAGGTGAGTACTGCGTGAGGCCGTCGCAGGCATGTGTGAGTGTGGGAAGGTGCTGTTTGTGCTTGGGAGGTGCCTTTTGGTGTGGCCATTGGTGCTGTTGCTGGTGCCTTGTGGCCCAGGGTGTGCGAGGCCAGAGCTGGAGGCAGCATTGTGAGGTCACTTGTGCCTCTGTGCCTTGGCGGGCAGTGCTAGGGTGTTGGCTGCTGGTGGTGGTGGTGGTGAGGTCACTTGTGAGGCAGTGCGTGCTAGGCCAGTGCTGGTTGCCTGGCTGCTCTTGGCAGCTGTGAGGTGAGTGCTGTGTGAGGCCGTAGCAGTCATGTGTGAGTGTGGGAAGGTGCTGTTTGTCCTTGGGAGGTGCCTTTCGGTGTGGGCATTGGTGCTGTGGCTGGTGCCTTGTGGCCCAGGGTGTGCGAGGGTGGAGCTGGAGGCAGCATTGTGAGGTCACTTGTGCCTCTGTGCCTTGGCGGGCAGTGCTAGGGTGTTGGTTGCTGGTGGTGGTGGTTGTGAGGTCACTTGTGAAGCAGTGTGTGCTTGGCCAGTGCTGGTTGCCTGGCTGCTCTTGGCAGCTGTGAGGTGAGTGCTGCGTGAGGCCGTGGCAGGCATGTGTGAGTGTGGGAAGGTGCTGTTTGTCCTTGGGAGGTGCCTTTTGGTGTGGCCATTGGTGCTGTGGCTGGTGCCTTGTGGCCCAGGGTGTGCGAGGCCAGAGCTGGAGGCAGCATTGTGAGGTCACTTGTGCCTCTGTGCCTTGGCGGGCAGTGCTAGGGTGTTGGCTGCTGGTGGTGGTGGTTGTGAGGTTCACTTGTGAAGCAGTGCGTGCTAGGCCAGTGCTGGTTGCCTGGCTGCTCTTGGCAGCTGTGAGGTGAGCGCTGCGTGAGGCCGTTGCAGGCATGTGTGAGTGTGGGAAGGTGCTGTTTGTGCTTGGGAGGTGCCTTTTGGTGTGGCCATTGGTGCTGTGGCTGGTGCCTTGTGGCCCAGGGTGTGCGAGGCCAGAGCTAGAGTCAGCATTGGGAGGTCACTTGTGCCTCTGTGCCTTGGCGGGCAGTGCTAGGGTGTTGGCTGCTGGTGGTGGTGGTTGTGAGGTCACTTGTGAGGCAGTGCGTTCTAGGCCAGTGCTGGTTGCCTGGCTGCTCTTGGCAGCTGTGAGGTGAGTGCTGCGTGAGGCTCTTGCAGGCATGTGTGAGTGTGGGAAGGTGCTGTTTGTCTTGGGAGGTGCCTTTTGGTGTGGCCATTGGTGCTGTGACTGGTGCCTTGTGGCCCAGGGTGTGCGAGGCCAGAGCTGGAGGCAGCATTGGGAGGTCACTTGTGCCTCTGTGCCTTGTCGGGCAGTGCTAGGGTGTTGGCTGGTGGTGGTGTGGTTGTGAGGTGACTTGTGAAGCAGTGCGTGCTAGGCCAGTGCTGGTTGCCTGGCTGCTCTTGGAAGCTGTGAGGTGAGTGCTGTGTGAGGCCGTCGCAGGCATGTGTGAGTGTGGGAAGGTGCTGTTTGTCCTTGGGAGGTGCCTTTTGGTGTGGCCATTGGTGCTGTGGCTGGTGCCTTGTGGCCCAGGGTGTGTGAGGCCAGAGCTGGAGGCAGCATTGTGAGGTCACTTGTGCCTCTGTGCCTTGGCGGGCAGTGCTAGGGTGTTGGCTGCTGGTGGTGGTGGTGGTGAGGTCACTTGTGAGGCAGTGCGTGCTAGGCCAGTGCTGGTTGCCTGGCTGCTCTTGGCAGCTGTGAGGTGAGTGCTGCGTGAGGCCCTGGCAGGCATGTGTGAGTGTGGGAAGGTGCTGTTTGTGCTTGGGAGGTGCCTTTTGGTGTGGCCATTGGTGCTGTGGCTGGTGCCTTGTGGCCCAGGGTGTGCGAGGGTGGAGCTGGAGGCAGCATTGTGAGGTCACTTGTGCCTCTGTGCCTTGGCGGGCAGTGCTAGGGTGTTGGCTGCTGGTGGTGGTGGTGGTGAGGTCACTTGTGAGGCAGTGTGTGCTAGGCCAGTGCTGGTTGCCTGGCTGCTCTTGGCAGCTGTGAGGTGAGTGCTGCGTGAGGCCGTCGCAGGCATGTGTGAGTGTGGGAAGGTGCTGTTTGTCCTTGGGAGGTGCCTTTTGGTGTGGCCATTGGTGCTGTGGCTGGTGCCTTGTGGCCCAGGGTGTGCGAGGCCAGAGCTGGAGGCAGCATTGTGAGGTCACTTGTGCCTCTGTGCCTTGTCGGGCAGTGCTAGGGTGTTGGCTGCTGGTGGTGGTGGTTGTGAGGTCACTTGTGAAGCAGTGCGTGCTAGGCCAGTGCTGGTTGCCTGGCTGCTCTTGGCAGCTGTGAGGTGAGTGCTGCGTGAGGCCCTGGCAGGCATGTGTGAGTGTGGGAAGGTGCTGTTTGCCCTGGGAGGTGCCTTTTGGTGTGGCCATTGGTGCTGTGGCTGGTGCCTTGTGGCCCAGGGTGTGCAAGGCTAGTGCTGGAGGCAGCATTGTGAGGTCACTTGTGCCTCTGTGCCTTGTCGGGCAGTGCTAGGGTGTTGGCTGCTGGTGGTGGTGGTGGTGAGGTGACTTGTGAAGCAGTGCGTGCTAGGCCAGTGCTGGTTGCCTGGCTGCTCTTGGCAGCTGTGAGGTGAGTGCTGCGTGAGGCCCTGGCAGGCATGTGTCAGTGTGGGAAGGTGCTGTTTGCCCTGGGAGGTGCCTTTTGGTGTGGCCATTGGTGCTGTGGCTGGTGCCTTGTGGCCCAGGGTGTGTGAGGCCAGAGCTGGAGGCAGCATTGGGAGGTCACTTGTGCCTCTGTGCCTTGGCGGGCAGTGCTAGGGTGTTGGCTGCTGGTGGTGGTGGTGGTGAGGTGACTTGTGAAGCAGTGCGTGCTAGGCCAGTGCTGGTTGCCTGGCTGCTCTTGGCAGCTGTGAGGTGAGTGCTGCGTGAGGCTCTTGCAGGCATGTGTGAGTGTGGGAAGGTGCTGTTTGCCCTGGGAGGTGCCTTTTGGTGTGGCCATTGGTGCTGTGGCTGGTGCCTTGTGGCCCAGGGTGTGCGAGGCCAGAGCTGGAGGCAGCATTGGGAGGTCACTTGTGCCTCTGTGCCTTGGCGGGCAGTGCTAGGGTGTTGGCTGCTGGTGGTGGTGGTTGTGAGGTGACTTGTGAAGCAGTGCGTGCTAGGCCAGTGCTGGTTGCCTGGCTGCTCTTGGCAGCTGTGAGGTGAGTGCTGCGTGAGGCCGTCGCAGGCATGTGTGAGTGTGGGAAGGTGCTGTTTGTAATTGGGAGGTGCCTTTTGGTGTGGCCATTGGTGCTGTGGCTGGTGCCTTGTGGCCCAGGGTGTGCGAGGCCAGAGCTGGAGGCAGCATTGTGAGGTCACTTGTGCCTGTGTGCCTTGGCGGGCAGTGCTAGGGTGTTGGCTGCTGGTGGTGGTGGTGGTGAGGTCACTTGTGAGGCAGTGCGTGCTAGGCCAGTGCTGGTTGCCTCGCTGCTCTTGGCAGCTGTGAGGTGAGTGCTGCGTGAGGCTCTTGCAGGCATGTGTGAGTGTGGGAAGGTGCTGTTTGCCCTGGGAGGTGCCTTTTGGTGTGGCCATTGGTGCTGTGGCTGGTGCCTTGTGGCCCAGGGTGTGCGAGGCCAGAGCTGGAGGCAGCATTGTGAGGTCACTTGTGCCTCTGTGCCTTGGCGGGCAGTGCTAGGGTGTTGGCTGCTGGTGGTGGTGGTGGTGAGGTCACTTGTGAAGCAGTGCGTGCTAGGCCAGTGCTGGTTGCCTGGCTGCTCTTGGCAGCTGTGAGGTGAGCGCTGCGTGAGGCCGTTGCAGGCATGTGTGAGTGTGGGAAGGTGCTGTTTGTGCTTGGGAGGTGCCTTTTGGTGTGGCCATTGGTGCTGTGGCTGGTGCCTTGTGGCCCAGGGTGTGCGAGGCCAGAGCTAGAGGCAGCATTGGGAGGTCACTTGTGCCTCTGTGCCTTGGCGGGCAGTGCTAGGGTGTTGGCTGCTGGTTGTGGTGGTTGTGAGGTCACTTGTGAAGCAGTGCGTTCTAGGCCAGTGCTGGTTGCCTGGCTGCTCTTGGCAGCTGTGAGGTGAGTGCTGCGTGAGGCTCTTGCAGGCATGTGTGAGTGTGGGAAGGTGCTGTTTGTCCTTGGGAGGTGCCTTTTGGTGTGGCCATTGGTGCTGTGACTGGTGCCTTGTGGCCCAGGGTGTGCGAGGCCAGAGCTGGAGGCAGCATTGGGAGGTCACTTGTGCCTCTGTGCCTTGTCGGGCAGTGCTAGGGTGTTGGCTGCTGGTGGTGGTGGTTGTGAGGTGACTTGTGAAGCAGTGCGTGCTAGGCCAGTGCTGGTTGCCTGGCTGCTCTTGGAAGCTGTGAGGTGAGTGCTGTGTGAGGCCGTCGCAGGCATGTGTCAGTGTGGGAAGGTGCTGTTTGTCCTTGGGAGGTGCCTTTTGGTGTGGCCATTGGTGCTGTGGCTGGTGCCTTGTGGCCCAGGGTGTGCGAGGGTAGAGCTGGAGGCAGCATTGGGAGGTCACTTGTGCCTCTGTGCCTTGGCGGGCAGTGCTAGGGTGTTGGCTGCTGGTGGTGGTGGTGGTGAGGTCACTTGTGAGGCAGTGTGTGCTAGGCCAGTGCTGGTTGCCTGGCTGCTCTTGGCAGCTGTGAGGTGAGTGCTGCGTGAGGCCGTCGCAGGCATGTGTGAGTGTGGGAGAAGGTGCTGTTTGTGCTTGGGAGGTGCCTTTTGGTGTGGCCATGGTGCTGTGGCTGGTGCCTTGTGGCCCAGGGTGTGCGAGGCCAGAGCTGGAGGCAGCATTGTGAGGTCACTTGTGCCTCTGTGCCTTGTCGGGCAGTGCTAGGGTGTTGGCTGCTGGTGGTGGTGGTGGTGAGGTGACTTGTGAAGCAGTGCGTGCTAGGCCAGTGCTGGTTTGCCTGGCTGCTCTTGGCAGCTGTGAGGTGAGTGCTGCGTGAGGCCCTGGCAGGCATGTGTCAGTGTGGGAAGGTGCTGTTTGCCCTGGGAGGTGCCTTTTGGTGTGGCCATTGGTGCTGTGGCTGGTGCCTTGTGGCCCAGGGTGTGCGAGGCCAGAGCTGGAGGCAGCATTGTGAGGTCACTTGTGCCTCTGTGCCTTGGCGGGCAGTGCTAGGGTGTTGGCTGCTGGTGGTGGTGGTTGTGAGGTGACTTGTGAAGCAGTGCGTGCTAGGCCAGTGCTGGTTGCCTGGCTGCTCTTGGCAGCTGTGAGGTGAGTGCTGCGTGAGGCCGTGGCAGGCATGTGTGAGTGTGGGAAGGTGCTGTTTTGTCCTTGGGAGGTGCCTTTTGGTGTGGCCATTGGTGCTGTGGCTGGTGCCTTGTGGCCCAGGGTGTGCGAGGCCAGAGCTGGAGGTAGCATTGGGAGGTCACTTGTGCCTCTGTGCCTTGGCGGGCAGTGCTACGGTGTTGGCTGCTGGTAGTGGTGGTTGTGAGGTCACTTGTGAGGCAGTGCGTGCTAGGCCAGTGCTGGTTGCCTGGCTGCTCTTGGCAGCTGTGAGGTGAGTGCTGCGTGAGGCTCTTGCAGGCATGTGTGAGTGTGGGAAGGTGCCGTTTGCCCTGGGAGGTGCCTTTTGGTGTGGCCATTGGTGCTGTGGCTGGTGCCTTGTGGCCCAGGGTGTGCGAGGCCAGAGCTGGAGGCAGCATTGTGAGGTCACTTGTGCCTCTGTGCCTTGGCGGGCAGTGCTAGGGTGTTGGCTGCTGGTGGTGGTGGTTGTGAGGTGACTTGTGAAGCAGTGCGTGCTAGGCCAGTGCTGGTTGCCTGGCTGCTCTTGGCAGCTGTGAGGTGAGTGCTGCGTGAGGCCGTCGCAGGCATGTGTGAGTGTGGGAAGGTGCTGTTTGTAATTGGGAGGTGCCTTTTGGTGTGGCCATTGGTGCTGTGGCTGGTGCCTTGTGGCCCAGGGTGTGCGAGGCCAGAGCTGGAGGCAGCATTGTGAGGTCACTTGTGCCTGTGTGCCTTGGCGGGCAGTGCTAGGGTGTTGGCTGCTGGTGGTGGTGGTGGTGAGGTCACTTGTGAGGCAGTGCGTGCTAGCCAGTGCTGGTTGCCTCGCTGCTCTTGGCCAGCTGTGAGGTGAGCGCTGCGTGAGGCCGTGGCAGGCATGTGTGAGTGTGGGAAGGTGCTGTTTGTCCTTGGGAGGTGCCTTTTGGTGTGGCCATTGGTGCTGTGGCTGGTGCCTTGTGGCCCAGGGTGTGCGAGGCCAGAGCTGGAGGCAGCATTGTGAGGTCACTTGTGCCTCTGTGCCTTGTCGGGCAGTGCTAGGGTGTTGGCTGCTGGTGGTGGTGGTTGTGAGGTCACTTGTGAAGCAGTGCATGCTAGGCCAGTGCTGGTTGCCTGGCTGCTCTTGGCAGCTGTGAGGTGAGTGCTGCGTGAGGCCCTGGCAGGCATGTGTGAGTGTGGGAAGGTGCTGTTTGCCCTGGGAGGTGCCTTTTGGTGTGGCCATTGGTGCTGTGGCTGGTGCCTTGTGGCCCAGGGTGTGCAAGGCTAGTGCTGGAGGCAGCATTGTGAGGTCACTTTTGCCTCTGTGCCTTGGCGGGCAGTGCTAGGTGTTGGCTGCTGGTGGTGGTGGTGGTGAGGTGACTTGTGAAGCAGTGCGTGCTAGGCCAGTGCTGGTTGCCTGGCTGCTCTTGGCAGCTGTGAGGTGAGTGCTGCGTGAGGCCTGGCAGGCATGTGTCAGTGTGGGAAGGTGCTGTTTGCCCTGGGAGTGCCTTTTGGTGTGGCCATTGGTGCTGTGGCTGGTGCCTTGTGGCCCAGGGTGTGCGAGGCCAGAGCTGGAGGCAGCATTGTGAGGTCACTTGTGCCTCTGTGCCTTGGCGGGCAGTGCTAGGGTGTTGGCTGCTGGTGGTGGTGGTTGTGAGGTGACTTGTGAAGCAGTGCGTGCTAGGCCAGTGCTGGTTGCCTGGCTGCTCTTGCAGCTGTGAGGTGAGTGCTGCGTGAGGCCGTCGCAGGCATGTGTGAGTGTGGAAGGTGCTGTTTGTATTGGGAGGTGCCTTTTGGTGTGGCCATTGGTGCTGTGGCTGGTGCCTTGTGGCCCAGGGTGTGCGAGGCCAGAGCTGGAGGCAGCATTGTGATGTCACTTGTGCCTCTGTGCCTTGGCGGGCAGTGCTAGGGTGTTGGCTGCTGGTGGTGGTGGTTGTGAGGTCACTTGTGAAGCAGTGCGTGCTAGGCCAGTGCTGGTTGCCTGGCTGCTCTTGGCAGCTGTGAGGTGAGTGCTGCGTGAGGCTCTTGCAGGCATGTGTGAGTGTGGGAAGGTGCTGTTTGTCCTTGGGAGGTGCCTTTTGGTGTGGCCATTGGTGCTGTGGCTGGTGCCTTGTGGCCCAGGGTGTGCAAGGCCAGAGCTGGAGGCAGCATTGTGAGGTCACTTGTGCCTCTGTGCCTTGCCGGCAGTGCTAGGGTGTTGGCTGCTGGTGGTGGTGGTTGTGAGGTGACTTGTGAAGCAGTGCGTGCTAGGCCAGTGCTGTTGCCTGGCTGCTCTTGGCAGCTGTGAGATGAGTGCTGCGTGAGGCTCTTGCAGGCATGTGAGTGTGGGAAGGTGCTGTTTGTCCTTGGGAGGTGCCTTTTGGTGTGGCCATTGGTGCTGTGGCTGGTGCCTTGTGGCCCAGGGTGTGCGAGGCCAGAGCTGGAGGCAGCATTGTGAGGTCACTTGTGCCTCTGTGCCTTGGCGGGCAGTGCTAGGGTGTTGGCTGCTGGTGGTGGTGGTGGTGAGGTGACTTGTGAAGCAGTGCGTGCTAGGCCAGTGCTGGTGCCTGGCTGCTCTTGGCAGCTGTGAGGTGAGTACTGCGTGAGGCCGTCGCAGGCATGTGTGAGTGTGGGAAGGTGCTGTTTGTGCTTGGGAGGTGCCTTTTGGTGTGGCCATTGGTGCTGTTGCTGGTGCCTTGTGGCCCAGGGTGTGCGAGGCCAGAGCTGGAGCAGCATTGTGAGGTCACTTGTGCCTCTGTGCCTTGGCGGGCAGTGCTAGGGTGTTGGCTGCTGGTGGTGGTGGTGGTGAGGTCACTTGTGAGGCAGTGCGTGCTAGGCCAGTGCTGGTTGCCTGGCTGCTCTTGGCAGCTGTGAGGTGAGTGCTGTGTGAGGCCGTAGCAGTCATGTGTGAGTGTGGAAGGTGCTGTTTGTCCTTGGGAGGTGCCTTTCGGTGTGGGCATTGGTGCTGTGGCTGGTGCCTTGTGGCCCAGGGTGTGCGAGGGTGGAGCTGGAGGCAGCATTGTGAGGTCACTTGTGCCTCTGTGCCTTGGCGGGCAGTGCTAGGGTGTTGGTTGCTGGTGGTGGTGGTTGTGAGGTCACTTGTGAAGCAGTGTGTGCTAGGCCAGTGCTGGTTGCCTGGCTGCTCTTGGCAGCTGTGAGGTGAGTGCTGCGTGAGGCCGTGGCAGGCATGTGTGAGTGTGGGAAGGTGCTGTTTGTCCTTGGGAGGTGCCTTTTGGTGTGGCCATTGGTGCTGTGGCTGGTGCCTTGTGGCCCAGGGTGTGCGAGGCCAGAGCTGGAGGCAGCATTGTGAGGTCACTTGTGCCTCTGTGCCTTGGCGGGCAGTGCTAGGGTGTTGGCTGCTGGTGGTGGTGGTTGTGAGGTCACTTGTGAAGCAGTGCGTGCTAGGCCAGTGCTGGTTGCCTGGCTGCTCTTGGCAGCTGTGAGGTGAGCGCTGCGTGAGGCCGTTGCAGGCATGTGTGAGTGTGGGAAGGTGCTGTTTGTGCTTGGGAGGTGCCTTTTGGTGTGGCCATTGGTGCTGTGGCTGGTGCCTTGTGGCCCAGGGTGTGCGAGGCCAGAGCTAGAGTCAGCATTGGGAGGTCACTTGTGCCTCTGTGCTTGGCGGGCAGTGCTAGGGTGTTGGCTGCTGGTGGTGGTGGTTGTGAGGTCACTTGTGAGGCAGTGCGTTCTAGGCCAGTGCTGGTTGCCTGGCTGCTCTGGCAGCTGTGAGGTGAGTGCTGCGTGAGGCTCTTGCAGGCATGTGTGGAGTGTGGGAAGGTGCTGTTTGTCCTTGGGAGGTGCCTTTTGGTGTGGCCATTGGTGCTGTGGCTGGTGCCTTGTGGCCCAGGGTGTGCGAGGCCAGAGCTGGAGGCAGCATTGGGAGGTCACTTGTGCCTCTGTGCCTTGTCGGGCAGTGCTAGGGTGTTGGCTGGTGGTGGTGGTGGTTGTGAGGTGACTTGTGAAGCAGTGCGTGCTAGGCCAGTGCTGGTTGCCTGGCTGCTCTTGGAAGCTGTGAGGTGAGTGCTGTGTGAGGCCGTCGCAGGCATGTGTGAGTGTGGGAAGGTGCTGTTTTGTCCTTGGGAGGTGCCTTTTGGTGTGGCCATTGGTGCTGTGGCTGGTGCCTTGTGGCCCAGGGTGTGTGAGGCCAGAGCTGGAGGCAGCATTGGGAGGTCACTTGTGCCTCTGTGCCTTGGCGGGCAGTGCTAGGGTGTTGGCTGCTGGTGGTGGTGGTGGTGAGGTCACTTGTGAGGCAGTGCGTGCTAGGCCAGTGCTGGTTGCCTGGCTGCTCTTGGGCAGCTGTGAGGTGAGTGCTGCGTGAGGCCCTGGCAGGCATGTGTGAGTGTGGGAAGGTGCTGTTTGTGCTTGGGAGGTGCCTTTTGGTGTGGCCATTGGTGCTGTGGCTGGTGCCTGTGGCCCAGGGTGTGCGAGGGTGGAGCTGGAGGCAGCATTGTGAGGTCACTTGTGCCTCTGTGCCTTGGCGGGCAGTGCTAGGGTGTTGGCTGCTGGTGGTGGTGGTGGTGAGGTCACTTGTGAGGCAGTGTGTGCTAGGCCAGTGCTGGTTGCCTGGCTGCTCTTGGCAGCTGTGAGGTGAGTGCTGCGTGAGGCCGTCGCAGGCATGTGTGAGTGTGGGAA